>NC_035438.2:67788784-68132613 GCF_002127325.2 Helianthus annuus | reverse complement strand
TGTTGGTCAAAAATCACACAAGGATAATGTAACCAAACTTTATGTAAACGGGGTATGATGCTTGGTTAATTATGAAAGTAAAGGATCACTTCTGTGATAAAGATGCAAAGACACAATGATTTATACGAGGAAAAAGCCCTTGATCAATATATGATCTCCGGCATAAAAAACCTCGGGTGATGGCAACTACCGATCACCAACTTCAATATAAGAAAAAATGATTACAACTTCGGATGATAATGAGCTGAGTACAAGGATCACTATTTGAGTGTCTAAGTGTGTGAGAGTTGCGTTGTATGTCGTGTGTCTTCCAATGAGGAGAGTGGTATTTATACAAGTGTAGGTGACCTATTTTAGGTAAAAGACTAATTATCAGCTCATTACCCCTTTAGAAATAAAAGACAATCTAGCCTAAATTGCTGCCCATGAATCAAGCCATGTTTCCATATCCTGTTGCAACGTCTATCTCCGATTAAGCTCTTGCCATAATTGTGAAGACGCGTCCCTTGATCATGATGCTTAGAGCGTATCCTGCTAGATATTCCTGCAAAAATAACATTGCATTAAGCGAAGATGATCGTTAGTATGAGGATCCTATAATGTCCCATGATCCTGATCCTGAAGTCCGGCTGAGGATCACTGTCTGCCAAAGAAAACAAGGATCACTGGTTAGGATCACGTGTAAGGATCACCTATAATAAAAATCCAGCCCTAACAATTGCCCCCAAAATATAAGGAGTTTATTGTAAATTGACGAGTTATATTTTGCTTTGATCTTATCTCCAACGAGCGACTCCGAATAACTAGCCGTTACACATGGACTAGCCGTTGCGATCATTACGTCATAGATGTGACAATTCCCTGCAAATCATGATTATAAATAGGAGATAGGGTTAGGATCATTTTGCATTTAAATTCGAGATATCTTCCCTTTATAATCGCTACCGAAGACTGATCAGGTATCCTCTTCTTCTCTCTTTCCCTTCTTCCTTCTCTTTGCTCCGTTTTTTCTGTTCCGTCTCTGTTTCTGTTCCGTCTCTGTTTCTGTTCCGTCACAAACATGTTGCTCCGGAATTCTCCACACAAGGATTCCCAAGAAGGATAGTCGCCTGAAAAGCCAAGGGATCATTAAGGATTCTCCTACGGAGAGATGTTGCTTTACCGATGCTCATGTAGATAGGATTCGTCATCGCTTCCCGGCGGATGCCGTTTTTCAAATCCTTCACATCCACTGCTTTGAGTGATTTTGTTTCAGACACCTGGGTGATCTTTCCTGCAACTCCATTTATCATAGGATATTCGTATCCTTTTCCGGCCTTCACCCAATCTTTCTTTTCTCTGACCAGCATATCTTATATCCAAGCTATGCCGATGATCTGGAGGGTCTTGTATACCTTCGAGAGGATCATCGAGCAGGAGGGGATTGATTTAGGGATGGCAGAGCTGGCTGAGTTTTACGATCTCACCACCTTTGGTTCTCACCGGTATTTGTTGAAACGGGAAAGCCGGGGAGGATCACCCTGTCTTCAAGGTTACTAAAGAACGATACAAACTGGAAGCGTCGCTTTTTCTTTGTTAGGAGGGATTCCATCCCAGATGGGAAGGATCTGCCCAAGGAATGGGCCACTCATGGTAGGATAGAGGATCCTCGAAGGATCACTATCAGCCCTGTCTCATATAATGAGGATCACTAATATCTCTTTTTATCTCTTGTGCAGCTATATCCATTGCTCATCTGAAATTAAGCCCTGCTGCAAAAGAGAGAGTCCTAGCTTTTAAAAAGCTTAATCCTGAAATCAGAAGTTTCCAAGTCACCGTCCAAGATTCTCAAGAAGTATCCTCTGCATCTGCCACTATGTCAAGTAAGCATCCTTATAGAAAATAAATTAAATGTAGGATTGTTTGATTAATAAAGCAACTTATCTTGTTTTTGATTGTGTAGGTGCTGGAAAGTCTGCCGGGTCTGTCAAATCTGCTTCTAAATTCGGGATAGATGGTCTCACCAACGTCAAGTCTTCAAAGAAGAAGGCTCCTGCTGCCAGTCCTTCGGTTTCAGCCCCCAAGGCACCTATCCGGGGCAAGGGAAAAAAGAGGAAAACCTCTGAAGATCTCCAAGGATTTCCCCTCCTCCGTCAGCAATTCCTTGACTACGTGAATGAGGTAAGGATCACTGCCCCTGTTGGTTATCCGTTTCGGATATCCTGTTTGTGTATCCTGTTTCTTTGAGGATCATCCGGTTCTGGACTTACCTTGTTTCCCTCTTTGCAGAAACTTGCCGAGATCGAGACCTATCTTGGCCATGTTGAGGATCAAGAGAGCCAGATTGCCGAGCTTCAACAAATGGGCGTGCTTAAGGATCTCAAGATAGCAGATCTTGAGAAGGAACTCCGGGCCACGAAGGATGAGGCTGCTCAGAGGTTGATCGATATGGATAACGAGAAGCAGGAGATCACCCAAGATGCAAAGGTCTCCGCGGCAATTGCTATGTACAAGATACAACTTCAGATGGCTGAGGAGGCTCAGGATCCTACCTTTGACAAAAGCTCGTGGGACGTTGAAGGTTGGAAGGCAAGGCTGGCGGACCTGGAGGACGAGGATGAGGCTGAGGAGATCCCCATGCTGGAAGGTGGTGATGCTGAGAAGGATCAAGGTGGAGATGCTGGTGGTGATGAAGCAGCGAAGGTGTAGGCTGCATGATTGGGCGATGATGGATATTTCGAGACTAGGCCGGAGCCCAATTTTTTAGGATTGGTAGTGGTTTTTTGTGGTAGTGGTGTTTGTGAACAATTATGGTCTGTAATCTCCGAACAATAGTTTTTAGGGTAAAGGATCCTGGATCCTTCGAACAATAGGTGGGATTACAAAAGGTGGAGGGATCCTCTGTTTGGGGGATGAAGCCTTTGTGATCCTGCCGCTTTTACTTTCCTGCACAATGCTAAGACCGCATAGACAATGGACACCCTTTGCCAACCCATGTGGACGGGCCACGTTTTGCTGGTAGAAATGTGGGTTGGCAATTTTGACAACTTTTTGAAAGGGTTAATGATCCTTTTGTTTAATAATATAACTTAACTTTTCTGGCTTATCTCGTGTTGTTATCCTTATCTTCTTGTTTCTTAGTTGTTTTTGTAGTATATTTGTTTAAAGTGGCAAGAGTTGAAAATATGTTATCCAAATTTAGGATATGATCCCAGATCAAATATCCTGATATTGAAAAGTTTCAAAGTACTTTTAGTTCAAGGATCATAGGTTTGGTTGTCAAAGTATAAGGGTCGGTTAGGATAATGAGTATAATCAAAATAGTCAAGGATCATACCTGAGGATCCAAGTTAGGATCCTAACCTTCAATCGAGACAATCGTAGATAAGATTTTGATGGATAACAAGGATTAAGGATCCTTATGTGTTTTACCTTTGACAATCCTAAAAAACGAAGCACAACTTGGGACTAAGCCAATGTAAGAAATAAATTAGTAACTGGGGACATGCCCAAAGGATAACTGAGAATGATCCCGGAGGATCACTGGGGACAAGTCCATAGGATAACTGGGGACAAGCCCAAAGGATAACTGGGGACAAGTCCATAGGATAACTGGGGACAAGCCCAAAGGATAACTGGGGACAAGCCCGAAGGATCGTATGTAAACTGGAGTATGGCCCTTTCTGGCGACTATCCAAACTTAGTGACATGAAAATGTCAAAACCTTAGCTAACGTGAAAACGTTAGAAACCTTAGGAACGGATGTATGGTACGTCTACCATTATACGTAGGATCCTGGGTATAGCCAGTACGATGAGGTTGTCAGCCCCGGAAGTGGGTACTGGTCCCAAAGACGTGAACTATATCAGGATCATCGAGCGCTGCTGGCGGAAACTGGGGGTAATCCCAAGGATAACTGGGGTTGGACCCAAGGATCTGTGGTGCTTTTGAAGATCTTTTGACGATATGCTGAGGATACCTGAACTATCATAACTCAAATGTTTTGTGAGTAGAGGATGAAGGATACATGATCCTTATCCTTAGATAAAAAGTAGGAAAATGCAATAGTTTCTAGGATAAGGATATTACCAGAGTAAGGATCACTGATATCACCGGGATCCTTCAAGGATACTTCAATGTAAGGATCACATGCATGAAGGATCATGTTCACAGGAAATATTTCTTTAAGTGAACAGCATTCCAGGCTCTTGGCAATAAGTTTCCTTCCATGGTTAGCAACCTGTATGCCCCCTTTCCTGCTTCGGCTTCAATTAAGTAAGGGCCTTCCCATTTTGGTGCTAACTTTCCGTCAGCAGGATTAATAGTGTTTTGGAATGTTTTCTCAACACCATATCTCCGACTTGGAACTTCCTTATCCTAACATTTTTGTTGTAGGCACCAGCCATTCTTTGTTGGTAGCTTGCCATCCTTATCCTAGCTAGATCCCTGATTTCTTCAATAGTATCCAAATCCTGGGCTAGAATTGTAGCATTTTCTTTAGGATCACGAGTACTTGTTCTAGCAGTTGGGATCACCCTTTCTGTTGGGATCACTGCTTCTGCCCCAAATACTAAAGAGAAAGGTGTTTGACCAGTGGCATTCTTGGGAGTTGTTCTATCAGCCCATAGCACATAAGGTAACTCCTCTGCCCATTTCCCCTTCTTGGATCCTAGCTTCTTCTTCAGATTGTTGATGATGATCTTGTTGGATGATTCTGCTTGACCATTGGCTTGTGGATGAACTGGTGTTGATGTTATCATCTTGATTCCCCAACTGTCACAAAAGTTAGTGGTTCTGCTTCCAATGAATTGGGAGCCATTATCACATACAATTTCAGAGGGAATGCCAAATCTAGTTATAATATTTCTTTTGATGAAGGATATGACTTCCTTTTCTCTGACTTGGGCGAAGGCTTCAGCTTCTATCCACTTAGAAAAATAGTCAGTCATGGCAAGCATAAATACTTTTCCGCCAGGTGCTTTAGGAAGCTTGCCCACTATATCCATTCCCCATCTCATGAATGGCCAAGAGGATGGTATAGGGTGTAGCAGTTCAGGTGGTTGGTGAAGGATATTGCTGTGTCTTTGACAAGGATCACATTTCCTAGCATATTCTACAGCATCTCTTTTCATGGTTGGCCAGTAGTATCCTGTTCTAAGGATCCTTGAGAATAATGCCCTGCCCCTAGTGTGGTTTCCACAATCTCCTTCATGGAAGTCTCTCAACACTTCTTCAATTTCAGGATCCTCAATACATCTTAAGTATGGTCCTGCAAGGGATCGTTTATATAGCACATTATTTAAGATTGTAAATTGAGATACCTTGATCCGGAAAGCTCTAGGATTTTCTCCCATTGGAATCTCTCCGTTTTGCAAGTATTTCATGATTGGTGAGACCCATGATCCTGAATAAGATTGAGCTTCTTCACTAGGGATTATTGCAGTATCCTCTTCTATTTCCATGGCCACTTGATTTTCAATAGCAGGAGCCAGGATATGGATGATAGGGATACTTATGTCTTCTGGAATTTTCAAGGATGATCCTAAGTTGGCCAATGCATCAGCTTCCGTGTTATCCTCCCTTGGTACCTGTGTTAAGCTGAAAGAAACAAAAGAGAGTGCCAATTTTTTGACTATCTCTAAATATTTGGTTAGTTTTTCACCTTTAACAGCATAGGATCCGTTAAAGTGATTGGTGATCAATAATGAGTCTACATATACTTTAAGATATTTTACCCCCATATCCTTAGCAATTTGCAAGCCAGCAATCAAGGCTTCATACTCAGCCTCATTGTTAGTTGCTTGGAACTCACAGGCTATGGAGTGGGGTATTATGTCCCCCTGTGGCGATTTTAGTAGGATCCCGAGCCCTGTGCCCTTGACATTTGAGGATCCGTCAGTGTGTAATATCCAAGGATCCTTGGTTTCATCCCGCTGCTGGACCTCCAATTCTGCTTCTTTTTGTAGATCACTACTGAAATCAGCCACAAAGTCGGCTAAGGCTTGTGATTTAATGGTTGTTCTTGGTTCATATCTTATATCATGGGCACTAAGCTTCACTGCCCACTTAGCCATTCTCCCTGACATCTCCGGTTTCCTGAGGACATTCTTAATTGGAAAATTAGTTTTAACAACAATAGTATGGGTTTCAAAATAATGCCTTAACTTAGTGGATGCCATGATTAATGCAAGAATAAGTTTTTCGAGGTGTGAGTACCTGGATTCGGCATCAAGTAGACTTTTACTTACATAGTAGATAGGATATTGTGTACCTTCATGATCCTTGACAAAGACAGCACTTACAGCGGTTGAGGATACCGCCAGGTATAAGGATAACACATCTCCTTTTTCCGGTTTTGCTAATGCTGGTGCTGAGGACATATATTCTTTAAGGGCTTGTAAAGCGTTCTCATGCTTCTCAGTCCATTCAAACTTCTTATTCTTCCTTAGGATATCGTAGAATTCTTTGCATTTTTCTGAGGATTTCGATATGAACCTGTTCAAAGCTACTATCTTGCCTGTCAGTCTTTGAACATCCTTGGCATTGGCAGGAGATTTGATATTTACTAATGCTTTGATTTGTTCCGGGCTTGCTTCAATGCCCCTCTGGGTTACCATGTATCCTAAGAACTTTCCTGCCTTAACACCAAAATGGCATTTCGAAGGATTAAGTTTCATGTTGTAACTATCAAGGATATCGAATGCTTCTTCCAAATCCCTTAGGTGATCCTCAGCTTTCTTTGACTTGACCACCATGTCATCTATGTACACCTCCATAGTTTTTCCAATTTGATCTTTGAACATCATATTCACCAGCCTTTGATATGTTGCACCTGCATTTCTTAGTCCAAAAGGCATGGCAATATAACAATACAAACCTGTTGGGGTCATAAAGGCTGTATCCTCTTGGTCAGATGGTTCCATCTGAATTTGTTGGAATCCAGATGATGCATCCATAAAGGTCAATAGTTCATGCCCCGCTGTTGCATCCACCATGGAGTCAATGTGGGGTAATGGGAAAGGATCCTTGGGACATGCCTTATTCAGATCAGTGAAATCGACACATACCCTCCACTTTCCATTTTTCTTTTGGACAACGACCACATTGGCTAACCATTTTGGATATTTTACCTCTCTGATCATACCTGCTCGAAGTAGTCTCTCTACTTCTTCTTGGATAATGGTATTCCTTTCTGGTGCAAACTTCCTCCTTTTTTGATGGATTGGTTTGATAGACCTGTCAATGCCAAGTTTGTGAGTAATAATATCCTTAGATATACCTGTCATATCTTCATGTTTCCAAGCAAAGGTAGATTTTCTTCTTTTGAGGAAGGATAATAAGTCTTCTTTCATCTTGCCAAGGATCCCTGATCCGATATAGATTTTTTATTCAGGATCACTAGGATCCAAGAGGATTTCATCCACATCTTGTTCCCTTGCCTCCAAGACATTCCTTGAAGGATACTGTAATTGCTATTGCTCCCTTGGCTTCGAGGTTGGCTTCATAGATGAGGTATAACAATCCTTAGCCTCCTGCTGATCACTGTCGATCTTGATTATCCCCCATGGGCTAGGGAGCTTCACACATTGATGGTAGGTGGATGGGACTGCTTTCATATCATGTATCCAAGGCCTGCCAAGGATAACGTTGCAACAGGATAAACAGTCAATAACACAAAATTTCTGATAATTATGTAATCCTTCCACGTAGATTGGGAGTTTGATGTCCCCCAGAGTTTTCTTCGTTTCTCCACTGAATCCTACAAGCACGGAGGATCTCGGTGTGATGTCTGATTCTGGGATACCCATTTTCTTCAGAACATCAAGCTGGATAATGTTCACTGAGCTCCCTCCATCAGTAAGGATCCTGCGGACAAAATGGTTAGAGATAAAGAGAGTGATGACTAAACTATCATGGTGAGGATCCTGAATGTTAATGCGATCATCCTCATCAAATGTTATCATCTTCCCTTCTGAGACACTTGATGTTCTAATAGGCCTTTCACCATTATCCATTTTTGATTCTTTTGCATGTCTTTTGGCCGCCGAGAAGGATGTACCACAGATGTCTGATCCTCCGGATATAAAGTTGATCACTTGTGCATTTGCCGGAGGTGCTGGAGCTTTTTCGGGGATCCTTTCAGGATCCTGAGTCCTTTGCTTTTTTCTTCCCAACAATTCTTTTAGGTGCCCCTTGCTTAACAGATATCCAATCTCTTTTCTTAAAGCTATGCATTCTTCAGTTAGATGCCCGAAATCCTCATGGTATGCACACCATTTCGACTTGTCTTTAGTCCCGGATGGTTTATCGTTCTTCCTGGGCCATCTAGCCTTTTCACCTAGATTCTGCATTGCAAGGATCAGTTCATGATTATCAACGGAAAAACAGTATTCTGAGATTGGAGGATAATCTTCATCATCCTCTTCTTGGTCAACAGCATGCACATTCTTGTTCTCATTTCTATGGTAGGATTTGAATTTGTTGTTCTTGAAGGAGGATCCTTGCTTCTCCTGTTTTGAGGATCCTACTTGTCTCTCCTGGATCCTCTTGTCATCCTCTAGCCGGATGAACCTGAGTGCTCGAGTTCTTACTTCATCTAGATTCCTGCATGGTGTCATAACAAGATCATCATAGAATAATGAATCCTTAAGCAGTCCCATTTTGAAGGCTTCAACAGCCGTAGCCATATCCAAGTTGGGAATGTCCAAGGATTCTTTACTAAATTTAGTTATATAATCCCTTAATGATTCATTATGATTTTGAGTTATCCTGTACAAATCACTAGTTAATTTTTCAAATTTTCTGCTACAAGAGAATTGGTTATTGAATAAATTAACTAAATTAGCAAATGAAGTAATAGAGTAGGGGGGAAGACTTAGCAGCCACTTAAGAGCTGATCCAGTAAGAGTGGATCCAAATCCTTTACATAGGCATGCTTCCTTCAACTTTTCTGGGATAGGATTGATCTCCATCCTCTCTCTGTATTGTGCTATATGCTCCTCTGGATCCGTTGTGCCATCATACAGCTTCATGGTAGGGATATGGAACCTTTTGGGTACCTCTGCATCACAAATTGGTGGTGCAAAGCGAGATACCTTGTGGCTTCCATCTGCAATCTCTGGGATAGGCTTGACTACCCCTGGAACACTTGAGATCATATCTTTTAGCTTCTGCAACTCCCTGGCCATAGCATGATTGGTACCTGTATCCTGCATGAATCCATGGTTAGTGGTAGGATAATTATTTAAAGTGTTACCTCCCATTGGGTTCAAGTTAGGGAACCCATATTGCGGGGATTCTGGAACAACGGAGGGACCAGTGGAAGCAATGGTCTGCATTGGAATGAAGTCCCCTTGATGGACATCTAGACTTCCTGTTTGCAAACTTTTTAGGGATCCTGGTATCTGGAAGGATCCTGGTGTCTGGGATGATCCGGGAACGAAGGAGGATCCTTGAACCTGGGATGATCCTGGAACAAAGGAGGATCCTTGGCCCTGGAATGATCCTAGAACAAAGTAGGATCCTTGAAACTGCTGTGCCCCCGGATAGGCTCCTGAATTCATGAAGGATCCCATGTACTGAGGATAGGATCCTACTGGCTGAAAATGTGAGCCTGATGTCTGAGTCATTGCTGCCGAGTTGAGATGTGATCCTCTTGACTCCCCTATGATTTGCACGTCGGGGATCCCTGATGGCTGGGAAGTGATCATTGGAGTATCGAAGCTCAAGGATTTGGGCATCAGTGGGGAATGATCCTCTGCCGCTTTCTTTTGTCTTTTGAGGTCTCCAATTTCCCTGAGGATCCTGTCATTAGTCTCATCCTGCCGCTGCATACGATCCTTCATCTGCAAAATTAAAGCAAATACATCACTAGTACTGGGAATAGAAGAATTCATAGCAGAAGAAGATAGAGGTTTAGAGAAAGTGGGAGTTGATCTTTTCTCAGTATTTTTCTGAGATCCTGCCGGTGGAGGAGGCAAAGTGGTCTGTGATGAGGTGACTGCAGACATCGCCGTGGACGTGTTCTTCAATGATGAAGCCATGTAACTCTTTGAAATGATTTCGAACAAAAGATTTTCTTATGAATGAAGCACCAATCGCCCCACGGTGGGCGCCAAACTGTTTTGGTCAAAAATCACACAAGGATAATGTAACCAAACTTTATGTAAACGGGGTATGATGCTTGGTTAATTATGAAAGTAAAGGATCACTTCTGTGATAAAGATGCAAAGACACAACGATTTATACGAGGAAAAAGCCCTTGATCAATATATGATCTCCGGCATAAAAAACCTCGGGTGATGGCAACTACCGATCACCAAACTTCAATATAAGAACAAAATGATTACAACTTCGGATGATAATGAGCTGAGTACAAGGATCACTATTGTTTCGAGTGTCTAAGTGTGTGAGAGTTGCGTTGTATGTCGTGTGTCCCCTTCCAAATGATGGAGAGTGGTATTTATACAAGTGTATGTGACCTATTTTAGGTAAAAGGACTAATTATCAGCTCATTACCCCTTTAGAAATAAAAGACAATCTAGCCTAAATTGCTGCCCATGAATCAAGCCATGTTTCCATATCCTGTGCAACGTCTATCTCCGATTAAGCTCTTGCCATAATTGTGAAGACGCATCCCTTGATCATGATGCTTAGAGCGTATCCTGCTAGATATTCCTGCAAAAATAACATTGCATTAAGCGAAGATGATCGTTAGTATGAGGATCCTATAATGTCCCATGATCCTGATCCTGAAGTCCGGCTGAGGATCACTGTCTGCCAAAGAAACAAGGATCACTGGTTAGGATCACGTGTAAGGATCACCTATAATAAAAATCCAGCCCTAACAATAAGGATAACACATCTCCTTTTTCTGGTTTCATCAATGCTGGTGCTGAGGACATGTATTCTTTTAGGGCTTGTAAAGCATTCTCATGCTTTTCAGTCCACTCGAATTTTTTATTTTTTCTTAGGATATCATAGAATTCTTTACATCTTTCTGAGGATTTGGATATGAATCTGTTTAGAGCTGCTATCCTGCCTGTTAGCCTTTGCACATCCTTAGCGTTGGCAGGGGATTTGATATTTACTAAAGCTTTGATTTGTTCCGGGCTTGCTTCAATGCCCCTCTGGGTTACCATATATCCTAAGAATTTGCCTGCTTTAACACCAAAGTGACATTTTGAAGGATTAAGCTTCATGTTATAATTATCAAGGATATCAAATGCTTCCTCCAAGTCCCTTAGGTGATCCTCAGCCTTCTTTGACTTTACCACCATATCGTCTATGTATACTTCCATAGTTTGTCCAATTTGATCTATGAACATCATATTCACTAGCCTTTGATATGTTGCACCTGCATTTCTTAGTCCAAAAGGCATAGCAATATAACAATATAAACCGGTTGGGGTCATAAAAGCTGTATCCTCTTGGTCAGATGGCTCCATCTGAATTTGTTGGAATCCAGATGATGCATCCATAAAGGTTAACAGTTCATGCCCCGCCGTTGCATCCACCATGGAGTCAACATGGGGTAATGGGAAAGGATCCTTGGGACATGCCTTATTCAAATCAGTGAAATCGACACATACCCTCCACTTTCCGTTTTTCTTCTGAACAACAACCACATTGGCTAGCCATTTTAGATATTTTACCTCTCTAATCATACCTTCTCGAAGTAATCTTTCTACTTCTTCCTGGATAATGGCATTTCTTTCCGGTGCAAACTTCCTCCTTTTTTGATGGATTGGTTTGATTGTCCTGTCAATGCCAAGTTTATGAGTTATAATATCCTTAGATATACCTGTCATATCCTCATGTTTCCATGCAAAGGTAGACTTTCTTCTTTTGAGGAAGGATACTATGTCTTCTTTCATCTTGCTAAGGATCCCTGATCCGATATAGATTTTTGATTCAGGATCATTAGGATCCAAAAGGATTTCGTCCTCATCCTGCTCTCTCGCCTCCAAGACATTCCTTGGAGGATACTGTAATTGCTATTGCTCCCTTGGCTTCGAGGCTGGTTTCATTGACGAGGTGTAACAATCCTTAGCCTCCTGCTGATCACTATCGATCTTGATTATTCCCCATGGGCTAGGGAGCTTCACACATTGATGGTAGGTGGATGGGACTGCCTTTATATCGTGTATCCAGGGCCTGCCAAGGATGACATTACAACAAGACAAACAGTCAATAACACAAAATTTTTGATAATTATGTAATCCTTCCACATAAATTGGGAGTTTGATGTCCCCCAGGGTTTTCTTAGTTTCGCCACTGAATCCCACAAGTACGGAGGATCTTGGTGTGATATCTGATTCAGGGATACCCATCTTCTTCAGAACATCAAGCTGGATAATGTTTACTGAGCTTCCTCCGTCGATAAGGATCCTGCGGACAAAATGGTTAGAGATAAAGAGAGTGATGACTAGACTATCATGATGAGGATCCTGGATGTTAATTCTATCATCCTCATCGAAGGTTATAACTTTTCCTTCCGAGACATTTGATGTTCGAATAGGTCTTTCTCCGTTATCCATTTTAGCTTCCTTTGCATGCCTTTTAGCTGCCGAGAAGGATGTACCACATATGTCTGATCCTCCAGAAATAAAGTTGATTACTTGTGCATCTGCCGGAGGAGCTGGAGCTTTATCAGGGATCCTCTCAGGATCCTGAGTCCTTTGCTTTTTTCTTCCCAACAACTCTTTTAGATGCCCTTTGCTTAGCAGATATCCAATTTCCTTTCTTAACGTGATGCATTCTTCGGTTAAATGCCCAAAATCCTCGTAGTATGCACACCATTTCGATTTGTCTTTAGTCCCAGTTGATTTGTCGTTTTTTCTGGGCCATCTGGCTTTTTCTCCTAGATTCTGCATTGCAAGGATTAGTTCATGATTATCAACGGAAAAACAATATTCAGAAATTGGAGGATAATCCTCATCATCCTCTTCTTGGTCGACGGCATGCACGTTCTGGTTGTCATTCCTATTGTAGGATTTGAATCTGTTGCTTTTGAAAGAGGATCCTTGCTTTTCTTGTTTTGAGGATCCTACTTGTCTTTCCTGGATCCTTTTGTCATCCTCTAGCCGGATGAACCTGAGTGCACGAGTTCTTACTTCATCTAGGTTCCTGCATGGTGTCATAACAAGATCATCATAGAACAGTGAATCCCTAAGCAATCCCATTTTGAAGGCCTCAACAGCTGTGGCCATATCCAAGTTGGGAATGTCCAAGGATTCTTTACTAGATTTGGTTATATAATCCCTTAATGATTCATTATGACCCTGAGTTACCCTATATAAATCACTAGTTAATCGTTCAAATTTTCTACTACAAGAAAATTGGTTATTGAATAAGTTAACTAAGTTAGCAAACGAAGTAATAGAATAAGGGGGAAGACTTAGCAGCCATTTAAGAGCTGATCCAGTAAGAGTGGATCCAAATCCTTTGCATAGGCATGCTTCCTTTAGCTTTTCTGGAATTGGATTGATCTCCATCCTTTCCCTGTATTGTGCTATGTGTTCCTCAGGATCCGTTGTACCATCATATAGCTTCATAGTAGGGATGTGGAACCTTTTGGGTATCTCAGCATCACAGATTGGTGGTGCAAAACGAGATACCTTATGGCTTCCATCTGCAATCTCCGGGATAGGTTTGACTACCCCTGGGACACTTGATATCATATCCTTCAGTTTTTGTAGTTCTCTGGCCATAGCATGATTGATACCTATATCCTGCATGAATCCATGGTTAGTGGTATAAGAATTATTAAAAGTGTTACCTCCCATCGGGTTCAAGTTAGGAACATTGGATGTGAATCCATGTTGCTGGGATTCTGGGATGATGGAGGGACCAGTGGAAGCAATGGTTTGCATTGGAATAAAATCTCCTTGATGGACATCTAGATTTCCTGTTTGCAAATTCTTCAAGGATCCTGGTATCTAAAGGGATCCTTGAACCTGGGATGATCCTGGAACGAAGGAGGATCCTTGAACCTGGGATGATCCTGGAACGAAGGAGGATCCTTGAACCTGGGATGATCCTGGAACAAAGGAGGATCCTTGAACCTGGGATGATCCTGGAACAAAGGAGGATCCTTGAACCTGGGATGATCCTGGAACAAAGGAGGATCCTAAGCTCATGAGGGATCCCATATGCTGAGTGTAGGATCCCGCCGGTTGGAAATATGATTCTGGTGCCTGAGTCATTGCTGTTGGGCCGAAATGCACTCCTCTTGATTCACCCATATGTTGAATGTCTGGGACCTCCGATGGCTGAGAAGTAATCATTGGAGTATCAAAATTCAAAGATTTGGGCATCAGTGGGGAATGATCCTCTGCCGTTTTCTTTTGCCTTTTGAGATCTCCGATTTCTCTGAGGATCCTGTCATTAGTTTCGTCCTGCTGCTGCATACGATCCCTCATCTGCAAAATCAAAGTAAATATATCACTAGTACTGGGAACAGAAGAAGTTAGAGCAGAAGATGATGGTTTAGAGGAGATAGGAGTTGGTCTCTTCTCAGCATTTTTCTGAGATCCAGCTGGTGGTGGAGGCAAAGGTGGAATGCCATTAGATGAATTGACTGCAGACATCGCTGTGGAAGTATTCTTCAACGATGAAGCCATACTACACTTCCGGAATGATCACCAACAGAAAAGTTTTCTTATGAATGAAGCACCAATTGCCCCACGGTGGGCGCCAAACTGTTTTGGTCAAAAATCACACAAGGATAATGCAACCAAACTCTTATGTAAACGGGGAATGATGCTTGGTTTGTTGAACAAAGTAAAGGATCACTTTGATGTAAAATACGCAAATGACACAAGGATTTATACGAGGAAAAAGCCCTTGATCAATGAATGATCTCCGGCATAAAAAACCTCGGGTGATGGAAACTACCGATCACCAAACTTCAATATAACAAACAATATTTTTACAACTTCGGATGGCAACGAGCTAAGTACAAGGATCACTATAGTATCGTGTGTCAAAGCGTGTGAGAAATGTGTTGTGTCTTCCGAATGTGGAAGAGTGCTATTTATACAAGTGTGAGTGATCGTATTTTAGGTAAATAAACTAACTATTAGCTCATTACCCCTTTAGGAATAGAAGTAAATCTAGCCTAAATTATCGCCCTTAAATTATGCTGAGTTTCCATATCGTCCACAACGTCCATCTTTGATTATGCATATGCCAAAGTTGTAAAGACGAGTTCCTTGTTTATGTTGCTAAGAGCGGATCCTACTCGAAATTCCTGCAAGATAACATTAAATCCAAGGAGTACAACTGTTAGTATGAGGATCCCTAGGATGGTCAGTGATCCTGATCCTGGAACTCTTCTGAGGATCACTATCTGTCAAAGAATCAAGGATCACTGGTTAGGATCACATGTAAGGATCATAAGTCATAAAAATCCAGCCCTAACAGTTATCTTTTGAGCAAAGGATACTTGAAGGAATTGCTCGGAAGGAAAAAGTCAAGGATCAAGTATCCTGAGAAAGTTCCTGAGAAAGCTCCTCCTCCACCATCCGATGCTCAAATCATCCATTTCATCTCCAGAGGTTCTCAGCAGCTAAGAGACGTGCAAAGGAAACAAAGACGGACAATGGGGGCAAACTTGTTCGGACCTCCATCTTTACCCAGCAGAAAGTGATATCATATGATGAGGATAACTGTGCGGACATTCAGGATCCTCATCACGACGGTGTAGTTATTACATTATTTATATCTAACCATTTTGTTCGCAGGATTCTCATTGATGGGAGAAGCTCAGTGAACATAATCAAGTTGGATGTTCTCAAAATAATGAACATCCTTATATATGATATTGTCCCAAGATCATCTATCCTTGTGGGATTCACTGTAGAGACAAAGATTACATTGGGGGACACCAAACTTCCTATCTACATAGAGGGAGTGAATTATGTTAAAAAAAAATTCTATGTTATTGATTGCTTATCTTGTTGTAATGTTATCTTTGGCAGGCCATGGATACACGATATGAAGGCAGTCCCCTCAACATATCATCAATGTGTCAAGGTCCCAACTCTATGAGATATGGTGAAGATAGAAAGTGATCAGCAGGAGGCAAAGAACTGTTACACTTCTTCAATGAAGCCAGCCTCCAAGGAGCAAGACATCATGGAGGCAAGAGAGCAAGACGTCAAGGATATTATGTTGAACCCAGAGGATCCTGAATCCAAAATTTTTATAGGATCCGGGATCCTAGACGTATTGAGCAGGATTAAGTATCCTTCTTGGAAAGAAGAAAATCTACCTTCGCTTGGAAACATGAAGATATGACAGGAGAAAGTTTGCACTTGAAAGGAATGCCATTATCCAAGAAGAGGTAGACAAATTGCTCAAGGAAAGTTTGAGTGGACTGATAAGCATGAAGCTGCACTTAAGGTTCTTAAGGATTATCTATCCTCAGCACCAGCCCTGATGAAACCAGAAAATGGAGAATCGTTATCCTTATACTTAGCTATTTCAGCTAAAGCAGTAAGTGTGATCCTAGTTAAGGATCATGAAGGCTCTCAACATCCGGTATACTATGTAAGTAAAATGCTACTTGATGCTGAGGCCAGGTATTCTCATTTAGAGAAATTAATTCTTGATTTAGTTATGGCTTCTGCTAAACATAGACATTATTTAGAAACTCACAGTATTATTGTGAAAGCTAACTTTCCTATTCAGAATGTTCCTAGGAAAATTGAAATGGCAGGTAGAATGGCAAAGTGGATAGTCAAGTTTAATGCATATGACATTAAGTATGAACCTAGGACTGTAATCAAGTCCCAAGCTTTAGCTGACTTTCTGGCTGATTTCAGTAGTAATCTACAAAGGGAAGCTGAATTAGAAGTTCAACAACTTTAGAAGACCAAGGATCCTTGGACACTCTTCATGGATGGAGCTTCAAATGTTAAAGGAACTGGACAAAGCACACTACCAAAATCGCCACAGGGGGACATTATACCCCAATCCATTGCATGTGAATTCCAAACCACTAATCATGAGGTAGAGTATGAGGCCTTGATAGCAGGTTTGCAATTAGCTAACAATATGAGGATCAGGTATCTTCAAGTATATGTAGATTCTCTATTAATTACTAATCATTATAACAGTTCTTACACTGTCAAATGTGAAAAGCTAATCAAGTACTTAGAAATAGTCAGGAAAATGGCAGATTCTTTTGCTTTTTTCAGTCTACCACAGGTACCCAGGGAAGAAAATGCAGAAGCTGACGCTTTAACTAACCTTGGATCATTCCTAAAGATGCCAGAAGATGTGAAAAATACTCATCACCCATGTTTTAACTCCTGCAATTGAGGATCACGTAGCCATGGAGATAGTGGAGGATTCTGTAATCATACCTGGTGATCCTGCACAGTCGAATTCAGGATCCTGGATCCTTCCAATCCTAAGATATATACAACATGGAGAGATCCCTACAGGACAAAATCCTAAAGCTTTCAAAGTCAAGGAGACTGTGGAAACCACACTGGGGGCAGAGCACTATTCTCAAGGATCCTTAGAACAACATACTATAGGCCTACCACGAAGAAGGATGTTGTGGATTATGTAAAGAAGTGTGATGCTTGTCAAAGACACAGTAATATTCTACACCAACCAACATAACATCTGCATCCTAAGAAGAAGCTTTTGCTGAAAGTCAGAAAAAAGGAAATGGCCAGTTATCAACAAAGAATGGTTGGAGCATACAACAAGAATGTCAGGTTAGAAGATTTCAAGTTGGTGATTTTGCGCTAAGAAAAGCATTCCAGAACACTACAAATCCTTCTGATGGCAAGCTAGCACCAAAGTGGGAAGACCCCTATCTAATTGAAGCTGAATCAGGAAAGGGGGCATATCATTTGTTAACAATGGATGGTGATCTCCTACCAAGAGCTTGGAATGCTGTTCATCTCAAAAAATACTTTAAGTAAGAAGGATGAGGGATCCTCAGCGATACCGGTATTCTGATTAAGGATCCAAGATCCTCAAAGGATATATGATTCTACATTTGGTAACACATTACTTTCATTTTCATTTTCATTCATTTTATACTTATTACTTATCATAAGTTAAAGATGTTAATCAGTTAACATCTATTTTCACAAAGTTTAAGCTTTTGCAGAGTAGTTATCATTTTACAGAAGATCAAAGTGGTTGGCCAACTCTCCAAAGTTTATGGGCTTGTCCCCAGTTATTTGGGCTTGTCCCCAGTTTCGCCAATAGCGCACGATGATCCTGGTGCAGTTCAAGGCAGTGCGACCAGTACTCGTTTTAGGGGCTGACAATTTCATTGTACTGGCTGTACCCAGGATCCTATGTATAATGGTAGACGTACCATACATCCGTTCCTAAGGTTTCTAACGTTTTCACGTTAGCTAAGGTTTTGGCATTTTCGTGTCACTAAGTTTGGATAGTCGCCAGTGAGGGCCATACTCCAGTTTACACAAGTTATATGGGCTTGACCCCAGTTTACATCCGTTTATTTAGGCTTGTCCCCAGTTTATTTGGGCTTGTCCCTAGTTTGTTGGGCTTGTCCCCAGTTTATTTGGGCTTGCCCCTAGTTATTATGGGTTCATTCCCAATTATTTGGCTTGGTCCCAAGTTTGTTTTTCTTGTAGGATCTTGGAGCTTTAAAGCTATACAAGTTCTGACAATAAGGATCCTGGATCCTTGAAACTTTACTTTTCACAGTTTATCTATTCAGTATTAATTTACAAGTATTTAGATTCCTAACTTGGATTCTCTGGTATGTTATATTCTAACTTTTCCTAAGCTGAAAGTTGTCTCTTATCCTTTTTGGTTAAGGATCATTGATCCACATTTATATGAACACTTCAAGTTTTCTGTTAAAAGTGTAACATTATCATCAGATTTTCAATAACTTTCCAGTTGTTTGGTGATGATATTTTTGAAAATAGAAAGCATACATGAAAAATAAAAAGGGAAGAAACAACTATAGATGTAGCTAAAAAAGTTTAATGTTATTACCTATTCATTATGTATCAAATCATCCGGCCTGGATTTCACCATCAAAATCGTGGACCATCTACCCAGGCCGGACAGGGCTATCTAACAGTTAAAGTGTCTATGCAGAAATTAAAGTGCAGGAAGGTTAATAGCGAACTGGGAAGAAGGATTCATTCTCCACAAACAGAAGGATCTTCTTGTCTGTAAAGGCATTTGAGGAGTTATCTCTAACTCTATATTTTGCAATGATGATTATAGCGGATCTTATCAGTGACGACAGGCAGTGTAACGACTAGTTACCAGCAGCAACGGCTAGTCCGCTTCTAATGGAAATATGACAGCTGTGAATCCTTATCACAACTGCCATATTGGGGGCAATTGTTAGGGCATGGATTTTGTGCTAAGGATCATCTATCCTGAGACTAGGCATGGATCGCAGATCCTTAATGGCTGATGCAGAGAGTCTGAGGATCACGAGTCTGAGGATCCAGGATCCTTAACAGAACTTATGTTTTGTTACAATTGTCACGTTTTTAATGTGTAAATGCAGATAATGGACGTAGTGGACTACTTCTTTGCTGGAATCTCGTGGAATATGCTTCTTAGGCACGTGGTCAATGAAGAGATAACCGTTAGTGGTGGTCATGGGTGACTTCCACCTTTTTCGGGAAGTTAGTTAGTTGATTTTTCTTATCATTTTAAGGGGAAAACGAGCTCAAAAAAGATATAAGTCGTACACACCACACAAACAACACACAATGCTCGAATTCTCTGCAAACACTTAGCAAAAACACACACTTTCACTAGAAATTCATTGTATTGAGCTTGTTTTCTTCCGAATTTGTACAAGGATCACTATTGTTTTTGCAATACATTTGGTGATCGGTAGTTTCCATCACCCGAGGTTTTTTATGCCGGAGATCTTCTAAAGATCAAGGGATTTTTCCTCGTATAAATATCGGTGTTCATCGTTGATTTCATATACTTGTTGTTCATACAATTAACCAAGCATCATACCTCACAAAATCAGATTTGGTTGCATTATCCTTGTGTGACTTTTGACCAAAACAGTACTCTTGCCAACTTACTTTCTGATGAACGCAAGAGTTGGAACGAAAAACTTTCTGATGAGCGCAAGAGCTGGAAAGTATCTTGGGCCAAACAGAATGAAACGTTATTTCGTGTGCGTCAGGAGTTGACTAATGTCAAGGCAGCGAATGCTGCTTTAGGCAAGGAGAAAGCTGCGGCTGAAGCGGTTGCTGGTAAGGCCCGGGAGGCAGAGGCCCGGGTTGCAAAGGCGCTTGAAGAGGCCAAAGAGGCGGGGGCCCGTGCTGCAAAGGCTCTTGAAGAGGCCAATGATAGGGAGGGCCGCGTTTCTAAGGCTCTTGAAGAAGCAAATGCTGATCGCACCCGTTTGAACCAGATCGTTGGGAGCCTCCAGGTATGAGTTGCCTTTTCTGTTGAACTTTTCTTTTGCTTTCTGAGTATGTTTAATGACTTTTGTACATACTGTGTTTCTTGTTTTCGAAAGGCTGAGGTGCAGACTCGCAAGGCCAAGCTTGCGGAGGTTAATGCCCGTGCGACTGAAGCTGAAAAGTGGGCTAGTGAGGCTGCTGAGGCCAGAGATAGCCTTACATCTTCATTCAATCAGCTTGAGGCCAACCATGAGTGGATGCGGTGTCACGGTATTGCACATGTAAGTATATGGTGCCTTTGCTTTTGTTTGGATTTGGACGTGATAATCTTATTGCTTGTTTTGCAGATTGTTAGGGCTATCTTGGATGCACCTGAGACTGCAGACATGATCAAGCAGCATGCCCGAGATGCAGGCTTTAAAGCTGGTTACAACCGATGCATCAGCCATATGAATATCTTGTCTAAAGGCGGATACACCGATGAACAGTCTGGGTTCCATAGTGTGGATACTGAAGCTCTTCTTGACGCGGCTTTTGCATCATTTTACGACATGTCTATTTCTGCGCTTGAGAAGCTTGACGAATGCCTGGATGCGCCTGATTATGTAGACCGTTTACGGATGTTGTATGCTGATGCCGATGAATCGGAAGAGGAAAAGGCTGCTGGTGTCGGCAAAGATGGCGCGGGTACCAGCGGTACAAAGTAGGGTTAGGTTGGCCTGTGTGCCCTTTTTTGTTTTCCTCTTATGTAAATGTTAGAACTTTACGTATATCCTTTGTACACCGCGTGGGTGTAGGAATTTTTTGAATATAAAGTTTAACTGTTGTTGCTCAATTTGTACAAGTGTTTTTACTTCTTGCATGTTTGAACGTGTGTAAGCAGAACTCTACCCGTTGTAAACGCGGTTGAGTATACTCTATACCTTTGTCGTATGAGTATTAGTCAATTCCAGTATTTGTCCCGTTAGGGTTTAGGAATTGTGTAGGTTTTGTAAAAACCGTGTGTGTATCCGGCCGGATAGACACTTAATGTTTTGCCTTTGCTGGCCTATTACAACGCGAATGAAGATTTTGCCAATCTGTTTTTGCAGATACCGCAAAGTGGAGCACGCATTTGTAATAGTAGTAATAAACAATTTTGAATTGAATTGCTCATTTATTTATTTGCCAATGGCCTGCGGCCCGGTAGGTTACATGGAAAATGTAAAAACATGGCTTACATGTAACAGCGTCGAAGCTGTTGTGCATTCCATGTGTGTGCGATAGGTTCGCCTTCTAACGTTTGCAATTTATACGCGCCTTTGCCCAAGACCTCCTTGATGAGGTAGGGTCCTTCCCTCTTGGGGGCAAGTTTTCCTGGGCGTTCAGCGTTAGATGCTTCGTTATCGCGAAGGACTTAGTCTCCCGGGTTAAAGGTACAAACCCGCACGCGTGAATTGTGGTATTTTTCAAGCTTGGTTTTGTACTTGGCCTCATTGATGGCAGCGTTTTCGCGCCTTTCTTCTAGGAGGTCCAAGTCAAGCCTGCGTGCTTCATTGTTGGCTATTTTGTTGATAGCCAACATTCGAGGTGAAGGAAGACCGACTTCCGCGGGGATTACCGCTTCTGAGCCATAGACCAGGCTGAAGGGTGTCTCCCCATTGCTCGTTTTTGGGCTTGTTCGGTGAGCCCATAAGATGCTTGGGAGTTCATCGACCCAGCCACGCCTGGCTGTTCCCAACCTTGCTTTGATGCCTTCGACTAGACTTTTATTGATACTCTCAACTTGGCCATTTCCTTGCGGGTGTGCCACGGAGGAGAATATGTGTTCAATATGTAGTTCTTCTAGCCATTTTTTAAATTCGTCAGCAGCAAAGTTGGTGCCGTTATCGGTAACGATGCACATTGGTAGACCGAAACGGCATATGATGTGTTCCCAAATGAATTTCCTCGTTATCATAGCAGTGGTTGAGGCGAGTGGTTTTGCCTCCACCCATTTTGTGAAGTAATCGACAACTACTATGATAAATTTGACTGCACCTGGTGCGTCCGGGAAAAGGTCCGACCACGTCAATTGCCCATTTCTGAAAGGGCCATGCGGTGGTGACCGGGATCAAGTTGTTCTTGGGGCGCAAAGTCTTGGGAGCATGTCGCTAACAATTAATACACTTGCTCACATCTTTGACTGCATCCAGGTGCATGCCGGGCCAGTAATACCCAGCATTCATAATTTTAGCCACTACCATGCGTGGCCCTGCGTGTATGCCACACATTCCCTCGTGTATCTCTCTGATGAGGTATGTGGCATCTTGGGGTCGACGCAGCGTAGGAGTGGGCCCAGGTATGATTTACGGTATATGATACCGTCTCCCATTTGATAATGGCACGCTTTGTATTGCAACTTTCGTGCCTCTGACTTGCTTTCAGGAGTTACACCTGATTGCAAGTATGCAATGATTGGCGTCATCCATGATGTTGTACCGTACTGGATGACGTTGACTTGGCACAGGGGTACTGAGGGATTCTGCATAATCTCAATGCGTATTTCCTTTGCCAGGTGTTGGAAGCTGGTGGATGCGAGTTTTGACAGTGCATCCGCGGATTTGTTTTCACTTCTGTTGATATGACGGATATTGAAGGAAGTGAATTTTGATTTTAGTTGCAAGGCTTGCTCGAGATAGAGGATCATGATATCCCCTTTTGCGGCATAGTCATCACGCACCTGCACAAGGAGTCGACGTGTGCTTCCAGATGTTGTACGCCGAGCTTGACTGCTAGACGTAGCCCTGCCAATAGAGCCTCATACTCTGCCTCGTTATTTGTGCTTTTGAAATCGAGGCGGATTGCATAGGTAAGCTCTTGGCCATCGGGGCTGACGAGTCGCAGACCTGCGCCTGCACCTTCTTCGTTGGATGCACCATCGGTAAACAGTGCCCATATTTCTGAAGAAGGTGGTGGTGATGCAGGGTTTTGTTCTTCTTCGCATTCTTGGATGCGATTTGCTGGTACCTCGGCAACGAAATCTGTCAGGACCTGTAATTGGTTGGCACTGTGATGACGTGGTTCGCAAAGTAACGTCGCAACCGTCGCGATGCATGCACCGGTGCTAATACCAATTTCTCCATGATGGAGTACCTCGTTTCTGGGTCGTTGAGCATTTTGCTGATATAGTAGATGGGTGTTTGAACTCCCTGTCGTTCCACTATGAGTACCGCACCTACCGCGTTGTCTGCGGCAGATAGGTATAAGATAAGTGGCTCATTTTTGCGTGGCGCGGTCAGAGTTGGGAGTTGGATTAAACACTCTTTCATCTCCCGGAAGGCGTCTTCGGCCTCTGCGGTCCATTGGAATTGTTCCTTTTTTAAACAGTTCCGCAGATTTCTAATGAAAGGATATGACTTGGTCGCATGATTGGCTAAGAATCTGTTTAGTGCGGCTAGTCTGCCGGCTAGTTGTTGCATTTCTTTCATCGTGGAGGGCGATGGCATGCGCTCTATCGCCTGAACTTTCTCTGGGTTTACCCTGAATCCATCTTTTGTTACAATGAATCCAAGGAATTTGCCTTCCTCCATTCCAAACGAGCATTTCCCTGGATTGAGCTTCATATTGACGCTTCGCAGAGTTTGGAATGTTCTTTCGATATCGGTGAGCATGGTGTCTTCTTCCATGCTCATGACGACCAGGTCGTCCATATAGATTTCGACACTTTTGCTGATCTGGCCGCGAAAAGTGTCGTTCATGAGTTTTTGGTAGGTTGCGCCTGCATTGCGCAACCCGAACGACATCTTTGTGTAGCAGTAATTTCCGGTTGGCGTACGGAATGCCGTTTTGTCTTCGTCCTCGATTGCCATTTGTACCTGGTGGTAGCCTTTGTAGCAATCAAGGAAGCACTTCCATCGAAATGGTGCGAGGTTATCGACCTTTTCGTCGATCTCTGGAAGCGCATAACAATCCTTGGGCCAGCCCCCGGATGGTTTTTCTACCATGACTGGGTTGGACAACCAAGTCTGGTACTTGACTTCTCGCAGGATGCCTGCGGAGAGCAGTTCTTCTACTTGCTCATGCATCGCCTGATTTTTTGCGGATCCAAGGTGGCGTTGGCCTTGGATCACGGGCTTGATACCTGGTAAGGCATTCAAGAAGTGTTGCGCAACTTCGCGTGGGACTCCCGTCATGTCTGCGGGTGTCCACACAAAAATATCTTGGTTCCTGAAGAGAAGCTGCTTCAGGTGCGCTTTGATGTTAGAGGACAAGGCGTGGCCCAACGTGATCTTTTGTTCTGGGTACCTCGCGTTGAGGACCCATTTTTCTGGTTGGTTGTTGGGGGTAGGCCTTGCTATCTTGGTCGGGCACAGCTCGTCCGACGCCATGACTTCCCTGCGTGCATAGATTATCGCGACCCCTGTTTCGGTTGGAAAACCGACTGCAGAATGGGGTACGGACGTAATCATGTTGAAGTCGCGTTGGGATTCTCTCCCAAGGAGCACGTCATCTTTGGAAGTGTGAGGTAAAACCATGAAGTTCACCTCTTCTGTTCGTGTGTGCCTTCCGTTGGTGAGGCGCACATGAAAAGTAATTTGGCCCAGGGGAAAGATAGTTTCCCCTACGAACCCGGCCAACGGGTAGTCCACCGCTTGCGACTGATCTTTGTCCTCCTGGTCGAACTGGTTGAAGCACTGCTCGTATATGATATCATAAGTACTGCCCGAGTCAATGAATAATCGCTCGGTGCAGTAATGAGCCAGTTGGCCTGTAATAACGACGGCACGCCTGTCACGCGGACCGCCTCGAACTTTTGGAAAGACGACTTGCTCGTCTTTGCTGTCATTGTCCGGTCTTCTCGCCGCCTTGCGCGGCCTTCCTTTGCCTCCGTTGATCATATGGATTGAGGCCACATACATGGTCCTCTTCCCTGAGGAGGTGCCCTCGCCGTGGGGGGTGATGCGCTTGGTGGGCTTCTGCCCACCTGGCAACAGATGTTGCAGCTTCCCCTCCTTTAGGGCTCGCTCAATCTCCAGCCGGAGGCTGATGCAGTTATTTGTTGCGTGGCCCGAGTCTTTGTGATAGTCGCAGTATAGCGTGAGGTCCTGGTTTTTCTTGAACTTCATCGGCTGGGCCGGTCGCAGAAAATGCGCGTCCGTAAGGAGGACGTCGCTTGGTGACTGGGTAATCTCGATCCAGTTACGGTCCCGAGACTGTTTTTTCGATGCCCGGTTTTCACGCTGGGCGTTGATGGTTGCCCTTGCGTCGGGCTGGCTGTTGTGTGGGACAAATGGCTTGGAGTCACTGTCGCGATTCCAAGTGTCCCGGTTGCGCTTATTATTGCCCTTAGGCTCTTGGCGGGAGGACTGGCCTTCCACCTGGGGTGGTGCCTTGCCAACATGCGGTTTGAGGGACCGCTGAGTCTGGGCATATGTCTTGACCGCAGTCATGACATCTTCCCATTTCTTTGGCAATCCGTCCTTGCCAGAGAGAGTCATAACCATCTGATCGTCTCTAACCGCAACGATGAAGTGGTTACGTGCCATTTGGTCGGCAACATCACCTATCTCTAGGCATTCTTTGTTGAATCAGATGACGAACGTTTCTATCGATTCGATGTCCCTGCGCCAGATGTTCATGACGTCCATGGAATCACGTTCATGGCGTCGTTGCTGGCTAAAATGCGCGAGGAACTTAGGTTCTAAGTCCTCGAATGAGGCCAGTGACGCGACTGGCAAAGAATCGAACCAAGCCCTCGCCAGACCAGTGAGGGTCTGGGGGAAAAATTGACATCAAGTGGGTTCGTCCCACTTGCCGTTACATCCCGCGCCGGTGAAGATATTTCTGTGGTAGTCCGGATCGGACGAACCATTGTATTTCCCAATGTTTAATGGGAATTTCGTGGTGCTGACATCGGCGTTGGCGATTCTTGGGATGAATTTGGAGTTTTCGGCCGCAGATTTCGGCCTATAGGGCTGGCTCTCGGGGCGCATTGTAGCCCTGAGGTATGTGTTGCGGGGGTGAGTGGGAGGAACATAGTGGCGTCCTCCCGGTCTGCTGCTGGTAGCATGAGATTCCCCGCAATATGTATGGTTGTCCGGGTCGGTACGGCCATATCCTTTGTGATGGGACTGCGGTCCCAGCCGATTTGAATGCCGGAGCCGTGGTGGGCTGTGGATTGCCGCCTGTTATCGCCTTGAGGGCCTAGGCGGCTTTGTACTGGGCCTCGGGCATGAGACCCATATGCGGAATCGTCCTCATCGATTGTACGGACCTCACAGTAAGAGGATCCGCGGTCCTCCCGCCTGCTTCGAGAGGCTGGGCGTGAAGGAACCCTGCCGTCGTATTGTAAAATACGACCCGCAGGGGTATGTGGTGCCGAGGTAGGGCCGGCCGGTATCTGCGCATCTGCACAGGCTCTGTTGTATGCTGCGGCCAGCAGAGCTGTTTGTTGGTCGTACCAGGCATGAAGACTCATGTCTGGAGGAATCACAGGTGCGTACTGTGATAGGTCATGTCCAAACGTAAGGGATGCGCCCCCTTGCGTTGATGTGCCAATGTGGCCAGGATTTGGGACTGGAGGGGTGGTCCCCGCAGGCCCTGGGTTGGTGGGGTTTAGGCTATCCCCTGTAGTGTTGTTTAGACGATTCGACATGATCTTTTGGGAGGGAGAGGGATGGGTTAAAAAAGTGCTAAGAGTAGCGGTGGGCGCCAATGATGAAACAATGGTTAACCGGGCAGGGTTAACTCACTGGTCTCGTCAAGAAGGGTTAATCCCTTCCTCTCGAGGATCGCTGGCTGGATCGTCCGCCGGTTGATCTCCTGCACAAGGAAACAAGCCGTGACTCGTAACAAGGAGGATGGGGTGGGGGGTGCTCCTTGTTACCACTCTCAGGCGTGAGAATCAGTAGTTTGCTTGGGAAGCAAAGTGTGATAGTAGTAGTAGTGAGAGAGTTGTGAAGAGATACCTCAAACCTGGTTTGGGGTTGGTATTTATAGCCGAGCAGTGAAGGAGTAGGTGAACGGATAGACTGGCGACATGCTGCACCTTTACAGGTGTGTCAGTCTTGTCGGTTGTGGAGGTGAAGCCACGTCAGCCTGTCGCTTACGTAGACCTTACAGGCGGCTGTCATTGGTGCTACTTGCTCTGTGGTGTCAGTCCCACTTGCTGAGTGCACAGGATGCGGTGCGGGCCGCACCGCTGCTTGCGGTAACTCTTGATGTTCCCGCGTCTCATGCTTTGATCAAGAAATACGCGAGATGCGGTGCCAAGCCGCATCGTCGTCTGTGGTTTCTGTTGGTGTTGCCTGCATCCCTTGTCGTGACGAAAATGCCCATATGATGCGGTGCCAGCCGCATCGCTATGTACATCTGCTTTCATCCACAAGGTAAGGCTTCTTCTTATCCTTTGACTGATTGGATTCGAAGGATGCGTCCGCATGGACGCAGTTCATTGCTGGTGGGGGTTATTTGATAAGGGTAATGGTCACTCGCGGTTTGGCTGGCGTGAGGTTTAGGACCATACCCCTTCATGTATCAACCACTGTTTTATTTTCAAACATCTGTTCCCAATAACAGAGCTTTGATCATTTATACATACCTTTGCCAATATTACAAGCTTTTACACTCTCAAACCTAAATATTTATTTACTTAATTTAAATAACAAACATGGTTAATAATTTTAACACAACTAATTATATAAAAACTACAAGTGTCAAACAGAGGTAATTATATAATAAACAAAGTTCAAAACAGCAAACAACAATCAATAGAATACAACATACTAATTCCAAATCAATGGGCGAAACAGCATACAAAGTTCATCCATCTGTTGACCCAAGTCAGCAGATGTATCAACCACTGTTTTATTTTCAAACATCTGTTCCCAATAACAGAGCTTTGATCATTTAAACAGACCTTTGCCAATATTACAAGCTTTTACACTCTCAAACATAAATATTCATTTACTTAATTTAAATAACAAACATGGTTAATAATTTTAACATAACTAGTTATATAAAAACTACAATTGTCAAAACAACAAACAACATTCAATAAAATACAGCATACTAATTCCTAATCAATTGGTGAAACAGTAGTCTCGATAAGTAAAGCTCCTTTCGGACCATTGTAGTTGTCAACATGTTGGAGGTATTTCAGAAGTTCGTTGCTCAGATCAACTTCAACCATATCCCCCCAGATGCTTGTTATCAATTATATTAGTCCTTCGGTGCCTATCTACATAATCAACTACACGAGGATTATTGAAAACAAACACCTTCATCCAACCTTCTTCTTCATATCTGAGCAAATCAGTAGTTAGCTCAGCAGACTTTCCAATAACAATCAAATGCAGCCTCTTTGCGATGGTCAAAAAATGCCCTTGGCAAGGATTGACTACAATACTCTCTGGAAAACGAAGCATTCTGAAAGTCTCACTCAGAACATCAAAAGCAACGATGTTCCTCTCACCTAGTGGATACCAATAATTTGAAACCATAAAATATATGGCTTTATTAGCATAAACTCCTGTAGACCATGAATAACCACTTGAACCATAATTGTTTACACTACCGAAATTTATTGTTCTCCATGATTCACGACGTCGTGAGTAAACACCGGCAGCAGCTACATTACGGTAACGTCTGATGTTCAGCACTTTCAAATCATTGAACTGATCAAAATAAATTCCACCAGCATCAGAGTTTCGTTCATGATTGTAATTGAAGTAGTCATCAGACAAAACCTTATAGCATCTGGTAGTTGGATTCCAAAGACTCAGCTCACAGCAAATCCCTTCATTGCAAACTAACAACAAACCATTAAATGACGATAGAATATGTAAGAAGCTAGGGTGGACATTGTTAGGAAAACTTAAGGTTTTGCTTCTAACGACATCCAAATTACCAGCAACTACGTCGTCAACTACAATTGACGTGTCTTTAAAGGAGAGTAGTTTCTTTTGTACTGAATCTCCACTTCGGAGATGATGCATCATCTGAAATCCATGACTTGACAATTCCCTATAAAAATTCTTGGAAAGACATTTGAAACGGCCAATATCTTCTCCAGAGAGCCTTGTGAAAATCTCGTCAACAATCACTTAAAACCCAAATTTTTCCATTTTGCAGTGAACCAATGCGTCTTTGAAAGTAAAAGAAATTGTAATGATATTGATAAACAAAAAACTTTTGAGATGATTGAGTAGATGGATGAAAACGGTAATGATCAAAACCTCTGCCCAATGTATTTTATATACCCAATGAAGGCGGTTATGACTAAATACATCGTCAGACGAAAGAATATGATGCGACACTCGTTAGGCTTTTAATTCATTTCCATGGGAAAAATATAAAATTAAACACGTTATTATAATTACAATTAACCTCTTCATTTACCATAAGACGCCTTTACCATAAGACAGAACTGATTGAGTGACGTGCATTAATTGCAAAGTACATATCCCAAGGCATTTTGAATTTGAAATTATCGGCAATTTCAAAACCACTGCTAAGGTATATGTTTGCAAAAGGAAACATCTGCTAAGTTATACTTTCTTGGCGATGGGCAATAGTTTGTACTCTTGAATGTGGGCCAGACCTTTGACATTTAAATATAGAGCAGTAGTTTGAAATTAAATGTATTTTAACTCAGATAAAAAATCTCAGACAAAAAATTGACACATCAGCAGTCATCATTTAGTCATAACTCAGATAAAAAATCTATTCATTTGCAATACAAAGATATTGCGAACATCTGTTAAAGTAGGAGATGTTCGCAACAGTAGCAAGTCAAACAGATGTTGGCAACAACAGAGTTGTATCAATTGAGAGGAGAAAATTCTTCAAAAAGCTCTATTAGGCAACAACAAATGTTGGCAACAGTAGCAAGTTAAACAGCCGTTAGATTAGCAGGTGATGATTTAGAGCAGATGTTCTCTTTGGGCAAACTTTAACTTTGACAGATCTATACACTAACAGAAATTGATACAACATCAACATAATCTAATTAAACTCAGAGACAATTTCACTTCTACATCAAAAGTACCGATCTGCAATAATCGGATGATATTAAAAATTACATAATAATACTTATTCAACTTAAAATACAACGAAACTTTAAAATCTAACAACAACACCAAGAAATTTACGAACCTAACAGCAAAATTTAGTGCTTTTAGCTTTAAACTCCATTAATGTATATCTTCGAAAATCGCCATGAACTCCACGGAAGTACTGAATCCATCAACATCAGGTTCTAGAAACCTGATCTCTCGTGAACAGACCAAGATGCAGTACATGAAAACACTTGTTCAGCTGTTGAAGAGTAGCCCTGTCCTCATATACTTAATCCTTAACTTGCTTCATAAAGAGCTGCTTTAAACCAAACTTTATGCTTCTTTTAATACAAAAAAGACAGGAAAAACCATTACTCCAGTAAGATAAAATCTTATCTTAAAACAGTAGCAGATCCTTTCTTGCGTTTAGTAGGAACTACTGCGGGTTCTACATCATCATCATCTGCCCAAAGTCATATATAATCATCATTTAGTCATAAGCAAAAATTATTTAAATGTACATTTAATAATCTTTCTTTGTGTTTAATTTAACTTTATGCTTCTTTTAATACAAACCTATAATAACCCACAGCAGATTGTATGAATTTCAAACAACTGTGATTTGACTGAAATATAAAGCGAGAATTAGAGTATATCACTGCAAAATTAAAAATTCAAAATTTCAAAATTGGAGTAGCAAAAAAACATACTTTAAACGATGTTGGAACAATGATGCTGGAAACAACCGTAGAACAATCATTATCATCATCTGCAGCAGATCATTCACGATCATCAATTAGTCATAACTCAGATAACAAAACTTTAGTAAAAATCAAAAACAAAAACAAACATAATCATATATATCACAGTACCATGATCAAGGCAAACCACATATCCCCAAAATTTGTTCTGAAAGTGGGTCAGAGAGATCTTCAGTTTTCTTTTCTCCTTTATGAACAAATGTCGAGTATTGAGAGGAAGGGATTTGAGGGAGAGATACATTAGAAATGTGGTTTGAAAATACAAAAGAAGAGAACACGAGAATGTAAATATGAAGAGTGAAATGAGAATATAAATAAGTTTATATAAGAAGATGATTGACAGAAGTGAGTGAGTGACATGCATTAATTGAAAATTACATATCCCCATGAATTTTGAATTTCAAATTACCCGCAATTTCAAAACATCTGCTAACGTATACATTTGCCAAAGGAACCATCTGCTACTTTCTTGTAGATGGGCAGTGCTTTGCCCTTTGGAATGTGGGCCAGACCTTTACACATTTGAATACACCAGGCAGTGGTTTGAAATTAAATTAAGGGTTCGTTTGGTATGGGGTAATGGAATGGATGAGGGAATGGAATGGACGAGGTAATGGAATGTACAATGGAATGAAATGAATCATTCCATTCCATTGTAATGTTTGGTTACTCAAATGTGAATAAAATGAATTATTACTTTGTACAAGTTGATAAACAAAAAAAGACGAAACAACGAACCACAATTGTATTAAAAACGACAAAATTATAATTGTCGTAATATTAATAATAATAATATTAATGGTAAAAAAAGTAATAATAAATTTTTTGATATATATTAATATTAGTATTAATATTAATAACATAAATATAAATATAATAATAATAATAATAATAATAATAATAATAATAGTAACAGTAACAGTAACACTAACACTAACAATAACAATAACAATAACAATAACAATAACAATAACAATAATTTCTTTCCATTTCTTGAAGGAATGAGAAAAAAACACCCCTTTAGTAAGGAATGAAAATTGTTATATTTGGAAGGAGTTGCGTTCCTTTGGAATGCTCTATTCCATTACTACATGGTAACCAAACATGTTTATTTTCATTCCATCAGAATGATCCATTCCATTACATCTTCTATTCCTTCATACCAAACGCTACCTAAATGTATTTTAAAGTGATTTATATATTAGGCTTTATGATGTAATGATGTAATAACGACATAAGAAAAGGCTTGTTGGACAGCCTCTCCTGCTGACACATCAGCTTTTCTTATGTCATTGGGATTTCTCCTTTTATAGAAAGTATAGATTAGATTATATTACATTACATTACACTATTATTACATTACATTACATTACACTATTACATTACACTATTATTAATAAACAAACCTAATGAATAGTATTTTTAATATTTTAATAATATATACAATTTTTTAATATTTTTGTTATTTAATATACACTATTATTAATAAGAGTTTTTTGCAGGTATAGGTGGTTTGACCACCAAAAGATCACCTCTAGGTGGGCTTGTATTAAAAGAGTGAAAGTAGGTATATAGTTATTTGATATGGCGATATTCAGGGTGTTTCTGACACAAATCTGGCACTTTATTTAATATCGCTATATCATATACATATATACATCAATATCGCTATTTGATATGCATATATACATCAATATCGCCAACTCAAACACCTATATATATGAATATCGCTATATGGAACCTATATATATATATATATATATATATGAATATCGCCAACTCAAACACCTATATATATGAATATCGCTATATGGAAAATATATATATATGAATATCGCTATAGGGGAAGGTTCATTTGAGAAGAAAATTAAATTAAGAAGAAAAAGAACAAAGGGTACAAATGTAAAACATTAAATAGTTTTTCTCTTAGCTCATTTATTATTATCTTTGACTAATTAATTAGTCATAAACACTATCATCCTCCACACTTTAATTTTTGCTTATACACATCAAAATTTATCCTACACGTTTTGAAATTTTTCCTACATGTATTGAAATTTATCCAACACAGCTCGTAATTCATCTTACATACTTCGTAATTTGTGCTACACTTTAAATTATATATTTTTTTCTTTTTTTGAAAAATATGTTTTTTTTGAAAATAAGTTACAAATTTAATGTAGTTAGCTATTAAAAAGGAAGACTATCAATTAATGATTCATCTAAGTTTACCAATATACCCTTACACTAATACTAAATACAAATATTAAATGAAGTAAAATGAAACATTCTTATTGGTTGAAATTTCTTCTTTTTTCTTCTTACATAAAGTTTCTTCTCATTTGAACTCTCCACTATCGCTATATGGAACATATATATATATATATGCATATGGCTACATGGAACATATATATATATATATATGAATATCGCTATATCGAACCTATATATATACCAATATCGCCATTTGAAACATATATATTAATATTATATTAATTGGATTCATTGGATGTATATCTCTTTTTCATAGGCTCAGTATTAATAGGTGGGAATATTAAGAGGTCTAGTTTGAATAGTTGTGTTTCAGAAGCATGCCATTGCAGTGCACAACTTTTCATAGAGTGTATAGAGTGTATTTTATTGTAGTGTAATTCAATTCATACACAATAAAACTTGCAGAATGGCAAGTCTTATCAAATTAAAAGATGATGATGATATAAACCATCGATCAGCTCCCATATCTCATACTCATCTTCTGTATACTAAATTTTTAAACGGTTTAAACATGAGTTATCAGATTCACCCCGGTCCCCTTTACAGTACAGTGTTGTTTTTGGCAAATGAACATCGTGCGAGGGAGGTTTTTAAGCGCCCCAAGGACTATCGGGACCTAATGAGTATAAAACGTGCCGATCGTTCATTTTGGTCGCTTATAAAGGATAATCCGATAGGACCACGCGTCCAAAGTATAATTCGTCAAGCGGGCTTCGGCGGTATCCTCGATAGTGGGTATCGGTACATTGACCACACGTTAATAAACGCGTTGGTTGAGCGTTGGAGGCCCGAAACCCACACTTTTCACCTCCCCTTCGGTGAAACCACAGTGACTCTACAAGACATTAATGTTTTGTGGGGTCTACCAATAAATGGGGAGGTATTTTCTGGTATGGAAACGCCGATTACATTGACCAACGACGTTATAATGTGTCAAAATTTGTTGGGGTTTACCCCTGAAAAGAATCATTTTTGGGGGAAAAGAATAAGTTCAGTCCGTATTTTACAAGAGATAATAGCACTGTTAAATGAAGAAACGGCAACGGACGAAGCGTGCATTATACGTGCTCATTTAGTAATTTTTTATTTACTAGGATGTACATTATTTCCTGTTAATTCGAACAATTGGATAGCTCTTCATTATCTGCCTTTCCTAGAAGATTTGGGGCAATGTTCTCAGATCAGTTGGGGAAGTCCTGTTTTAGGCTGTTTGTACAGAAATCTTTGTAACGCCACAACTCCGGATGCTGTAGTTCTTACCGGTCCTGTGTCTATTTTACAAGTATGGGCATGGGAGAGGATTCGGTGTCTTGCACCGGAGCCTAATGCGATCTTCAACTACCGCGCCCCGATAGCTGCTCGGTATGTAAAACATTTCAGAATATATATTTTATAATCTTGAAATAATATTATGAAAACTATATATTTTTTTGAAGGTGGAAGGGGAGTCTAAACGCCGTTGATGTTCCGACACATTGCCTCAGAACCTATCGATCTCAGCTTCAGTCGTTGAAAGAGGCAATGGTATGTTATTTAGTGAGGGTAATATATGTTTTAGTGAGCGTAACATTGCTTATTGTTATTGATATTTTTTTTAGTTTATATGGCGACCGTATGATGCCGTGGTGGACAGCCTCCCGGAGATCTGCACCAGTGGGAGGAATAGCTGGAGGTGTGCCTGCCCGTTGATTTGCTGGGATGTTGTGGAGCATCACAATCCGCAACGGGTTATGCGGCAGTTTGGCATGGTTCAATATATACCTCCACCAATAAATATTGAGGTCAGTGAGCATGAACGGCTCCATTCTTTAGTCCGGAATGGTAAAATTGGGTGGGACTGGAAAAGTCGTCATGAACCGTATGTTAACGCTTGGAACCATCGTGAGCATAATGTTGTAAACAGACAACAAATCGAGACTTATTCCATGGCCAATGATTTTATGACGTGGTACTTAGAACATACGGTCGTGTATTTGACCAACCCATGGCAACCGCTAGAACCCATGGCAGGATTTCAGGATGACGGTGCCACGGTCCAAATGATGGTATGTTAAATTTATTTATTTTTCTTTGTATTTTAATTCGACTTAATGTAACTAATTTTTATTCAGGCTGACTCTTTGGGTGTAATACACCGAAGCCAAGATATGGAGACGATGCAACAGACAGCATACCGGGCTTTGAACATGTCAAATTTAGCGGAATATACCCAACATCCAACCAATTTGACAAATGACCCGGTGGACCTGTCATCCTATCCTGGTAGTCAGAGGATGCGTAGGCGACGCCGTCGCGGCCGTGGTGCGGCAAACGTTCAAGACATCGGCGCTGGTCAATGGGGAAGGAATTATGAAGAAGGGGGTGCATCCGGTGTTAATCACGAACAAAACAACGAGCCAAACTTTAATGGGTTGAATGCAGCCGATATTGGAAACGTTACAAATACGTTTGTAGACCAAAATACGGTCGCAACCCATGCCATCCAAAGTTGGCAGTCACTTTTGGCTTCTGTAGTCAACGAAGATCCACGTTATGACATAAGTGAACTCTTGGAATCAACCCAACCAATTTCGGGTCTTAATAACGATAATGGTCAATTTCAATATAATAATAATAACTTAAATGAGACCCAAAATAATCAGGCTGGTTTTATAACCCCCACGTCACAGGTTATGTCATTTTTTCCCTCTAACCAATCGGACTTTCAATACCATGCACCCCATCAAAGTCACGAGGATTATCGTGCCCGGTATACAAACGTTGAACCAAACCCGTTGAATTGGGGCGAAGACTTGAATCTCTTTCCACCACCGCAATGAAGATCAGTTTTATTGAAAATGTATCGTGTAATCAATGTATTTTTATAAAACTTTGTATGTTTTATAAATGTCTTATTTTTTATTTTGATCTTGCATTTTATATAAAACTTTGTATGTTTTATAAATATCTTATTTTTTATTTTATTGAAAATGTATCGTGTAATCACTGTGTGAACCTACCCCTTCATCCCAAATGGAATGAATCTGATTATTATATGTTTTTTTATTTATTAGAATTTTTGTCTTTATGTCAACATACCCCTTCATCCCTCTATAAATACCCTTATAAGTTAACAATTTCTTCACCACTGACTCCACAACTGTATTACCACAACACCCACATATATCCTTTGTGTTATTAACCATGGCAAACCGTCGAGACAAGGAAGTTGCTAAACAATATAGTTCTCAGCCAGTCCCAAAAACGTCTAGTTGGATTCTTCAGAAATGGAGGCGTCCAACAAGTCGGTCTTCCACCTCAACTTCCGAAACGCAAAATGATAACGAAAAATCCAACCAAGGCCATAGTGTACACCGATGGGCGATTCCTGATGATGAGTCAGTTAATTGGTCTAAAAGCGTTGTCGAGTTCTACAATAATGGGGACTCACCTTTCTGTTATTCTGTCGTGTTTAACACACCTACACAATTAGACAAGCGTTTTTGGGGAACCCTCCTTGGTGATAGGAGCCATGGCTACCTAACGGAAACAGTGAGTTTGAATATTTGTTATTTTGTAACGTAGTCTATGAGCAATTTAATTACAAACTTATTACAAAATTTTTTCATACAGCATATTCAAGGTTGGGTTGGAAGAATGATGAACTGGAGACGTAGACAACTACAAGAAGACCAGTCGTTGGCCTTACCCTGGACGTTATTACCGCCTCAATTTTACACGCACTTACTTGAATCAAGTGCCAAACATGTCGTTAACTACGCTAACGGAAAGTTAAACCCATTTCCATCTTTTTTTCGAAGTTGATTTTGTTTATTTCCCTTTCTATCTTGCAAACAACAAGTGGTTGCATCTACGTGTGGATCTCCGCAGTCAAGAGCTACTGATGTATTGTATAGAACCGTTTGACGGTGAGTATTATAGGCGGGCGGTTCACCCAATAATTACGAAAATCAAAGTGTACTTCACAGGGTTATTGGTCCACATTCAGTACTGGAAGAAGTCAGGACGTACAGAGAGGTGCATGACGTTTGAAATCAACGAAGATTTTGTTCGGTCCTTCCAAGATCTGGTTGGCAACGAAGGTGTGTACGTTTGTATGTTAATGGAGCACCTAGTTACAGGAAAACCCATCAATCCAACAGGGGATTTTAATGAAGCGGTGGCAAGCTATCGGTGATTTATGGCTGAAAATTTCTACTTTTGGCGTTGTTTACCGCGTCCGTAATAGGTTTACAAAGTCTTTAATCTTTGATTGTTCCTATATATGCAAGGGCTAATATATACGAAAGTGCCTCCTTAAAATATTATAATATCGATTACAATTACTAAACAAAAATATAAAAACAATCTCACATTTAATAGTGCACCACACAATATTGAGTTAGCGTTGGCCACAAGTCTTCCTGTTATGACCCGTAGCACCACATTTGCTGCACCTTCGCGCTTGGGGTTCGTCGTGATAGTTAATATCCAACTCATTCTGAATTCTCCTTGAACGCATCCTACCTCGATGAGTTGTAACCCTCGACGGGTCCCCCTTAATTCTCCAGTCGGGTTTTGCCCATTCGTCCTTGTGCCCTAAGTTGTAAAAGTGTCCACTATACTGTTGTCGATAAGTGGTTGTATGGAATATAGAATGTGTAATGTTGTGCGGTTCCTCACCCCTCCAATAACAAACTGCAATGGCATGGGAACATGGAAATCTAAGCATTTGCCATTTCCCACATGAGCAACTCCTTTTATTGTACTCAATGGTGTACTCATTGCCACCGTGATCGTTGGTTTCAGTCTTTGAAACCACACTATAGCGTGCATCTATGGCATCATACATGGACACCTCGTGTTGCATAGCTACAGAGTACAGTTTGTTAAACCTTGACCATATACGCGGGGGTAAAGGGGAGTTGCAACGGGCTGCAAGCTGCGTGTGCCTAACATACTCTGATACGTCTTTCGTAAACGTGAAACGAATCAACACTTTTATAGGCAGCAGTCTTGCCTGACGTAACACATTATTCATAGACTCAGAAATGTTGGTCGTTAGGTTTCCCCAACGACGATGCCTATGGTCATGCCGTAACGTCCACTTACTTTTGTCTGTGTTGTTCAGGTAGTCCCATGCTTCCTCTTTATACATCCGCATTTCTTGCACAGCCCAACGATACTTTTGTGATTGGGTTGTGCTCCCAATCATCCAGCACAACTTCCTTAGGTATTTCATCGAGAATCTGCTACTAAAATTGCTTCTCACATGACGAAGACAATAACGATGGTAGGCCCTTGGTTCCATCCAATCTTCGAGGTTCTCCATTGCATGAATGATTCCAGCATGACGGTCAGATATAACACATATTTTTCTGGTCTGGATGACATACTGTTTCAGATTTTGGAAAAACCAACACCAACTATGAACAGTCTCTTCATCAACAAGAGCATAAGCAATGGGCATTATGTAGTTGTTTACGTTTTTGGTAACAGCAGTCAACAACTTTCCTCGGTATGGCCCTTTCAAATGTGTGCCATCAACTGAGATTACTGGTTGGCAAAGATGAAAGGCACTAATATAAGGCCCGAATGCCCAGAAAACATATTTGAATGTCGGATAATCTGGATTAGAATTAGGATGATGAAACCATGTGACAACGGTACCGGGGTTCTGAGACTGTAGCCGTAGAATGTACTTGGGAACCTCGGAAAAATTGCTATCCCAACTGCCATATATTTTCTCGATGGCCTTTCTTCTACCACGCCACGCCTTTGTATACGTAATGTCCAAGGAAAGCGTTTGCTTGATGTGGACCCTAATATGTTTTACCTTGAATCCAATGTCGGCACGAATCTGTGCTAGGATGTGTGAACCAATATCTTTTGATCTCAGGCACCTGTTGTTGTTTCGTACTACCGTTGAGTAGCACGTTGACGTGACCGTGTCGTCCCGATCAGCAAAAACCCAATTAACCTAGGTAGCTAGGGTAAGTCGAGTATCGTATCCACGAAGAGCATGTGGTCAGTATTGCACGACCTGTTCGATTAGTTAGACTATTTACAAAAATTTACAAAGTAATTATGAAGCTTGCTAATTTTCTTTAAAGTTGTGTTTGAAAGTGTGAACCAACAACGTGATTCCATTTGGGTTGTAGAAAACGATTTATTGATGTTATTTAGAATGACGAATATCAAAACGGTAATTAAAATGGATTTGTGAACACTATTTAGAAAATAATCACACCCGGGTTCCGGATTATTAAGTATCTAGGGCTATTTAACACGAACGGTTTGATTATGTTATGAATACCAATGACTTCTTGAGTTTGTTGATTTGAAATCCTAATCTTAGACATCAAAAATCGTCTATCATACGCAACCGGTGCAAGATAACCATCACAATATGAGACAATAGTATGTTTTATTAATCAAGAACAAAATTCAAACCCTAGCATAAATCAAAACTTTATGGTAGCAATCATCTCTCAATGTCAATGTTGCAAGAAAACTTAACAATTTCGAGTTCAAAGCAATACCAACAAATGATTCATACAATTTCAATCAAAGGTTAACAAATGTTGTATCAAACCAAAATGTGAAAAACAAACCCTAGAAACTCACAATCTTTCACCCGGGGATGATCTTGGGGAAATTAGCCACTCATGATTTATGATTGATCTTCAAAACATGATGGAATGTGATAATGGATGGATTGAATCTTCAAGAATCTCCCAAAAAGCACCCAAAATCGCCTAGCAAAACCCCCCAAATCGTATGTGTTAAGATTCCCTTGAATGATAACTTCTTTTAGTCAAAAAGGTATTTTTACGATTTGTAACTGATGAGGGACGCATTATGTGTCCTCATGGACACATTATGTGTTCCTGCTCTGAAATCTACACTTTTATCCACCCTCTATTGTGTCCCGAATGAAGTAATTTGCGTTCTCATCCCATGTTTTCACCATTCTTATCAAAACCACTCTCAGTTACTTCCATATGCTTCCATGTGCTTCCCATTTCTCAAGTAGCTACCAAAATGCACTTATTTAAGCTCTGGTAAGCTCCTAAATGCATCATTTCCTTGTTACCTTCATTCCAAAGCTCGTAAAGCTTCCAAAATACACCTTAAACCTATCAAGGCCTACAAAATACAAACCATCTCAAAGTAATGTATTCTAAAACTCAATTTCACACAAATCAGTAAAATTAAACACGTTAAGCTTTGGAAATTTACCAACCCATCACATCCCCACACTTATCGTTTGCTTGCCCTCAAGCAAATCTGTTTTTCACTTTCACGTGGGTCGAACGAGAAACACACGCCTCATTCTCGAGACTAAGGTTAAGGTCAAATGTTATACCCGGTTCAAACTTTTTACAATTTTCAACATATTTAGCAATAAATGATTAATCATATAAGAATGGTTATCCAAGATTAACCCGCTCTCGAAATAATAAAGCATGCACATCCCTCACAATGTTCTCTCCACTCGGTTTCAAATTTGGCTAATAGATAATAAATTAGCACTTTTCAAGTAATCACTCAAAAAACGATTAGAACACGTACCCACATATGCTTGCAACTCAATCATTCTCCACCACCGAACACGAATACTAAGCACAAGTCAAAAGGTCTTTGAAGGGTTGTAACGGGGCTAGGTTAAGGGTATGGAATAGGATTTTTTTTAAGTGGCTAAGGTGATGAAAAAATCGATTTTTATTACAAACGACTACTCTAAACAAAATTAAACTATAAACATCAACTACAAGGCAACAACTTTAGCCTTTTATTCAACAACTACTAACTGCATATTTTTGTATTTTTCTCAACATTTCCTGATTTTTTTTTTTTTTTTGCATAAGTAAATCACAACTATATAAACATATACTCCTATGATCGAATTTTCATCACACGGGTTTAAAAAGAAAAGGTTTAATGGTTGTGGCTAAATGGGTTGGTCAAACGAAAGGTTTAGGCTCAAAGTGGGCGACTAGGGGATTTATTTGGGTAAGGATGGATAAATGGTTTTAAAGGAAAAGGTTCACCTAATGCCTTAATCATCCTCGTGCTTGTATTCGGTCTACGGTCTCAAACGTATCAAAAGTCGCAAGTTCTACAATACATGACTAATGGTCCACTCAAACAAAGAGAAATGAATATGTAATCCTATGATGTAAAAGTGGCTCAAAACCTCACATATATAAAGGGTATGGTATGTGATATGCATGATGTGCTAGTTTCTTAGGCGGATTATTCCCAAATAACCACCCGCTAAATATCCGTCATGCTATTAATTTGAACTTGAGCATGACAAAAGACCAAATGGGTGGTGCCATCCCTTGTTGACTTAGTTACTTGTGCTTTAAAATCGCTTTCGAAACAAGAATTTTTTTTTAAAAATTTTTGAAAATTTTCCCCCACATCCACACACTTGAGGTAAACATTGTCCTCAATGTGTAGTGTTTAAATGAACGGTTAAAAATTGAAAACTTTTACTACTCCCCCATCCTCACACTTGAGGTAAACATTGTCCTCAATGTGTAAGAACTAGAGTTTTAAACGCACAAGGGATGTGACACGGCTAACTTCCCAAAAATTCCACCCTAGAAAATAAAATACAATTTACAATCCACTTATTTGCTAACTAAAAATCAAAGATAAAAAGAAACGTATGCACCTGGTTTTTCGCTAGTTCCTCGTGTGCTCTTCATCTTTTCAACAAAGCGGTCGTCTCACGAACATAATGTACCTACAAATCTTAACCCTTGTGTAGAAGCATGCTTCTCACAACCATTAAAATTTATTAGCTACCTAGTTCTACCACTTTTATGAAAATATTACCAAGTCATACATTATTTTACTTTGATTTATGTGGAAAAATAATTTACAATAACAACAACCCTAACTCACTTTCGTAGGAATCACGGTTGCATTTAGCTTATGCAACATGCCCTTTTAAACCACCCGATAGCTCGGGAGGACGAGTTGGTCTCGTGAGGGTTATATAGGGAACACACCCACAACGTTCATTTAACTAAGAAAATAAAATAAAACGAAAATAATACAAACTCTACAACAATCATACATGGTTTACCTCTCATGGTGGTCGAAGTGCACATTTGCGTACCGTGTTTCCAACATACGCTCGGTAGTTGGCATGCCGAATCCATACTCTTTTTATTATATTTGGCATACGCACTGTACAACTTCGGGGCTGTTTCTTAACAATATGGCTAATGTCTTGCAACGCCACCCTTTGAATCCTTATTCCCGAACCCGCATCCCCAACTTTGTTGGTTGGAGTGATAAGTTTGGGAGAAGGATGAATATGAATGTGAGCTTCTTTCGAATCCAATTCGTCTTGCGGTGTCATGTCTTCCGCTCGGTTCAAACATTCAACTTCTTGCTCCGAAAGTTCCATAACCTCTTCCACCACATCACCATCAACCATGGTACCATTAGACAAAACCTCTTGGTCTCGCCTAAGTTGTGCCATCTCCTCGGTTAATTGACCAACCTGAATAACCAAAGTCTCAAATGATTTGTCTGTCAGCTCGTCTTTCTTTTTCATTTCTATCATCATATCCATAATCATACCGAGTTTAGAGTTTAACGAATCTTGAGGCTCCCCGTATGTCGGCTGAGGGGAGTCATGATAATAGTCATCACACTCCTCCTGGTAACTTGGGAAGTGTGGCAATTCGGGCTCATGGTAGTATTCTTGATAATGTGGTGGTGGTGGATTATCATATGGATAATATGAGGATGGACCACTGAAATCTTCATAATCCGCCCTCCTATACTCATATAATCCGCTGAGGTAGTCTTCCCGATCTTTTTTGGCTTGAACTTTTGCGTGGAAAACAGAGCAATCTTCTAAATAATGCTCTCCGCTTCCGCAACACTCACACGGATCATCATCTACCCAATTCATATTGAAAGATGGTACCTGCAAAACATGTACCTGCACAAACAAGCTCGACCACCCGAAGTAAAATAAAAAATACAAAAAAAAGGAAAGAAAATAAAGTAAACTAAAATCGAACAAGCAATGAAATACTAAGCGCACTAGCTCCCCGGCAGCGGCGCCATCTTGACGTGATCGTGTCGTCCCGATCAGTCAAAAACCCAATTAACCTAGGTAGCTAGGGTAAGTCGAGTATCGTATCCACGAAGAGCATGTGGTCAGTATTGCACGACCTGTTCGATTAGTTAGACTATTTACAAAAATGTACAAAGTAATTATGAAGCTTGCTAATTTTCTTTAAAGTTATGTTTGAAAGTGTGAACCAACAACGTGATTCCAATTGGGTTGTAGAAAACGATTTATTGATGTTATTTAGAATGACGAATATTAAAACGGTAATTAAAATGGATTTGTGAACACTATTTAGAAAATAATCACACCCGGGTTCCGGATTATTAAGTATCTAGGGCTATTTAACACAAATGGTTTGATTATGTTATGAACATCAATGACTTCTTGAGTTTGTTGATTTGAAATCCTAATCTTAGACATCAACAATCGTCTATCATACACAACCGGTGCAAGATAACCATCACAATATGAGACAATAGTATGCTTTATTAATCAAGAACAAAATTCAAACCCTAGCATAAATCAAAACTTTATGGTAGCAATCATCTCTCAATGTCAATGTTGCAAGAAAACTTAACAATTTCGAGTTCAAAGCAATACCAACAAATGATTCATACAATTTCAATCAAAGGTTAACAAATGTTGTATCAAACCAAAATGTGAAAAACAAACCCTAGAAACTCACAATCTTTCACCCGGGGATGATCTTGGGGAAATTAGCCACTCATGGTTTATGATTGATCTTCAAAACATGATGGAATGTGATAATGGATGGATTGAATCTTCAAGAATCTCCCAAAAAGCACCCAAAATCGCCTAGTAAAACCCCCCAATTCGTATGTGTTAAGATTCCCTTGAATGATAACTTCCTTTTAGTCAAAAAGGTATTTTTACTATTTGTAACTGATGAGGGACGCATTATGTGTCCTCATGGACACATTAAGTGTTCCTACTCTGAAATCTACACTTTTATGCACCCTCTATTGTGTCCCGAATGAAGTAACTTGCGTTCTCATCCCATGTTTTCACCATTCTTATCAAAACCACTCTCAGTTACTTCCATATGCTTCCATGTGCTTCCCATTTCTCAAGTAGTTACCAAAATGCACTTATTTAAGCTCTGGTAAGCTCCTAAATGCATCATTTCCTTGTTACCTTCATTCCAAAGCTCGTAAAGCTTTCAAAATACTCCTTAAACCTATCAAGGCCTACAAAATACAAACCATCTCAAATAGTGTATTCTAAAACTCAATTTCACACAAATCAGTAAAATTAAACACGTTAAGCTTTGGAAATTTACCAACCCGTCACACGTGTGGGCTGGAGCCCAGTTGGTAATTTGCCACATATGTTGGTTCATTTTTTTGGATACTGTGGCGCGCCAGTCACACAACGGAGCAGGACTCGGAAAAGGATTTTTGTAATGTTTGTTTCTCGTGTAGCATTTTACCTTGAACAACGCTGGTTTACTATCAATAACAAAAATTTCACAGCCACGACGAATGTTCCATTCACGAATTGCAAAGTCTGCCTCCTGTTTGGACTTGAAGAACATACCCAAGTGGATTTTTTTTGTTGCAGGATTCCATACGTCCATAGGTTCATCTTCATAATCCGGACACCTATAATCCCTTAGCTCCTCATCATCTTCCGGGTCGTCTTGGGGACCGGGAAGGAAGGCCCTAGAAACGTTATCATGTTGGGGGTTGAGATTCAGATCTGGTAGTTCGTTATCTGCAGCCTCGTCTCCGGAAGAACCTTCGAGTGAGAGGGGGGGCTTCTTCACTCTCTTCACCGTCTTCAGAACTGCATTCTGCTGAGTCATCAAATCCATCATTGTTCTCGTTACCAGCCAAATACTGAGATGATGACAAAAAGTTATGTTGCTGAGAGGGCATAACATTTTGTTCTTGTGTGGTTTGCCCATCACCTTCTTCATAATCATCTTCGGATAAATGAAACTGAATGGTGTTCCGTTGTGAAATACCATGCAGAAGGTTTGTAAAACTCATTTGATGGACAGTAGGCAACGCCTCCCACTGAACATAGATCTCAGCTATGAAGTTACCCGGTGACTCCCGGGCTAAATAATCCATCATTTCAACGCCCTCATCGTTGATAATTTTTGATGTCTGAGAGATGCCCCCAAACGTGAATCCTAACAACAACGACACAGTAACCGACTCTTTCTGGAGTTGAACATGATTACAGACTGAATCTAGCAACTCGTGATACGACATCTTGTGTCGCATAATAAATGAGGTAGTCAGCATGGATTCGTCATTCATAACCGCCCCGTTAACATATGAAAAAACACCACCACAGTATAATCTAACAAGGTATGGGCTGAAAGAATCCATTAAACGAAATGGAATTGTTTGATAGAAGTTTAGTTGTTCAATTTTTGGTTTGTGTGGAACCACTTACCCACTACTCTATTTATAGGCTTATTGTCACATGATGTTTTAAAAATATGAAACAAAAGCTGCAAATCATTGTCGGATGGCTCAGTATGCCTACAGTAGTAGTGGTGTCGATCCCTGCATAGTGTTGTCAATAAGGCTGCCCCCCTTTCAACAACTGAGATGTACAGGCTGCAAGGGTTTTGCACAGAAGAGGGGTTTTGTGGTGCTGCCATGAAGGAAGTTTCATTTTGATTTTCCTCACTATGATGATCTGGACGGTAACGATGTTGGTCTAGCGTTGAAGGTCCGGGACGGGCACGCAGCTGTTCAGTGGAGGGGAGCACACTGTTATAAGTTAGAGACAAACGAACCCGGTGGTGGGAGCCACACGGGTGAGGAAACGGCCACGGAAAAGGCCACGTTGGACGTTTTTTGACAAGACAAAAAATGCGTTTTAACGACTTTCGGGCCCCTCTGAATGAGCCGAAATGCTTTCTGCCGACCAGACGCCCCTGGTCCTCGGACAAATTTACCTCTCCTTATAAGTTAGAGACAAACGAACCCGGTGGTGGGAGCCACACGGGTGAGGAAACGGCCACGGAAATGGCCACGTTGGACGTTTTTTGACAAAACAAAAAATTGAGTTTTAACGACTTTCGGGCCCCTCTGAATGAGCCGAAATGCTTTCCGCCGACCAGACGCCCCTGGTCCCCGGACAAATTTACCCTTCCTTATAAGTTAGAGATAAACGAACCCGGTGGTGGGAGCCACACGGGTGAGGAAACGGCCACGGAAAAGGCCACGTTGGACGTTTTTTGACAAGACAAAAAAATGAGTTTTAACGACTTTCGGGCCCCTCTGAAGGAGCCGAAATGCTTTCCGCCGACCAGACGCCCCTGGTCCCCGGATAAATTTACCCCTCCTTATAAGTTAGAGACAAACGAACCCGGTGGTGGGAGCCACACGGGTGAGGAAACGGCCACGGAAAAGGCCACGTTGGACGTTTTTTGACAAGACAAAAAAATGAGTTTTAACGACTTTCGGGCCCCTCTGAATGAGCCGAAATGCTTTCCGCCGACCAGACGCCCCTGGTCCGCGGACAAATTTACCCCTCCTTATAAGTTAGAGACAAACGAACCCGGTGGTGGGAGCCACACGGGTGAGGAAACGGCCATGGAAAACGGCCACGTCATTTTTCACAATCTTTTACATTGACCATCACAATAATATAACATCAAAGAACATTACGCGGTTTATTTTAATTTAGGAGAATTCACGAACACAAAATACATCTACCAATACAGGAACCCCTAAGTCATGCTCTGGAATCAAAAGGATGAATCAGAATTGTTGTCAGTCTTGTGATATTGTTCCCATGGATCATCACTAACGAAGACTTCATCTGATTACGCATTAGTGTCATGATCACTGTCGTATTGGTGGTAGCACAAGCTATGGTATATGCATCCAAACCTACATATCGGGGGGGGGTATGGTTGTAAAACACTTGACGATGCAGGGTTAGGGTTCTGCACAATCCAAGGACGTTGAGGTCGTTGCATAAAGGAGGTAGGATTTCGATTTTGATGTTCAACATATGGTGGTGGGTGAGGATGTTGGTCGAGGGGTGAAGCGCCAGGACAGTTCGCCTGGTGTCCAGCGAAGAGCAAAGCACTATTGTCATTGGGAAGAGGATCACCGGAGTAACGGAGGGATTGTGGGGGGAGTGAGTTATTGTTGGGTTGTGGTACAACAGAGTTACGGTTAGGTTGTGGGTAAACATTAGCGGGGTTTGCTTCCGATTCGTGTATGTGCACATGAAAGTGAAGGTGGAGTTCATTATCACGGTTTGCCATCAGCACAATGTTGGAGAATAAGATAATGTGCAAAAACACTTGTGAAGTGAAGGTATGCAAATCTATGGGTGTGATGGGGGGTATTTATGGTGTTATTATGAGTTATTTTAAAGTTTTTACATCCTGGCCCTATCTGGTACAAACTCCATTCAATACACACTCCATTCACAAGTTGGATTTAAGACATTTATTGTTAACACCTAATACCACCACTATAAATACGGACACAAAAACCTATTTTATTTTGCACCAAACTACCCAAATAGACATCTACCACATTTAATGGGGGACCCTGAAGACTACTTACTAGAGTTTGAGGAAGTTCCCGACACTCCCCCAGAAAGGATCCCCAAAAAGAGTCGCCGGTATTATCACCCAACCGAAGAGTCAAAGCACTGGTCAAAAAATGTAATGGACTTCTATGTAAACGGGGATTCTTCATTCTGTTTTTGTGGATTTCTCGGAAGAAAACAACTCGGCTCAGAATTTTGGGGTGCACTGCTAGGCTATGAAAACCACGGTTACTTGTCGGCACTAGTAAGTAGTTTGACTGTTATCTTTGAAACATATTCGTTTTAATTCATAAAGTATATAACTATCCACACTGCAGTATGTCGATGGTTGGGTTACCAGAATGATGAGGTTCCGAGGGATTCTAATCAAAAAGTCAAAAAAAACCAGAACAATTATATCCATGGTCCATTCTACCACCGCATTTCCTGACCCTTTTGGAGGAGAATCCAAACCACGGTGCCTTACCTTTTGCCATTGGATTGAAGGAACACTACCCTCCGTTTTGGGACGTTGATACGGTAACACCATAACATTCATTTTTTGGGGGAAGGTGTGCGTATATATTTAAATTAATAACTTTTTATCTTAGGTTTATATTCCAATATGTGTTGACCTACGAGACTGGTTCATGGTTCGTGTTGATATGCGGACACTTCACCTTACTTTGTACTTCACTGGATCATCTGGTTCAACAACTTCTGATGGATCAAATTTGATTCAAGTTAGGGTTTACCCAACCCTAGTAAAATTTGAATCATTATTCAAATCGTCTTTGGACCAAATTTCTTACTGGGAACATTCGGGACGGCCATTTGTAGATAAAATAATGGTCACACATACTGAAGTTTGCCAGCATGCTAAAGAAAACCCGACAGCTAATTCAGGGGTTTTAGTTTGTATGTTAATCGCAAATCTAGTTAATGACGAGCCAGTGAACGTTAATGGAGACCTTGAAGAGGCATTTGCTATGTATAGACGACATATGGCGGATGAGTTTTATGCAGCTCGTTTTACACCAGCTAATGTGTAATATAACTTTATTTGTTTCCCATCATATATGTAAAACAGGCCTCTATGCTATGGCTGTGATTTATAGTTAGTAGTGTAATTTTTTATATACTATTCAATTAGTTCGCGATTTCATTATAACAAACAATATAACAAACATATATATTAACTCATTCAACATTATTACACAACATTACTATAGGATCTGCCAAAAAAACTACTTCCCGTGCAAAAGCCCGTCCCTGAAAAGGATTCTTCAAGGGGTACTGTGATATGAAACATTTGTTCCCCCATTCTTTGATGACTCTGCAGATACCGGGATGTTAGGTGATTCGAGAAATGCTGGATACGTGTGAGAAAACAGGCAACCGAACGTTCCCCTCCAGGGTCTCACGATTAAACAGATACGGGATCTGTTTTGTGATTGGGGAAGGGTTGGATACGCGTGAGAGGTTACGTGCAACAAAAACCAGGTACCTGCCTGCAACATCACCCAACATTACTATAGGATCTACTTAAAACACTGTAGCTTCCAGATTACATGCGTTGGCCTGAAAGCTCAAATGTCTTATGATCCTATACAAACTTTAAAACTGAGAACAACATCATGTTCAAACAACTCCCCGGTAATTCTCTAGCATGCAATGGGGACCGGGGTCAATCTGATAACTCATGTTTAAACCATTTAAAAAAATTTAGTATGAGAGGTGGTATACAGAAGATGAGTATGAAGATGAGTATGAGATATGGGAGCTGATCGATAGTTTATATCATCATCTTTTAATTTGATAAGACTTGCCATTCTGCAAGTTTTACTGTGTATGAATTGAATTACTGAGCCTATGCATGTGAAACAATAACTATTCAAACTATTCGACCTGTTAATATTCCCACCTACAACATATAATATATATATAGGCAACTTTAATACTGAGCCTATGCATGTGAAACAATATATGAGAAAGAGATGTATATGAATCCAATAATATTCATATATGTAGGTTTGAGATAACGATATTGGTATGTAACAACATCGAACAGCGATATTCATATATATATATATATATATATGTATGTATGTTTGAGTTGGCGATATTAAAGTATATATATACATGGGATAGCGATATTCTTATATATATATATATATATATATATATGTGTTCTAGTTGGTGATATTGATGTATATATGTATATGATATAGCGATATTCATATATATAGGTGTTTGAGTTGACGATATTGATGTATATATGCATATCAAATAGCGATATTGATGTATATATGTATATGATATAGCGATATTAAATAAAGTGCCAGATTTGTGTCAGAAACACCCTGAATGTAATACCCAAAAAACTAAACAACCCTAAAATAATAAACCTTGCTTAATTATGTCTCTTTTAAAGGAATTTAACACATCGTAAAGTCTATTAATTAATTAGCGTTATATTTTATAGCACTATTACTTGGCAATTTTGTATTTTAATATAGATAATTAAAACAATTGTTAATACTAACTATTAGAATAATAACAAAACACAAATGTTTAACAACGTATGGCAAAAACTAAACTATCTAGATAACTAAATTAATATTTTATATTCATATGGTGAGGCTTTTGATAAAATATTTCACTTTAATAAACATTTTATATGCTAACGTATCAGTATTATATAATAATATATTATACAATTGATAATTTTGAATTAAATAAGTGTACGTATACATGATTTAGTTAAATAATATACTAGGTTAAACCCCGTGTATTACACGGGTTGAATAAATATAATTTTATATATCGAATAATATATATATATATATATCTTTAAAAATCTTGTTTATTACACATGTTGAATAAATATAATTTTATATATCAAATAATAAAACAATATATATTTAGAAATCTCGTTTATTACATGGGTTGAATAAATGTAATTTTATATATTAAATAATAAAAAAATGTTGTATTTTTAAGAATCTCATGTATTGTACGGGTTGAATAAATTTAATTTTATATATTAAATAATGAAAAAAGTTACATTTTTAAGAACCACATATGTTATACGGGTTGAGCACATGTAATTCTATATATCAAACAATAAAAAGTTGTATATTTATAAAGCCTATGTATTATATGGATTGAATAAATCTAATTTTATATACTACATAATAAAAAAAAGTTATATTTTTAAAAACCCTGTGTATTACACGAGTTGCATAAATATAATTTTGTATAATAAAAAATAAAAATGTTATATCTTTAAAAACCCCGTTTATCACACGGGTTGAATGAATCTAATAAAAATTTATATCTTTAAAAAACTAACGGATATACTCGATATACGTTGGATGGAGTGATTGCGGTGATGGTATTTATAAATGTCACGTTAACATATTGATTACCGTATTTGAGTTGAGAATTAAATACAAAAATAAAAGTATAGAACCAACAAATATTGATTAATATTTTATTAATTTTAATTTTATAATTTTCGTTTAATTGATATTACTTATCTAAAAAATAGATGGAAGAATTCAAATGCAATTATTATATGATAATCTACGATTTTAATTAATTCATGGTCATCTACTCATTTGATTTCATGATTAAATTTTTTATACAAATATGAGATATCCTAATTAAATGTAGGAACATTGTTGTTAACCAGCTTCGCTTGAGATTATTAATTATTAAGATTTAATATTAATTTATTATTTATTTATTTAATTAATATATGATAAGTAATAATATGAAGATACCTTCAATGAATGACATGTGTCCAAAACTTGGTTTCTTTTATTATATAGTATAGAGTTGGTGATATTGATGTATATATGTATATGATATAGCGATATTCATATATATAGGTGTTTGAGTTGGCGATATTGATGTATATATGCATATCAAATAGCGATATTGATGTATATATGTATATGATATAGCGATATTAAATAAAGTGCCAGATTTGTGTCAGAAACACCCTGAATGTAATACCCAAAAAACTAAACAACCCTAAAATAATAAACCTTGCTTAATTATGTCTCTTTTAAAGGAATTTAATACATCGTAAAGTCTATTAATTAATTAGCGTTATATTTTATAGCACTATTACTTGGCAATTTTGTATTTTAATATAGATAATTAAAACAATTGTTAATACTAATTATTAGAATAATAACAAAACACAAATGTTTAACAACGTATGGCAAAAACTAAACTATCTAGATAACTAAATTAATATTTTATATTCATATGGTGAGGCTTTTGATAAAATATTTCATTTTAATAAACATTTTATATGCTAACGTATCAGTATTATATAATAATATATTATACAATTGATAATTTTGAATTAAATAAGTGTACGTATACATGATTTAGTTAAATAATATACTAGGTTAAACCACGTGTATTACACGGGTTGAATAAATATAATTTTATATACCGAATAATATATATATATATATATATCTTTAAAAATCTTGTTTATTACACAGGTTGAATAAATATAATTTTATATATCAAATAATAAAACAATATATATTTAGAAATCTCGTTTATTACATGGGTTGAATAAATGTAATTTTATATATTAAATAATAAAAAAATGTTGTATTTTTAAGAATCTCATGTGTTGTACGGGTTGAATAAATTTAATTTTATATATTAAATAATGAAAAAAGTTACATTTTTAAGAACCACATATGTTATACGGGTTGAGCACATGTAATTCTATATATCAAACAATAAAAAGTTGTATATTTATAAAGCCTATGTATTATATGGATTGAATAAATCTAATTTTATATACTACATAATAAAAAAAAGTTATATTTTTAAAAACCCTGTGTATTACACGAGTTGCATAAATATAATTTTGTATAATAAAAAATAAAAATGTTATATCTTTAAAAACCCCGTTTATCACACGGGTTGAATGAATCTAATAAAAATTTATATCTTTAAAAAACTAACGGATATACTCGATATACGTTGGATGGAGTGATTGCGGTGATGGTATTTATAAATGTCACGTTAACATATTGATTACCGTATTTGAGTTGAGAATTAAACACAAAAATAAAAGTATAGAACCAACAAATATTGATTAATATTTTATTAATTTTAATTTTATAATTTTCGTTTAATTGATATTACTTATCTAAAAAACAGATGGAAGAATTCAAATGCAATTATTATATGATAATCTACGATTTTAATTAATTCATGGTCATCTACTCATTTGATTTCATGATTAAATTTTTTATACAAATATGAGATATCCTAATTAAATGTAGGAACATTGTTGTTAACCAGCTTCGCTTGAGATTATTAATTATTAAGATTTAATATTAATTTATTATTTATTTATTTAATTAATATATGATAAGTAATAATATGAAGATACCTTCAATGAATGACATGTGTCCAAAACTTGGTTTCTTTTATTATATAGTATAGAGTTGGTGATATTGATGTATATATGTATATGATATAGCGATATTCATATATATAGGTGTTTGAGTTGGCGATATTGATGTATATATGTATATGATATAGCGATATTAAATAAAGTGCCAGATTTGTGTCAGAAACACCCTGAATGTAATACCCAAAAAACTAAACAACCCTAAAATAATAAACCTTGCTTAATTATGTCTCTTTTAAAGGAATTTAATACATCGTAAAGTCTATTAATTAATTAGCGTTATATTTTATAGCACTATTACTTGGCAATTTTGTATTTTAATATAGATAATTAAAACAATTGTTAATACTAATTATTAGAATAATAACAAAACACAAATGTTTAACAACGTATGGCAAAAACTAAACTATCTAGATAACTAAATTAATATTTTATATTCATATGGTGAGGCTTTTGATAAAATATTTCATTTTAATAAACATTTTATATGCTAACGTATCAGTATTATATAATAATATATTATACAATTGATAATTTTGAATTAAATAAGTGTACGTATACATGATTTAGTTAAATAATATACTAGGTTAAACCCCGTGTATTACACGGGTTGAATAAATATAATTTTATATACCGAATAATATATATATATATATCTTTAAAAATCTTGTTTATTACACAGGTTGAATAAATATAATTTTATATATCAAATAATAAAACAATATATATTTAGAAATCTCGTTTATTACATGGGTTGAATAAATGTAATTTTATATATTAAATAATAAAAAAATGTTGTATTTTTAAGAATCTCATGTATTGTACGGGTTGAATAAATTTAATTTTATATATTAAATAATGAAAAAAGTTACATTTTTAAGAACCACATATGTTATACGGGTTGAGCACATGTAATTCTATATATCAAACAATAAAAAGTTGTATATTTATAAAGTCTATGTATTATATGGATTGAATAAATCTAATTTTATATACTACATAATAAAAAAAAGTTATATTTTTAAAAACCCTGTGTATTACACGAGTTGCATAAATATAATTTTGTATAATAAAAAATAAAAATGTTATATCTTTAAAAACCCCGTTTATCACACGGGTTGAATGAATCTAATAAAAATTTATATCTTTAAAAAACTAACGGATATACTCGATATACGTTGGATGGAGTGATTGCGGTGATGGTATTTATAAATGTCACGTTAACATATTGATTACCGTATTTGAGTTGAGAATTAAACACAAAAATAAAAGTATAGAACCAACAAATATTGATTAATATTTTATTAATTTTAATTTTATAATTTTCGTTTAATTGATATTACTTATCTAAAAAATAGATGGAAGAATTCAAATGCAATTATTATATGATAATCTACGATTTTAATTAATTCATGGTCATCTACTCATTTGATTTCATGATTAAATTTTTTATACAAATATGAGATATCCTAATTAAATGTAGGAACATTGTTGTTAACCAGCTTCGCTTGAGATTATTAATTATTAAGATTTAATATTAATTTATTATTTATTTATTTAATTAATATATGATAAGTAATAATATAAAGATACCTTCAATGAATGACATGTGTCCAAAACTTGGTTTCTTTTATTATATAGTATAGATATCTATATGTTGACTTGCATTTTGAGATGGAAAATTGGAAACTAATTATGGTAAATGGTAAATACATAATATATAGACTAAATCACCCATACAATTAACAAGAAATCCAAACTCTGATGGCTCTCTCTTTCTCGCAAAACCGTTCGGAAACCACGTCAAACCTTTCGATCGCCGCCAAGAGAATTGCCCAGTGATCGCCACCCCACTATATTTCTATTATAATCCGGGAACGCCGCCGCGCGTCACCACCGTGTCTTTGTCTTGAACCAGCGATTGCCCCCACCTCTTGATCTGTTCTATTCTTTCTGATTTGTTGAGGGTATCGTATTCATTGAGAAGGAATTTATTGTGTTGCTTTTGCTTTGGCTTGCTTGCTAAATTAAGGTACGGATTCTGTTTATTTTACATCGTAGTATTATTTTTATTTTCGTCACTTGTTGGTACGGATTCTGTTTCATTTTCATCATAGTATAAATATAAATTCGCATCCGTTACTTTGTAGTACGGATTTTGTTATCGTGGTCAGTCTTCAATAATTCTTTATTATGTTATTTTGATACTTTTTAGTGTTTTGGAAATTGTCCTTCATCTTTGGTATCGTCTGGTTTAATTCTCATTATTATGTTGTAGCATGCTATACCTCAGACTTGTATTCATGGTCGCATGTTCCCATTAGTTTTATTTTAGTTGCCTGTAGATTATTTACAAAGCATTATTATTTGTACTCTGTCACCCGAGCATGTCTGGCTTGCCGTTTGGGCGTCAACGGCATGGCACTTATCGTGACAGTGCGTAATAAAAGTTCACGGCGTCTCTTGCTCGTGCTTGTGTAGCACCTTGGCCCCTAGAGGCGTATAGATCAATCTTAGCTCTGGGTTTGAGTCTGTTGTCTGGAGATGGAATAATGGGTATACGCCACACTCACCGTCTCATAGGTACATAGAGTAGCTACCTGTGTACCAGTCTGTTTGTTTGTTGCTCTGGGTGCTTCTGTGTTACACGATTTGTTCTATTGATATACGTCTGTCGTGTAAGTTGGTATATGTTTCTGTATGTTAATATGTTCAGTATTTGTTCTGATATGTCTAATATGTCTTTTACGCGTCTGATTATAATTCTGATTATGTATCGGGTTATGCTTCCGATTATGTTCAGTATCTGTTCTGATATGTCTGATATGTTTTGTACGCATCTGGTCATGTTTCTGATCATGTATCGAGTTAATCATGCTTCGGATTATGTTCAGTATCCGATTATGTTATGTATTAGTCATGTCTACTTTGACTCAGTCTCTCTGTATCAGTTTCGTCTCAGTATCAGTCTCAATTTGGATTTCGATTCCGTGTTATACGTATAGTTTGTATCTGTCAGTGCCTGTATTCAGTATTTGATTCAATTTTTGTTCTATACTTGTCGTTGAATATGTATTTGTTTCGTGTCATGTCGACTCTCTTGATCGGTTTAATAAGTTTCGTAAGTATTAAATTGTTCTAGTTTTAAAATCTAGTTATCCATATTATTTTGGTTGTTAAATGTAAATCTCTAAAGCTATAAGATAATTATTTTTGATTAAATAATAAGTAATGGAGTATGAACAATTGATATATATATATATATTGATTTTCATCCAAACATTTATTTAAAGATAATAACTTCAACAATTCTTTTCTTTTAAAGGTTAGGGAATTTTTAAATGGTATTTACAATGTTTCGGTTTATGTATTTGCATTGTTTCTGTATCAGCTTTCCATGTCGGTTTACAAAATTGTCATAAGTACTTCGTTCTGAAATCCAAGTTGAATTATTCTATTTCTTATATATAACTTTTCATCTTTAGAAATTAGTTATTTTTATCTAATAATGGTTTGCTATTAAATATGATAAATTATTTTATTTTGATAAGATTCAAACATTCATTATAAGAAAATAGTTTTGCCAAGTATCTTGTTTTACAAACAATAGCATTATTAGACGTTGTTCAAAAAATATCTGATAGTTATTAGTTTTTTGATTTGTTCGAACGTTCCATTGACAAATGATTGGTCAGAAAATTTTCTTGTTATACGAATACTAGATTATTTAAACGATGTTTTAAAATAAGTTTGTTGATACAAGATAAAATGCTTTAGTCATTATCATCAACGACGTATCAGTCTCTACATCGGCTTTGTGTTGGGGTCGGTATCAGTTATGTATATGTCTGACTTTGGTTTCCGTATCAGTTTACGTTAAAGTTTCAGATCGGTTCGTGTATCAGTTTCCGTGTCAGTCTTGTGTCTGCATCTGTTTTTAGTACTCGTGTCAGTGACCGTTTCAGTTCAGTCTCAGTTATGTTGTGTTTTGCTTCCGCTGATATGACTTTACTTGTACTGTTGATTTCTCCGTTACTGAGAATTTTTGGCTCAGCCGTTTTTTTTTTTTGTGGTTTTTTTCCTATTTATTTTACAGGTATATGGGATGATCTGGGATTTCAGTGAGGAGCGTTAGGAATTCGCTGGTCAAGATTCTTTATTTCAATAATGTAATAAATGTAATTAGGATTTTTTTTTTATTTAATGCTATGGATTGGTTTTTAGTTTTGATATCTGTAAGAGTGACACGTCAGCCCTAGCAGGGTTGGGGTGTTACACTGAATATCGCCATATCAAATAACTATATACCTACTTTCACTCTTTTAATACAAGCCCACCTAGAGGTGATCTTTTGGTGGTCAAACCACCTATTACTGCAAAAAAGTCTATTAATAAACAAACCTAATGAGTAGTATTTTTAATATTTTAATAATATATACAATTTTTTTTAATACTTTTGTTATTTTAGTATACACTGTTATTAATAAACAAACCTTCACACTATTATTAATAAACAAACATAATGAATAGTATTTTAATATAACAAACACTATGAATAGTATTTTTAGTATTTTAATAATATATATAGTTTTTAATACTGTTATTATTTTAGTATTACATTACATTACACTATACTATATTATTAATAAGCAAACCTAATGAATAGTATTTTTAATATTTTAATAATATATACAGTGAATTCATCTTCTCTTAAACTCACTCTTAATAAACTTTTTAAACGTGTAAATGATAAATTTACATATATGTAATATTATAAATAAACAAACTTAATGAATAGTATTTTTAATATTTTAGTAATATATACAATTTTTTTAATACTTTTGTTATTTTAGTATACACTATTATTAATAAACAAATATTTACATTTATTTATTTATTAATAAACAAACATAATGAATAGTATTTTTAATATTTTAATAATATATATAGTTTTTTAGGTTAGGATCTAATACAAAGGATAAAATAAATAAGAAGTGTAAGAAGAATTCTAGTCCATTGATCTTAGATTTGGAGGGTTGAGATTAGTTGTAGAAAAAGAAGATAATAGAAGGGCATAAAGGGAATCCTACATTTATGGATTTTTCTCTCTCCACATGCAAGGCAACGTCCATAATTTTCTTATACGACATTTTTTTTAATTCACCATAATAACGAGCGTTTTTTTATCTTTAATAATTAATATGAGTACCATATTGTCATATAAAAATAAAATAAAAAAAATTCATTTTTACTAGGTTTTTTTTTGCATTGTGTTAAATATTCAGGTCATTGTGTCTTTTAACTGGGTTTTGGTCATTACGTTTTAGTAGAGTTTCTATACATTGTGTTATTATCAAAACCTATAACACAATGTTAATTTGGGTCCTACCCATTGCGCTTTTGTAAGAACCTATAACACAATATATGACACAATGAAGATGGTGTTATATCTAGATTTTCTATAAAGAGGGGGGGGGGGTAACTTTGTAGAATAGTAACCAAGTTTTAAAAATGTTCCAATTAGGTCATTCAAGTTTCAAAAGTGTTCCAATAAGGCCACTCAACATTCATTTTTCATTCAAATTAAGGGGTTTTTCATCCATTTCATAGGTAACCGTGGTGATGTGGATTTTTGTTTCTTTTTTCCTTTTATTTGATGCTAACGTCGAGTGATGACGTGGATTGTAGCTTGTTTTTTTAATTTTTAATGTAACTAAAGTGTTTTTATTTTTGATAAATATAATTTCATATATTAAAATAATCCCACCCCGACATCTTATACTCCATTTTTTCTTGACAAATGGAAAAAAGGACATGACTCGATTTGAATGTTAAGTTATCTAGTTGAGAGAAAAACGATACGAGTGACCTAATTAGAACACTTTTAAAAGTTGGTTACTATTCTGTGATATTTTCCCAAAAAGGGTGTTATTGGTTCAGGTCATTGTATTTAATCTGTTATCCATTGTGTTTAATATGTTGTCCATTGTGTTTTAATAATTTGTTCAATTTTTTTATTCTCTTGTTCATTGTGTTTTAGTTTGTTGTGTATTGTGATTTTAGTTTGTTTTTCATTATGTCTTCATCTGCTCTCCATTGTGTCTTTTATCTGATGTCATTAATTGTGTCTTTTATCTGTTGTCATCAATTGTGTTTTTATTTAGTCTGATACTTATTGTGTTATACGTTATCGCCATTGTGTTATACGTTATGGTCATTGTGTTTTAGTATGTTGTCCATTATGTCTTTATCTGTTTTCATTGATTGTGTTTTTGATCTACTTTACATTATGTTTTACATCATGTCCATTGTGTAATACGCAACTGGGTTTTGAATTTTTTTTTTTGAAAAATATAACAGTATGGTACTTATATTAAAGATAAAAAACGCTCGCTTTTATGGTATATTTTTTTTAAAACAAATGATGTATAAAAAAGTTATGAACGTTTAAAAATGGGGGGAGGGGGGATAGCATGTGAATTGCATGTGAATTGCATGTGAATATTCTCTTTCCTCTTGTAGACAAAATTACCCTTTCCATTTGATTCCTCATAGTACACTTGTCACTCTTTGGTGGCTTCTTACACTTCTTATTTTTAAATCCTTAGTATTATAACTCAACCCATAGTCTTTTAATACTTTTATTATTTTAGTATTACATTACATTACACTACACTATTATTAATAAACAAACCTAATGAATAGTATTTTTAATATTTTAATGGTAGAGGTTCATGTAAAAAAAGGGTTTTTTGTGAGAAAGGTAAGAAATAATCTACACCATTAGATTTTTGATCTAATGGTTGAGATCATAATTGACAAAATTATAAATAATGTTTACTATTAAACATATTAATTTTCTAGATTAAGGGTATATAGATAAGTTTAATATTTTTAAATTAAGAAAAAAACATTAATGCATATGTAACTCCCCCCGTCTTTTTTAAACGTCAATAACTTTTTATACGTAACTTTTAAAAAAAAAAAAGAAATTACACCATAATAACGAGCGTTTTTTTATCTTTAATATGATTACCATATTGCTATACTTATATAGAGAAAAAAATGTGTTTCGATCAGATGTTTAGTCCATGAATGGTGTTATATACTTACTGAATGGTGTTATATACTTGCTGAATGATGTTATATACTTACTGAATGGTGTTATATACTTGCTGAATGGTGTTATATACTTGCTGAATGGTGTTATATACTTACTGAATGGTGTTTATAGAGATCTTTTAAAAAAATCCAGTTCCTATAATTAAGGTGGTGGTTATGTGAAGTTTTTAATTAATTGAATTAATGATAAAATTACTTGTTTACCCTTTTGAATTAATTTAGATTTAGGACACATGTCATCTCCACAGTATTTCTCACCTTTCTCACACTTTTAACATTTTTTACAATAACCTTACCCATATTTTAATAATATATACAATAAATTCATCTTCTCTTAAACTCACTCTTAATAAACTTTTTACACGTGTAAATGATAAATTTACACATATGTAATATTTACGAATATATATAAATTTATACGTGTAAAATTTTTTTAATATTGTATTTTAATAATAACTAGTCTTAAGCCCCCTGCGTTGCGGGGCAGGGGGCGTAAAATAATGCCAAGTAGCAATCAAACGACGATCAAAGTCGAGAAAAACAACTCAAAAACACGAATTTCTAACACTAAATAACTCACGTGAAGTAAAACGTAGACAAAGTTGAATTTATACCGACACGTATTAGAAAGTCGAGAGGGTAAAAACCTGAGATACCAAATGTTATCACCAAACGATGACCAAATCCAAGAAAAAAAGTAAAACAAAAACTAATAAAAAACTAAACAAATTTAACTTTTGGGACAAATTATTAGAAATCAAAGTATTCTTACTAAAATAAAAAAATTCAAAAGTTTACTATGAAAAGATAAAAAAAAAAAAAAAACCACAAAAGCAAAAAAATATTACTATTAATCACCATATTATGAAATATTAGATCATTAAAACAAAACCATAAAAAAAACGAAATGAAGAACAACAAAACAATCCTATATAAAAAGAAAAGAAAAAATAACACAATTCTCAAAGTTTGGATCTCTGACTCCAAAGCAAGGCAAGGAAAACTACATGGCCAAAAATCTAAGCTTTAAAAAACCTAGTGGCCAAACTCTAAAACTACAAAAGACTACTGGCGCAAACATGCTTTATGATTTGATATATATAATAATGGTAAGTGTAAAAATATTTAATTTGAATCGTTTTTTGACAAAGCTTTTGCAGTTATGAGTTCTCATTTTAATCTTACCGAGAAAGAGTGAGTTATTGATTGAAAAATATAGTTGCTACACGAATCTGACATGATGGAGTTTCGGATAGTCAAAGTAGCTACCGAGACGAAAGAGTCGCACAGTTTCGGATAGTCAAAGTAGCTACCGAGACGAAACAGTCACACTTCGTGTTCCCCATCTCGTGTCAAATCTGTAAAATTAGGAACAACAAGCTAGAAGGGTCCAAGGCCAAAGCCTCATGATCATTCTCAAGCTCAAGTCTGATATATGCGTATGTATTTTATATATTAGTAGAGGAAGATGATCTTACCATGAAGATGAAGGGTTTTCGCAGTGGGTCACTATGTGTTCGTCCCAAATCTATTTGGTCAGACCCATACGGGTATGAGTATGATATACAACTATACAGTCTTATTCATCACGTTAACTTGTATATAATATTCCAGTGGCACATAAGCCACATCAGAAAGGAAAGAAAAACAAAAAGCCAGGTTTACAAAGCCAAGAAAGAATAGCAGGCTATTTGGTTCACAGATTTCTTTGGAATTTACATTTTATTCGTTTAATTGGGACATATAAGGAATTGGAATTGAAATTACTTCTAACAAAAGTACTTGGACTCATGTTCTCTCTCACTTCTTATCTCTCTCTCATCGATCAAAAACCACCTGCTATCCGCTTTCTATCACTCATCACACCCTTCTTCATCTCTCTCTACTGCAACACCCGTCTTCATCTCTCACTGATCAAGAAACTCAACTCAAGCCATCCATCCATATACGGCTCAAGCCCACCAGGTACAAAACCCACCAGTGAGATTTGAGGTCCAGTCCAGCTGCTCTAATGGTGAGGGGGAAAATACCTGTATCAAGAAACTGCAGAATTAACTTCTGGGCCTTTTCTTGTTCACGATATCGCCAAAGGAGTCAACCAACTGTTCTCCTAAGCTTTGAGGGTCATCCCCGAGTGTTCGGATGAAAGCGTCAACCATTCTACGTTCATGCTCGGTTGAACTCAGAGGAAACCACGTGAACAGTTTTCGTCTAAATTCCTTCGTGATGTGCCCTTCACGCTCAAGCTTTCGGAACACCACACAGTATTCATAGTTCTCATCCACATTACCACGGAGATCTGCTTCATCCCTAGGGATATCTTTCGGAGCAGCTTCGTCATCTACGTCAGGAACTATTACAATATTCGTGTGCAGCCCGTTTGACGTGGATGGTGACCCGTCAGCTTTCGAAGTGTTGTGCTTGACCAGATGACCAAGCCCACTCAATTCTGGACCTGATATATCATCCAAGCCTCCTTGTTCTTCAACATCAACCCAAGTTAGTTGTGGCAGTTTCCCAGAGTCTCGGCCTTTAAGTATAGAGTCTGGTTCAGCATGTTTGGCACCAGATGTTCCTTCCATTTGAGGAACAGAGCCTTCTGCAAGGGGAAAAATAAAACACGCATAGAAATTGAAGGGTCAATTCGGGTCATGTAACAGAAAAAACTAGCTAGCAGAAGCAAAGGTCAAACGGGTTGAAGTGTCCAAAGTGAATTTCTAATGCATAAAACCACCTAAATCATTTTGTTCATAAAAACAAATTATTATTGGAATACTATGGTTTTTGTAATCTTAACTGATGTATTAACGATTTAAAAATAAGTACAATTTGGACATAAAATTGTGCACCCAATTCAACCCAACCCAACCCAACCCGACCCATTTTTTAAACGAAAGAAGCCAGGTCGGAGTAGATACCTTTACCACCTGGGGCACTAGAACGTGTGGCAGAAAATTCATCTGCCTTTTGGAGTGCAGCATTACACAAAGCTTGCACTTCTCCTGCGACAGAGAGTTTGCTTACAGTAAATCGCGCCAGCTTGGCACACACCTCACCCAGTGGGCCCACTTCCGTCTCTAATATTTGTTTTGCCTCTATAACAAATTTCTGAAGGTCTTGAAACCTTAATATGCCATTTAGAATCCTAAAACTCAAATATATCCTATAGCATAGGATATCGACACGGCGGCACTCTTTAGCAACAGTCAGCTGCTTTTTCCAATACCTAGAATGATAACATATTGCAATGAATTTTTATATAATAACATTTTAGGAGGTTTTATAGCCAAACTTAAGGAGGACTCACCCAAGGATCTCTGAGGTATTACCACATGACGGACAACGATAACTCCCATCGAGCCGCATCCCTTGGCCACGATCAACCACTCCGACCTTTCGTCGATGGAGGGCACACTCAATGTGGCAAGTTGACCCACATGAACCTGATGCGCATTCCAACCAAAGACTAGGATCTTTGTTGTTATCAAATGAATGACAAACGTAGCATGAACACCTCTTGCAGAAGCGGTCAACATCATAAAGCACACCTTTACATGCAGTGTTCCTGCAGATCGATGTAGTTGGGAATCTAGAACCTTGTGGCTCTGTGGTTGGTGGGACTCGAATAGGGTTTTCCCCTTTTCTGTTGTTGCTTTCTAATGGTTGGCCTTTAGGACCCACGGCTACCTTCTTGGAATCCTGATTCTTCACAAATTTCTTATCCATTTGCCTCGATGATTTGTCCGGTTTTGGGTTTGATAAAGTTGATTGCTTTATCAAGAAAAATACACATGAGTTGTGATAGATAATTAATTAAATTAACCCTACCTATGAATGATAAGATGGAACTAACTCTGTATAAAAATTAAGTATGAAATGATGAAAGTAATGGTAAACATAGGGGTGCGAACTTCTGACACGACATGAACCTAACACGAAATTCACGGGTTTGGGTTTAGTCTAAACAGGTTCAGGTCAGTTTCAGGTTGAACCCGCAAACCCGTTTAGCTAAACAGGCCGGGTCCGTGTCAACCCGATCGGGTTGGCGGGTTGACCCGTTTAACCCATTTGTATTATATTTATTTTTAACAATATGTTTTATGTCATATATTAAATTGGGTGTGTATTTTATTCCATAATTAAAAAGAGAAGTTGACATAAGATTTTCTAAATTATATGTAATTGCATTGTGTACATTTGTGTTTTTTAGTAAAAATTTTAATTTTAATATAATAATTTGCGAAAAAAAAAATTAAAAAAAAATAAAAAACTTCGGGTTGAACGAACCCGGTGGTGGGAGCCACACGGGTGGGAGCCACACGGGTGAGGAAACGGCCACGGAAAAGGCCACGTTGGACGTTTTTTGACAAGACAAAAAAATGAGTTTTAACGACTTTCGGGCCCCTCTGAAGGAGCCGAAATGCTTTCCGCCGACCAGACGCCCCTGGTCCCCGGATAAATTTACCCCTCCTTATAAGTTAGAGACAAACGAACCCGGTGGTGGGAGCCACACGGGTGAGGAAACGGCCACGGAAAAGGCCACGTTGGACGTTTTTTGACAAGACAAAAAAATGAGTTTTAACGACTTTCGGGCCCCTCTGAATGAGCCGAAATGCTTTCCGCCGACCAGACGCCCCTGGTCCGCGGACAAATTTACCCCTCCTTATAAGTTAGAGACAAACGAACCCGGTGGTGGGAGCCACACGGGTGAGGAAACGGCCATGGAAAACGGCCACGTCATTTTTCACAATCTTTTACATTGACCATCACAATAATATAACATCAAAGAACATTACTCGGTTTATTTTAATTTAGGAGAATTCACGAACACAAAATACATCTACCAATACAGGAACCCCTAAGTCATGCTCTGGAATCAAAAGGATGAATCAGAATTGTTGTCAGTCTTGTGATATTGTTCCCATGGATCATCACTAACGAAGACTTCATCTGATTACGCATTAGTGTCATGATCACTGTCGTATTGGTGGTAGCACAAGCTATGGTATATGCATCCAAACCTACATATCGGGGGGGGGGGGTATGGTTGTAAAACACTTGACGATGCAGGGTTAGGGTTCTGCACAATCCAAGGACGTTGAGGTCGTTGCATAAAGGAGGTAGGATTTCGATTTTGATGTTCAACATATGGTGGTGGGTGAGGATGTTGGTCGAGGGGTGAAGCGCCAGGACAGTTCGCCTGGTGTCCAGCGAAGAGCAAAGCACTATTGTCATTGGGAAGAGGATCACCGGAGTAACGGAGGGATTGTGGGGGGAGTGAGTTATTGTTGGGTTGTGGTACAACAGAGTTACGGTTAGGTTGTGGGTAAACATTAGCGGGGTTTGCTTCCGATTCGTGTATGTGCACATGAAAGTGAAGGTGGAGTTCATTATCACGGTTTGCCATCAGCACAATGTTGGAGAATAAGATAATGTGCAAAAACACTTGTGAAGTGAAGGTATGCAAATCTATGGGTGTGATGGGGGGTATTTATGGTGTTATTATGAGTTATTTTAAAGTTTTTACATCCTGGCCCTATCTGGTACAAACTCCATTCAATACACACTCCATTCACAAGTTGGATTTAAGACATTTATTGTTAACACCTAATACCACCACTATAAATACGGACACAAAAACCTATTTTATTTTGCACCAAACTACCCAAATAGACATCTACCACATTTAATGGGGGACCCTGAAGACTACTTACTAGAGTTTGAGGAAGTTCCCGACACTCCCCCAGAAAGGATCCCCAAAAAGAGTCGCCGGTATTATCACCCAACCGAAGAGTCAAAGCACTGGTCAAAAAATGTAATGGACTTCTATGTAAACGGGGATTCTTCATTCTGTTTTTGTGGATTTCTCGGAAGAAAACAACTCGGCTCAGAATTTTGGGGTGCACTGCTAGGCTATGAAAACCACGGTTACTTGTCGGCACTAGTAAGTAGTTTGACTGTTATCTTTGAAACATATTCGTTTTAATTCATAAAGTATATAACTATCCACACTGCAGTATGTCGATGGTTGGGTTACCAGAATGATGAGGTTCCGAGGGATTCTAATCAAAAAGTCAAAAAAAACCAGAACAATTATATCCATGGTCCATTCTACCACCGCATTTCCTGACCCTTTTGGAGGAGAATCCAAACCACGGTGCCTTACCTTTTGCCATTGGATTGAAGGAACACTACCCTCCGTTTTGGGACGTTGATACGGTAACACCATAACATTCATTTTTTGGGGGAAGGTGTGCGTATATATTTAAATTAATAACTTTTTATCTTAGGTTTATATTCCAATATGTGTTGACCTACGAGACTGGTTCATGGTTCGTGTTGATATGCGGACACTTCACCTTACTTTGTACTTCACTGGATCATCTGGTTCAACAACTTCTGATGGATCAAATTTGATTCAAGTTAGGGTTTACCCAACCCTAGTAAAATTTGAATCATTATTCAAATCGTCTTTGGACCAAATTTCTTACTGGGAACATTCGGGACGGCCATTTGTAGATAAAATAATGGTCACACATACTGAAGTTTGCCAGCATGCTAAAGAAAACCCGACAGCTAATTCAGGGGTTTTAGTTTGTATGTTAATCGCAAATCTAGTTAATGACGAGCCAGTGAACGTTAATGGAGACCTTGAAGAGGCATTTGCTATGTATAGACGACATATGGCGGATGAGTTTTATGCAGCTCGTTTTACACCAGCTAATGTGTAATATAACTTTATTTGTTTCCCATCATATATGTAAAACAGGCCTCTATGCTATGGCTGTGATTTATAGTTAGTAGTGTAATTTTTTATATACTATTCAATTAGTTCGCGATTTCATTATAACAAACAATATAACAAACATATATATTAACTCATTCAACATTATTACACAACATTACTATAGGATCTGCCAAAAAAACTACTTCCCGTGCAAAAGCCCGTCCCTGAAAAGGATTCTTCAAGGGGTACTGTGATATGAAACATTTGTTCCCCCCATTCTTTGATGACTCTGCAGATACCGGGATGTTAGGTGATTCGAGAAATGCTGGATACGTGTGAGAAAACAGGCAACCGAACGTTCCCCTCCAGGGTCTCACGATTAAACAGATACGGGATCTGTTTTGTGATTGGGGAAGGGTTGGATACGCGTGAGAGGTTACGTGCAACAAAAACCAGGTACCTGCCTGCAACATCACCCAACATTACTATAGGATCTACTTAAAACACTGTAGCTTCCAGATTACATGCGTTGGCCTGAAAGCTCAAATGTCTTATGATCCTATACAAACTTTAAAACTGAGAACAACATCATGTTCAAACAACTCCCCGGTAATTCTCTAGCATGCAATGGGGACCGGGGTCAATCTGATAACTCATGTTTAAACCATTTAAAAAAATTTAGTATGAGAGGTGGTATACAGAAGATGAGTATGAAGATGAGTATGAGATATGGGAGCTGATCGATAGTTTATATCATCATCTTTTAATTTGATAAGACTTGCCATTCTGCAAGTTTTACTGTGTATGAATTGAATTACTGAGCCTATGCATGTGAAACAATAACTATTCAAACTATTCGACCTGTTAATATTCCCACCTACAACATATAATATATATATAGGCAACTTTAATACTGAGCCTATGCATGTGAAACAATATATGAGAAAGAGATGTATATGAATCCAATAATATTCATATATGTAGGTTTGAGATAACGATATTGGTATGTAACAACATCGAACAGCGATATTCATATATATATATATATATATATATATGTATGTATGTTTGAGTTGGCGATATTAAAGTATATATATACATGGGATAGCGATATTCTTATATATATATATATATATATATATATGTGTTCTAGTTGGTGATATTGATGTATATATGTATATGATATAGCGATATTCATATATATAGGTGTTTGAGTTGACGATATTGATGTATATATGCATATCAAATAGCGATATTGATGTATATATGTATATGATATAGCGATATTAAATAAAGTGCCAGATTTGTGTCAGAAACACCCTGAATGTAATACCCAAAAAACTAAACAACCCTAAAATAATAAACCTTGCTTAATTATGTCTCTTTTAAAGGAATTTAATACATCGTAAAGTCTATTAATTAATTAGCGTTATATTTTATAGCACTATTACTTGGCAATTTTGTATTTTAATATAGATAATTAAAACAATTGTTAATACTAACTATTAGAATAATAACAAAACACAAATGTTTAACAACGTATGGCAAAAACTAAACTATCTAGATAACTAAATTAATATTTTATATTCATATGGTGAGGCTTTTGATAAAATATTTCACTTTAATAAACATTTTATATGCTAACGTATCAGTATTATATAATAATATATTATACAATTGATAATTTTGAATTAAATAAGTGTACGTATACATGATTTAGTTAAATAATATACTAGGTTAAACCCCGTGTATTACACGGGTTGAATAAATATAATTTTATATATCGAATAATATATATATATATATATCTTTAAAAATCTTGTTTATTACACATGTTGAATAAATATAATTTTATATATCAAATAATAAAACAATATATATTTAGAAATCTCGTTTATTACATGGGTTGAATAAATGTAATTTTATATATTAAATAATAAAAAAATGTTGTATTTTTAAGAATCTCATGTATTGTACGGGTTGAATAAATTTAATTTTATATATTAAATAATGAAAAAAGTTACATTTTTAAGAACCACATATGTTATACGGGTTGAGCACATGTAATTCTATATATCAAACAATAAAAAGTTGTATATTTATAAAGCCTATGTATTATATGGATTGAATAAATCTAATTTTATATACTACATAATAAAAAAAAGTTATATTTTTAAAAACCCTGTGTATTACACGAGTTGCATAAATATAATTTTGTATAATAAAAAATAAAAATGTTATATCTTTAAAAACCCCGTTTATCACACGGGTTGAATGAATCTAATAAAAATTTATATCTTTAAAAAACTAACGGATATACTCGATATACGTTGGATGGAGTGATTGCGGTGATGGTATTTATAAATGTCACGTTAACATATTGATTACCGTATTTGAGTTGAGAATTAAATACAAAAATAAAAGTATAGAACCAACAAATATTGATTAATATTTTATTAATTTTAATTTTATAATTTTCGTTTAATTGATATTACTTATCTAAAAAATAGATGGAAGAATTCAAATGCAATTATTATATGATAATCTACGATTTTAATTAATTCATGGTCATCTACTCATTTGATTTCATGATTAAATTTTTTATACAAATATGAGATATCCTAATTAAATGTAGGAACATTGTTGTTAACCAGCTTCGCTTGAGATTATTAATTATTAAGATTTAATATTAATTTATTATTTATTTATTTAATTAATATATGATAAGTAATAATATGAAGATACCTTCAATGAATGACATGTGTCCAAAACTTGGTTTCTTTTATTATATAGTATAGAGTTGGTGATATTGATGTATATATGTATATGATATAGCGATATTCATATATATAGGTGTTTGAGTTGGCGATATTGATGTATATATGCATATCAAATAGCGATATTGATGTATATATGTATATGATATAGCGATATTAAATAAAGTGCCAGATTTGTGTCAGAAACACCCTGAATGTAATACCCAAAAAACTAAACAACCCTAAAATAATAAACCTTGCTTAATTATGTCTCTTTTAAAGGAATTTAATACATCGTAAAGTCTATTAATTAATTAGCGTTATATTTTATAGCACTATTACTTGGCAATTTTGTATTTTAATATAGATAATTAAAACAATTGTTAATACTAATTATTAGAATAATAACAAAACACAAATGTTTAACAACGTATGGCAAAAACTAAACTATCTAGATAACTAAATTAATATTTTATATTCATATGGTGAGGCTTTTGATAAAATATTTCATTTTAATAAACATTTTATATGCTAACGTATCAGTATTATATAATAATATATTATACAATTGATAATTTTGAATTAAATAAGTGTACGTATACATGATTTAGTTAAATAATATACTAGGTTAAACCACGTGTATTACACGGGTTGAATAAATATAATTTTATATACCGAATAATATATATATATATATCTTTAAAAATCTTGTTTATTACACAGGTTGAATAAATATAATTTTATATATCAAATAATAAAACAATATATATTTAGAAATCTCGTTTATTACATGGGTTGAATAAATGTAATTTTATATATTAAATAATAAAAAAATGTTGTATTTTTAAGAATCTCATGTGTTGTACGGGTTGAATAAATTTAATTTTATATATTAAATAATGAAAAAAGTTACATTTTTAAGAACCACATATGTTATACGGGTTGAGCACATGTAATTCTATATATCAAACAATAAAAAGTTGTATATTTATAAAGCCTATGTATTATATGGATTGAATAAATCTAATTTTATATACTACATAATAAAAAAAGTTATATTTTTAAAAACCCTGTGTATTACACGAGTTGCATAAATATAATTTTGTATAATAAAAAATAAAAATGTTATATCTTTAAAAACCCCGTTTATCACACGGGTTGAATGAATCTAATAAAAATTTATATCTTTAAAAAACTAACGGATATACTCGATATACGTTGGATGGAGTGATTGCGGTGATGGTATTTATAAATGTCACGTTAACATATTGATTACCGTATTTGAGTTGAGAATTAAACACAAAAATAAAAGTATAGAACCAACAAATATTGATTAATATTTTATTAATTTTAATTTTATAATTTTCATTTAATTGATATTACTTATCTAAAAAACAGATGGAAGAATTCAAATGCAATTATTATATGATAATCTACGATTTTAATTAATTCATGGTCATCTACTCATTTGATTTCATGATTAAATTTTTTATACAAATATGAGATATCCTAATTAAATGTAGGAACATTGTTGTTAACCAGCTTCGCTTGAGATTATTAATTATTAAGATTTAATATTAATTTATTATTTATTTATTTAATTAATATATGATAAGTAATAATATGAAGATACCTTCAATGAATGACATGTGTCCAAAACTTGGTTTCTTTTATTATATAGTATAGAGTTGGTGATATTGATGTATATATGTATATGATATAGCGATATTCATATATATAGGTGTTTGAGTTGGCGATATTGATGTATATATGTATATGATATAGCGATATTAAATAAAGTGCCAGATTTGTGTCAGAAACACCCTGAATGTAATACCCAAAAAACTAAACAACCCTAAAATAATAAACCTTGCTTAATTATGTCTCTTTTAAAGGAATTTAATACATCGTAAAGTCTATTAATTAATTAGCATTATATTTTATAGCACTATTACTTGGCAATTTTGTATTTTAATATAGATAATTAAAACAATTGTTAATACTAATTATTAGAATAATAACAAAACACAAATGTTTAACAACGTATGGCAAAAACTAAACTATCTAGATAACTAAATTAATATTTTATATTCATATGGTGAGGCTTTTGATAAAATATTTCATTTTAATAAACATTTTATATGCTAACGTATCAGTATTATATAATAATATATTATACAATTGATAATTTTGAATTAAATAAGTGTACGTATACATGATTTAGTTAAATAATATACTAGGTTAAACCCCGTGTATTACACGGGTTGAATAAATATAATTTTATATACCGAATAATATATATATATATATCTTTAAAAATCTTGTTTATTACACAGGTTGAATAAATATAATTTTATATATCAAATAATAAAACAATATATATTTAGAAATCTCGTTTATTACATGGGTTGAATAAATGTAATTTTATATATTAAATAATAAAAAAATGTTGTATTTTTAAGAATCTCATGTATTGTACGGGTTGAATAAATTTAATTTTATATATTAAATAATGAAAAAAGTTACATTTTTAAGAACCACATATGTTATACGGGTTGAGCACATGTAATTCTATATATCAAACAATAAAAAGTTGTATATTTATAAAGTCTATGTATTATATGGATTGAATAAATCTAATTTTATATACTACATAATAAAAAAAAGTTATATTTTTAAAAACCCTGTGTATTACACGAGTTGCATAAATATAATTTTGTATAATAAAAAATAAAAATGTTATATCTTTAAAAACCCCGTTTATCACACGGGTTGAATGAATCTAATAAAAATTTATATCTTTAAAAAACTAACGGATATACTCGATATACGTTGGATGGAGTGATTGCGGTGATGGTATTTATAAATGTCACGTTAACATATTGATTACCGTATTTGAGTTGAGAATTAAACACAAAAATAAAAGTATAGAACCAACAAATATTGATTAATATTTTATTAATTTTAATTTTATAATTTTCGTTTAATTGATATTACTTATCTAAAAAATAGATGGAAGAATTCAAATGCAATTATTATATGATAATCTACGATTTTAATTAATTCATGGTCATCTACTCATTTGATTTCATGATTAAATTTTTTATACAAATATGAGATATCCTAATTAAATGTAGGAACATTGTTGTTAACCAGCTTCGCTTGAGATTATTAATTATTAAGATTTAATATTAATTTATTATTTATTTATTTAATTAATATATGATAAGTAATAATATAAAGATACCTTCAATGAATGACATGTGTCCAAAACTTGGTTTCTTTTATTATATAGTATAGATATCTATATGTTGACTTGCATTTTGAGATGGAAAATTGGAAACTAATTATGGTAAATGGTAAATACATAATATATAGACTAAATCACCCATACAATTAACAAGAAATCCAAACTCTGATGGCTCTCTCTTTCTCGCAAAACCGTTCGGAAACCACGTCAAACCTTTCGATCGCCGCCAAGAGAATTGCCCAGTGATCGCCACCCCACTATATTTCTATTATAATCCGGGAACGCCGCCGCGCGTCACCACCGTGTCTTTGTCTTGAACCAGCGATTGCCCCCACCTCTTGATCTGTTCTATTCTTTCTGATTTGTTGAGGGTATCGTATTCATTGAGAAGGAATTTATTGTGTTGCTTTTGCTTTGGCTTGCTTGCTAAATTAAGGTACGGATTCCGTTTATTTTACATCGTAGTATTATTTTTATTTTCGTCACTTGTTGGTACGGATTCTGTTTCATTTTCATCATAGTATAAATATAAATTCGCATCCGTTACTTTGTAGTACGGATTTTGTTATCGTGGTCAGTCTTCAATAATTCTTTATTATGTTATTTTGATACTTTTTAGTGTTTTGGAAATTGTCCTTCATCTTTGGTATCGTCTGGTTTAATTCTCATTATTATGTTGTAGCATGCTATACCTCAGACTTGTATTCATGGTCGCATGTTCCCATTAGTTTTATTTTAGTTGCCTGTAGATTATTTACAAAGCATTATTATTTGTACTCTGTCACCCGAGCATGTCTGGCTTGCCGTTTGGGCGTCAACGGCATGGCACTTATCGTGACAGTGCGTAATAAAAGTTCACGGCGTCTCTTGCTCGTGCTTGTGTAGCACCTTGGCCCCTAGAGGCGTATAGATCAATCTTAGCTCTGGGTTTGAGTCTGTTGTCTGGAGATGGAATAATGGGTATACGCCACACTCACCGTCTCATAGGTACATAGAGTAGCTACCTGTGTACCAGTCTGTTTGTTTGTTGCTCTGGGTGCTTCTGTGTTACACGATTTGTTCTATTGATATACGTCTGTCGTGTAAGTTGGTATATGTTTCTGTATGTTAATATGTTCAGTATTTGTTCTGATATGTCTAATATGTCTTTTACGCGTCTGATTATAATTCTGATTATGTATCGGGTTATGCTTCCGATTATGTTCAGTATCTGTTCTGATATGTCTGATATGTTTTGTACGCATCTGGTCATGTTTCTGATCATGTATCGAGTTAATCATGCTTCGGATTATGTTCAGTATCCGATTATGTTATGTATTAGTCATGTCTACTTTGACTCAGTCTCTCTGTATCAGTTTCGTCTCAGTATCAGTCTCAATTTGGATTTCGATTCCGTGTTATACGTATAGTTTGTATCTGTCAGTGCCTGTATTCAGTATTTGATTCAATTTTTGTTCTATACTTGTCGTTGAATATGTATTTGTTTCGTGTCATGTCGACTCTCTTGATCGGTTTAATAAGTTTCGTAAGTATTAAATTGTTCTAGTTTTAAAATCTAGTTATCCATATTATTTTGGTTGTTAAATGTAAATCTCTAAAGCTATAAGATAATTATTTTTGATTAAATAATAAGTAATGGAGTATGAACAATTGATATATATATATATATTGATTTTCATCCAAACATTTATTTAAAGATAATAACTTCAACAATTCTTTTCTTTTAAAGGTTAGGGAATTTTTAAATGGTATTTACAATGTTTCGGTTTATGTATTTGCATTGTTTCTGTATCAGCTTTCCATGTCGGTTTACAAAATTGTCATAAGTACTTCGTTCTGAAATCCAAGTTGAATTATTCTATTTCTTATATATAACTTTTCATCTTTAGAAATTAGTTATTTTTATCTAATAATGGTTTGCTATTAAATATGATAAATTATTTTATTTTGATAAGATTCAAACATTCATTATAAGAAAATAGTTTTGCCAAGTATCTTGTTTTACAAACGATAGCATTATTAGACGTTGTTCAAAAAATATCTGATAGTTATTAGTTTTTTGATTTGTTCGAACGTTCCATTGACAAATGATTGGTCAGAAAATTTTCTTGTTATACGAATACTAGATTATTTAAACGATGTTTTAAAATAAGTTTGTTGATACAAGATAAAATGCTTTAGTCATTATCATCAACGACGTATCAGTCTCTACATCGGCTTTGTGTTGGGGTCGGTATCAGTTATGTATATGTCTGACTTTGGTTTCCGTATCAGTTTACGTTAAAGTTTCAGATCGGTTCGTGTATCAGTTTCCGTGTCAGTCTTGTGTCTGCATCTGTTTTTAGTACTCGTGTCAGTGACCGTTTCAGTTCAGTCTCAGTTATGTTGTGTTTTGCTTCCGCTGATATGACTTTACTTGTACTGTTGATTTCTCCGTTACTGAGAATTTTTGGCTCAGCCGTTTTTTTTTTTTTTTGTGGTTTTTTTCCTATTTATTTTACAGGTATATGGGATGATCTGGGATTTCAGTGAGGAGCGTTAGGAATTCGCTGGTCAAGATTCTTTATTTCAATAATGTAATAAATGTAATTAGGATTTTTTTTTATTTAATGCTATGGATTGGTTTTTAGTTTTGATATCTGTAAGAGTGACACGTCAGCCCTAGCAGGGTTGGGGTGTTACACTGAATATCGCCATATCAAATAACTATATACCTACTTTCACTCTTTTAATACAAGCCCACCTAGAGGTGATCTTTTGGTGGTCAAACCACCTATTACTGCAAAAAAGTCTATTAATAAACAAACCTAATGAGTAGTATTTTAATATTTTAATAATATATACAATTTTTTTTAATACTTTTGTTATTTTAGTATACACTGTTATTAATAAACAAACCTTCACACTATTATTAATAAACAAACATAATGAATAGTATTTTAATATAACAAACACTATGAATAGTATTTTTAGTATTTTAATAATATATATAGTTTTTAATACTGTTATTATTTTAGTATTACATTACATTACACTATACTATATTATTAATAAGCAAACCTAATGAATAGTATTTTTAATATTTTAATAATATATACAGTGAATTCATCTTCTCTTAAACTCACTCTTAATAAACTTTTTAAACGTGTAAATGATAAATTTACATATATGTAATATTATAAATAAACAAACTTAATGAATAGTATTTTTAATATTTTAGTAATATATACAATTTTTTTAATACTTTTGTTATTTTAGTATACACTATTATTAATAAACAAATATTTACATTTATTTATTTATTAATAAACAAACATAATGAATAGTATTTTTAATATTTTAATAATATATATAGTTTTTTAGGTTAGGATCTAATACAAAGGATAAAATAAATAAGAAGTGTAAGAAGAATTCTAGTCCATTGATCTTAGATTTGGAGGGTTGAGATTAGTTGTAGAAAAAGAAGATAATAGAAGGGCATAAAGGGAATCCTACATTTATGGATTTTTCTCTCTCCACATGCAAGGCAACGTCCATAATTTTCTTATACGACATTTTTTTTAATTCACCATAATAACGAGCGTTTTTTTATCTTTAATAATTAATATGAGTACCATATTGTCATATAAAAATAAAATAAAAAAAATTCATTTTTACTAGGTTTTTTTTTGCATTGTGTTAAATATTCAGGTCATTGTGTCTTTTAACTGGGTTTTGGTCATTACGTTTTAGTAGAGTTTCTATACATTGTGTTATTATCAAAACCTATAACACAATGTTAATTTGGGTCCTACCCATTGCGCTTTTGTAAGAACCTATAACACAATATATGACACAATGAAGATGGTGTTATATCTAGATTTTCTATAAAGAGGGGGGGGGGGGTAACTTTGTAGAATAGTAACCAAGTTTTAAAAATGTTCCAATTAGGTCATTCAAGTTTCAAAAGTGTTCCAATAAGGCCACTCAACATTCATTTTTCATTCAAATTAAGGGGTTTTTCATCCATTTCATAGGTAACCGTGGTGATGTGGATTTTTGTTTCTTTTTTCCTTTTATTTGATGCTAACGTCGAGTGATGACGTGGATTGTAGCTTGTTTTTTTAATTTTTAATGTAACTAAAGTGTTTTTATTTTTGATAAATATAATTTCATATATTAAAATAATCCCACCCCGACATCTTATACTCCATTTTTTCTTGACAAATGGAAAAAAGGACATGACTCGATTTGAATGTTAAGTTATCTAGTTGAGAGAAAAACGATACGAGTGACCTAATTAGAACACTTTTAAAAGTTGGTTACTATTCTGTGATATTTTCCCAAAAAGGGTGTTATTGGTTCAGGTCATTGTATTTAATCTGTTATCCATTGTGTTTAATATGTTGTCCATTGTGTTTTAATAATTTGTTCAATTTTTTTATTCTCTTGTTCATTGTGTTTTAGTTTGTTGTGTATTGTGATTTTAGTTTGTTTTTCATTATGTCTTCATCTGCTCTCCATTGTGTCTTTTATCTGATGTCATTAATTGTGTCTTTTATCTGTTGTCATCAATTGTGTTTTTATTTAGTCTGATACTTATTGTGTTATACGTTATCGCCATTGTGTTATACGTTATGGTCATTGTGTTTTAGTATGTTGTCCATTATGTCTTTATCTGTTTTCATTGATTGTGTTTTTGATCTACTTTACATTATGTTTTACATCATGTCCATTGTGTAATACGCAACTGGGTTTTGAATTTTTTTTTTTTTTGAAAAATATAACAGTATGGTACTTATATTAAAGATAAAAAACGCTCGCTTTTATGGTATATTTTTTTTAAAACAAATGATGTATAAAAAAGTTATGAACGTTTAAAAATGGGGGGAGGGGGGATAGCATGTGAATTGCATGTGAATATTCTCTTTCCTCTTGTAGACAAAATTACCCTTTCCATTTGATTCCTCATAGTACACTTGTCACTCTTTGGTGGCTTCTTACACTTCTTATTTTTAAATCCTTAGTATTATAACTCAACCCATAGTCTTTTAATACTTTTATTATTTTAGTATTACATTACATTACACTACACTATTATTAATAAACAAACCTAATGAATAGTATTTTTAATATTTTAATGGTAGAGGTTCATGTAAAAAAAGGGTTTTTTGTGAGAAAGGTAAGAAATAATCTACACCATTAGATTTTTGATCTAATGGTTGAGATCATAATTGACAAAATTATAAATAATGTTTACTATTAAACATATTAATTTTCTAGATTAAGGGTATATAGATAAGTTTAATATTTTTAAATTAAGAAAAAAACATTAATGCATATGTAACTCCCCCCGTCTTTTTTAAACGTCAATAACTTTTTATACGTAACTTTTAAAAAAAAAAAAGAAATTACACCATAATAACGAGCGTTTTTTTATCTTTAATATGATTACCATATTGCTATACTTATATAGAGAAAAAAATGTGTTTCGATCAGATGTTTAGTCCATGAATGGTGTTATATACTTACTGAATGGTGTTATATACTTGCTGAATGATGTTATATACTTACTGAATGGTGTTATATACTTGCTGAATGGTGTTATATACTTGCTGAATGGTGTTATATACTTACTGAATGGTGTTTATAGAGATCTTTTAAAAAAATCCAGTTCCTATAATTAAGGTGGTGGTTATGTGAAGTTTTTAATTAATTGAATTAATGATAAAATTACTTGTTTACCCTTTTGAATTAATTTAGATTTAGGACACATGTCATCTCCACAGTATTTCTCACCTTTCTCACACTTTTAACATTTTTTACAATAACCTTACCCATATTTTAATAATATATACAATAAATTCATCTTCTCTTAAACTCACTCTTAATAAACTTTTTACACGTGTAAATGATAAATTTACACATATGTAATATTTACGAATATATATAAATTTATACGTGTAAAATTTTTTTAATATTGTATTTTAATAATAACTAGTCTTAAGCCCCCTGCGTTGCGGGGCAGGGGGCGTAAAATAATGCCAAGTAGCAATCAAACGACGATCAAAGTCGAGAAAAACAACTCAAAAACACGAATTTCTAACACTAAATAACTCACGTGAAGTAAAACGTAGACAAAGTTGAATTTATACCGACACGTATTAGAAAGTCGAGAGGGTAAAAACCTGAGATACCAAATGTTATCACCAAACGATGACCAAATCCAAGAAAAAAAGTAAAACAAAAACTAATAAAAAACTAAACAAATTTAACTTTTGGGACAAATTATTAGAAATCAAAGTATTCTTACTAAAATAAAAAAAATTCAAAAGTTTACTATGAAAAGATAAAAAAAAAAAAAAAAAACCACAAAAGCAAAAAAATATTACTATTAATCACCATATTATGAAATATTAGATCATTAAAACAAAACCATAAAAAAAACGAAATGAAGAACAACAAAACAATCCTATATAAAAAGAAAAGAAAAAATAACACAATTCTCAAAGTTTGGATCTCTGACTCCAAAGCAAGGCAAGGAAAACTACATGGCCAAAAATCTAAGCTTTAAAAAACCTAGTGGCCAAACTCTAAAACTACAAAAGACTACTGGCGCAAACATGCTTTATGATTTGATATATATAATAATGGTAAGTGTAAAAATATTTAATTTGAATCGTTTTTTGACAAAGCTTTTGCAGTTATGAGTTCTCATTTTAATCTTACCGAGAAAGAGTGAGTTATTGATTGAAAAATATAGTTGCTACACGAATCTGACATGATGGAGTTTCGGATAGTCAAAGTAGCTACCGAGACGAAAGAGTCGCACAGTTTCGGATAGTCAAAGTAGCTACCGAGACGAAACAGTCACACTTCGTGTTCCCCATCTCGTGTCAAATCTGTAAAATTAGGAACAACAAGCTAGAAGGGTCCAAGGCCAAAGCCTCATGATCATTCTCAAGCTCAAGTCTGATATATGCGTATGTATTTTATATATTAGTAGAGGAAGATGATCTTACCATGAAGATGAAGGGTTTTCGCAGTGGGTCACTATGTGTTCGTCCCAAATCTATTTGGTCAGACCCATACGGGTATGAGTATGATATACAACTATACAGTCTTATTCATCACGTTAACTTGTATATAATATTCCAGTGGCACATAAGCCACATCAGAAAGGAAAGAAAAACAAAAAGCCAGGTTTACAAAGCCAAGAAAGAATAGCAGGCTATTTGGTTCACAGATTTCTTTGGAATTTACATTTTATTCGTTTAATTGGGACATATAAGGAATTGGAATTGAAATTACTTCTAACAAAAGTACTTGGACTCATGTTCTCTCTCACTTCTTATCTCTCTCTCATCGATCAAAAACCACCTGCTATCCGCTTTCTATCACTCATCACACCCTTCTTCATCTCTCTCTACTGCAACACCCGTCTTCATCTCTCACTGATCAAGAAACTCAACTCAAGCCATCCATCCATATACGGCTCAAGCCCACCAGGTACAAAACCCACCAGTGAGATTTGAGGTCCAGTCCAGCTGCTCTAATGGTGAGGGGGAAAATACCTGTATCAAGAAACTGCAGAATTAACTTCTGGGCCTTTTCTTGTTCACGATATCGCCAAAGGAGTCAACCAACTGTTCTCCTAAGCTTTGAGGGTCATCCCCGAGTGTTCGGATGAAAGCGTCAACCATTCTACGTTCATGCTCGGTTGAACTCAGAGGAAACCACGTGAACAGTTTTCGTCTAAATTCCTTCGTGATGTGCCCTTCACGCTCAAGCTTTCGGAACACCACACAGTATTCATAGTTCTCATCCACATTACCACGGAGATCTGCTTCATCCCTAGGGATATCTTTCGGAGCAGCTTCGTCATCTACGTCAGGAACTATTACAATATTCGTGTGCAGCCCGTTTGACGTGGATGGTGACCCGTCAGCTTTCGAAGTGTTGTGCTTGACCAGATGACCAAGCCCACTCAATTCTGGACCTGATATATCATCCAAGCCTCCTTGTTCTTCAACATCAACCCAAGTTAGTTGTGGCAGTTTCCCAGAGTCTCGGCCTTTAAGTATAGAGTCTGGTTCAGCATGTTTGGCACCAGATGTTCCTTCCATTTGAGGAACAGAGCCTTCTGCAAGGGGAAAAATAAAACACGCATAGAAATTGAAGGGTCAATTCGGGTCATGTAACAGAAAAAACTAGCTAGCAGAAGCAAAGGTCAAACGGGTTGAAGTGTCCAAAGTGAATTTCTAATGCATAAAACCACCTAAATCATTTTGTTCATAAAAACAAATTATTATTGGAATACTATGGTTTTTGTAATCTTAACTGATGTATTAACGATTTAAAAATAAGTACAATTTGGACATAAAATTGTGCACCCAATTCAACCCAACCCAACCCAACCCGACCCATTTTTTAAACGAAAGAAGCCAGGTCGGAGTAGATACCTTTACCACCTGGGGCACTAGAACGTGTGGCAGAAAATTCATCTGCCTTTTGGAGTGCAGCATTACACAAAGCTTGCACTTCTCCTGCGACAGAGAGTTTGCTTACAGTAAATCGCGCCAGCTTGGCACACACCTCACCCAGTGGGCCCACTTCCGTCTCTAATATTTGTTTTGCCTCTATAACAAATTTCTGAAGGTCTTGAAACCTTAATATGCCATTTAGAATCCTAAAACTCAAATATATCCTATAGCATAGGATATCGACACGGCGGCACTCTTTAGCAACAGTCAGCTGCTTTTTCCAATACCTAGAATGATAACATATTGCAATGAATTTTTATATAATAACATTTTAGGAGGTTTTATAGCCAAACTTAAGGAGGACTCACCCAAGGATCTCTGAGGTATTACCACATGACGGACAACGATAACTCCCATCGAGCCGCATCCCTTGGCCACGATCAACCACTCCGACCTTTCGTCGATGGAGGGCACACTCAATGTGGCAAGTTGACCCACATGAACCTGATGCGCATTCCAACCAAAGACTAGGATCTTTGTTGTTATCAAATGAATGACAAACGTAGCATGAACACCTCTTGCAGAAGCGGTCAACATCATAAAGCACACCTTTACATGCAGTGTTCCTGCAGATCGATGTAGTTGGGAATCTAGAACCTTGTGGCTCTGTGGTTGGTGGGACTCGAATAGGGTTTTCCCCTTTTCTGTTGTTGCTTTCTAATGGTTGGCCTTTAGGACCCACGGCTACCTTCTTGGAATCCTGATTCTTCACAAATTTCTTATCCATTTGCCTCGATGATTTGTCCGGTTTTGGGTTTGATAAAGTTGATTGCTTTATCAAGAAAAATACACATGAGTTGTGATAGATAATTAATTAAATTAACCCTACCTATGAATGATAAGATGGAACTAACTCTGTATAAAAATTAAGTATGAAATGATGAAAGTAATGGTAAACATAGGGGTGCGAACTTCTGACACGACATGAACCTAACACGAAATTCACGGGTTTGGGTTTAGTCTAAACAGGTTCAGGTCAGTTTCAGGTTGAACCCGCAAACCCGTTTAGCTAAACAGGCCGGGTCCGTGTCAACCCGATCGGGTTGGCGGGTTGACCCGTTTAACCCATTTGTATTATATTTATTTTTAACAATATGTTTTATGTCATATATTAAATTGGGTGTGTATTTTATTCCATAATTAAAAAGAGAAGTTGACATAAGATTTTCTAAATTATATGTAATTGCATTGTGTACATTTGTGTTTTTTAGTAAAAATTTTAATTTTAATATAATAATTTGCGAAAAAAAAAATTAAAAAAAAATAAAAAACTTCGGGTTGAACGGATCATGTTCGGGTCAACCCGCGAATAATCGGGTCGTGTTCAGGTTCATCTAAAATTTTAATTTTCGGATCTGGTTGAACCCGCCAGGCGCCAACACGCAAACACGACTCATTTAGCACCCCTAGGTAATCACTAGTATATCTAAATTTAATTAAACAAGAAAAACAGGAATAAAAATCTTGACTCGAATGCAATTGAAGACAAGATTTCATCCATATGCTCATCAGATATCAGGATCTAGAGCCTAGAGAGTATAACAGACGACACGACAATCCAAATGCAGCAACAAATATTCTTATTCATACAGATCCACAAATTAAGTTAGCAATATACGAACTTAAGAACTTTGTCAAATCACATTCTCAAAAAAAAAAAATCGCATACAAAGGCGCGAGAAAGCGGCTCTCAAATCGTGTGTGAAAAGATTACAGAAATGAATATACTTACAGAGTTTCAAAAAATCCGAATTATGAACACACCGATCAAGCAACTCTTTCCAATGAAACAAAGAGAAAATGAACGATTAATCAAGGGCAGCGGCTGAAGAAGAGCGTATGGATGGAGACGTCGGACGGCGCTCTTATGCTTCTAGGGTTTTGGTATTCTATCCCTCTAAGGCCTCATCACCAACCATTATATAGAAAGTGTGGAAGTAAATACGCAGATATTACGCATAGGATCCGGCCCCTTTTCAACAAACTTGAATTAAACTTTTCCTCATAAATTAAGAAAATTAAAGACCAAATTTATTGTTTATAACAATAATAATCTTATACAAACACTACACCTATCTTGGTTTAAACAAGCGCGCCTAAGGTGCGCCTAGGCGCGAGTCGCCATCAGGCGCATGCCTCAGCGCCTCAGCCTACACAAGGTGCAAGTTTTACAAAAAGCGCACACGAGGCCCCTTTTTTTGGCAAAAGGTTAACCCTGAGGCACGTGCCTCATGTATTTCCATCATTTTTGTGCGGTAGATTGTTGTAAAACATGCTTTTCAGGTTGTAGATGTATATAAATTTAATTTGAAATCATATATAAAGCTTATTTGTGTCTAAATATTGGGCAAATGATGCTAGAAACCTATAGGAAATATATAAAACGTTATATAATTATTTGAACCTTGGGCACGAAAAGTGGGGCCCTTTTGCTCTTGCCGTTTCGGGCCTTGGTTTTAGACCTTGTTGCTTTTGTGCCTTTCTCTCTTTATAAAACCAAGACAACTACAAATTTATTTAAAAAAAAATAGTTCATGACAAAATGAACCTTAACTATTGTTTACCTGGTTTTGAAAAGCGAGAGGAGCACCGAGGCGATAGAGTCCCTAGCCAAGGTGCAAGGCGCTAAAGCACGCCGCTTCAAATTTCTGCGCACGGTATTTATATAAACTTCCTTATATTTTGCATACGCTTCTATGGCACCTACCCAAAACATAGGTACAAATAAGCTCTGTATATGATACTTTTATATACGTAACCTATATGTACAACATCCTAATGCACAAAATCTTCCATGAGGCGCACCTCATACATGCGCCTCATGACCACCGATCGCCACCGGCAGTCAGAAGCTCAAGGACTTGTGCCTGAGTGTGCCTCTCGCCAAGGGCAAACTTTTTAAAACTAAGTTTGTCGGCGGCAATACCGACTACCACGATGGTTTTCTGGGGTTTCAATTGCATGTTGCATGCAAACCATATGGTTCTACTATGAATGTAAACCATATGGTCGTATGGCTATTACAAGAAGCAATTTGTGGTGGTTGCTGAGTTCTCGTCGAGCAAGTTGTTTCTGATAGGGTATGGTGATACGTGAAGATAACAAAAAAGACAAATTAATGGAGGTTCCGTCCTTATTTCTTCCGAGTGTTGGATTTTCACACAACCTAGATTTATTGACAATCTACACATACAATGAGTCAGAAAAAAAAAAAAAAAAAAAAAAAAAAAAAAAAAAAAAAAACACTTGGATATATTGACTATCTACACATTCGATGAGTAAGGAAAGTTAACAAAGATATCTCAGTTTTACCAACAAGTCATTAAGAAGTATAATAAATACTTAACTTGATGATAAGGTTAGGTATGCTATATTGTTATACAACAGCTTTATCTCCCCTTCCAATTTTGTTGTGCAATGAACTGCACATTAGTAAGAAGTCTAAATCCGTGAAGATAATGTTCCGCACTACATTAGTAGGTCGCAATGAACTAAACAATAATACATAGCAAGTTCTCACCTTTTGCAACAAGTTTATCATCTATGTCCATTGTACATTTTGTACTCAAAGAGAAATTTCCTGTAATGAAGTAGCATAAGAATAATGAGCACTGCATTATCCTGAATTTTAATCATACAGTGTTCAATATGAAAACCGAAAAACAAACAAACAATGACAACTCAATGACAATTAATGTATACCAAAAATATACTGATTTGAAATTTTCTACCAAATGCTATCTATAGAAGAGCAACAAGAACTAGTTTGATGATGAGAAAAAATTAACTGCAATAAATTACACGAATTTTCATTGGAAGTAGGGCTGTAAACGAACCAAACGTTCGGCGAACAGTTCGTGAACCGTTCGGCGGGAAGTTCGTTTGTGTTCGTTCGTTTATTAAACAAACGAACACAAACAAGAAATTTCGTTCGTTTAGTTAAATGAACAAACATGAACATAGGACGTGTTCGTTCGTTTATGTTCGTGAACGTTCAGTAACATGTTCGTTTGTGTTCGATAGTTCATTAGTGTTTTTGGTTTTTATATTTATTTAAATACTTCGATATTCCGACAAATTAAATATCTAATAAGTGTCAGTGTATTATATATTCTGTTCATGAACGATTGTTTGTGTTCGTTTGTTTCCATTTGTGTTCATGAACATTAGTTTGTGCTCATTTGTGGTCGTCAACGTTCGTTGCCTAAAATTAACAAACAAACACAAACAAACACGAACAAATTCATTTCCTTAACAAACGAACACGAACATAAAATCTCGTTCGATAAGTGTTAGTGAACGGTTTGCGAACACATATATTTCTTAACAAACGAACACGAACAAGGTCTTGTTCGTGTTCGTTCGGTTCGTTTTCAGCCCTAATTGGAAGCAAGTGACAAGAACTTATATCTTGAATCTTTGACAAATAGTAAGGGGCAATATTAATATTAGGGTTTGTCAAGTAAGTTCTCACCTTTAGCAACGAGTTTATCATCCATGTCCATTATACTCAACTCAAGAGACATTCCTGTCATGAAACACCATAAAAAGTTAAGCACCGTATACTATGACCCCTAATCATATAGTCTTCAAAGGAAGGAACAGCAAGTAACAATGACAACTCTTTGACGCTTAACTAACGTATAGCGCAAATATACCAGTTTGAAACTTTCTAGCAACTTGTATGTCTCCAAGAACTAGTTTCATAATGGGAAAACATTAATTGTTACAAAATTCTGCAAGTTTTCATTCTAAGCAAGTGACAGTAACTTATATCTTGTAGCTTTAACCAATCTTACAAACTGAATATTAAAATAACGGATGTGAACACATAAAACCCGTGAAAACAAGATACAGCAAAAACCCCATAAGTATTATGAATACTGTCAATATGTAGCAAGGGATCAAGAAAAGATACCTGCAAAGAATGTAGGGAGAAAGTTAGGGTTTTTATTCCTGGAAAGAGGGGGGTTTTGGTAGCTACGAATGCAAAAGATTGGATTTTTAATCTGTCAGGTGGTTGTTGATGATGGTGTAATTTGGGTTTTTTGTTGAAAATACTGCAACAGGTATACATTGAAGCCAGATGACGCGTGGAGAACCAGACTCGGTTAAAAAGTGTAGCAGTTTGAATGCTTAGCCGGACAAATGAGACCAATGGGCATTTAGACTGCGGGGCGGGAGTTTGGGCGTGGGTAGGGGGAAAACGCCCACGCCACCATCCCGGGTGGGCATGGGTTTCGGCGTGGCCCTTGGGGCATGGGTTTCAAGCCGGGCGTGGGGCGGTCTGGCCAAGCTGACATGACGGGCTCTAATTGGACAAACCAAAGAAGCCGTTGGGCTAGCCGTTGATTTAACTATCAATGGCTCAGATCTAGCGAAGCCCACCAAACCCACGCCCCCAATCCCCGCCCCACCATACCCTGTTTAAATGTGGGTCGCCCCATGTCTGCCACCCCAAGCCACGTGTCAACAAATGCCCCAACCCAAGCCCAACCCCCGCCCCACCATACCCCGCAGTCTTAACTCGATACTTCCGTACTCGAGCGTGACCCAACGCCACCCATCATCATAACGCCTCATAATGTCCGGGTACACCGTCCTTCAGACCCCCGGGGCGCTATGGCTTCAAAATTTTGTTCCCCACGAAGGCTACAACGGATGTTTGTTGATTTGTTCAAGATTTTGAACCGTTGAGTAACGGTCAAAAACAAAAACAAAAAAAATTCTAACTGAATATAATATATATACACACCCTCATATAATCAATTAAACTTCACACAAAACCTATTCTATACCCAATCAACTCAACCAAAAACACTCTTTACAAATACTCTTCTTACGACAATGTCTTCCCCTCCGTCGGAAGATTCTTTCATCGATCTATGCCAAAGATTTTTTTCTCACGATGAAGCCACAGAGGAGGAGGAAGCGGTTACGACTCTGTGTGCCCTCGCGATTAACACCATGCAACATGTTAATCGTTCTCCCTCGCGCCCGATCTTGAGGAGGGAATATGTTGTGTGAGACCGTGAAGCCGCAAATGATTGTTTAATGAAAGATTATTTCGATCCTACGCTATAACATCCGCCAAAATGGGTATTAGAAAAATCTGACCCGTTTTGAAAATCAGATCCTAACCTTGGTAAATCGGGAATTTTCACGTATTAAATAATAATGGAATCGAACTTTTGATTTCTTTATTTATTTATTTAAATTTATATATAAACATAATTATATAAAAGATATAGAGTAAATTGTCAGAATGGTCCCTGAGGTTTGGTCACTTTTGTCACTTTAGCCCAAAACTCAAATCTTTTGAATTTGGGTCCCTGTGGTTTCAATTTTGTTATCATTTTCATCCAAAATCAAAATCCGGTCAGATTTTTCAGTTAACATTTAGTTTTTTTTTTTTTTTTTTGTATTTTTCCTCCCTTTTAATAAAGGGCAAAATGGTCTTTTAACATTTTATTATAACAAATTAAAAAAAATCTGACCATTTTACCCTTAGGGACCATTTTGGCAGTTCACTCAAAGATATAATAGTAATTGTTTTTTTTTTTTCCGTTAAAAAAAAGGTTAAGTTATTTAGTTTTAATTATTGTTATATAGTGAGAGGAAAGCAAATAATTAAGATAACTAAAATTATTAGGTTAGTTGAGTCAGTTAGAAAGATGAGGGGTTAGATTGCAATTAATGGAAATATTAAATTTAAGGAAACAAAAAGAAAGGGGTGGAGCCGGAATCAAACCCAAACCCGGGTCTCCACCCAATTCACTAACCTATCATACACATCCAAACCACTCCAGCACTTCTTTGTTTCATGTCTTAACCACACCCGATTTTATTTTATACAAAACTCGCTCCTTGTTTTGAAATTCCATCTTGTCGCCCAAGAAAACAATAGCGAATATCATTACAAAATTCATCAACATCTTTCAGATCTTCATGTTCAATCTCTGGATCATGTTTCCATTTTGTTAATCATCGAATCTTTACGTGTACTCACCTACGACATCAATGACGAGTATTTGAAGATGGCGGACAAAACAACACGCGATACCTTGGAACAATTTTTGCTACGGTATATTTACTTACGCTTATATATATAATTTTAATTTATAGCAAAAAAATTTACAAAATTACATACGGTTATATAGGTAGATGATCATGTAAAAAAGGCCTAAAGTGTGAGAAAGGTAAGAAAGAATCTCAGCCATTAGATCTTTGATCTAATGGTTGAGATAATAGGGACCAAATTGTAAGATGTGTTTTTATTTTTTGGACTAATTTGTAAATTGCAGGGGTAATATAGTCTTTTATATCCACTAGAATTTAGGAAACTGCAAATCATAATCCTACAATTTCGATCCTCTTTCTTCTTTCAGAATTTTACGAACAACATCATCAAATTACCATCTGTTGCTTCAATTAAAACCCTAACACTCCGACGATTGAACATCTCCGCCTTCCTCCGCCGGTTGACATCTCCGCCGATCTCATCTCCGCCGTTCTGATCTCCATCGATTTTCCTCCGCCGATCTGACATCTCTGCCGATCTCCGCCGATTGAACATCTCCGCCGATCTGAATCATCGACGTCTCTGCCGCTCTGAATCATCGACGTCTTCGCCGGCACTGGAACGATGGGTTGTAGTGTTATATAGAGTTAGAAAATGGTAATATGGTGTTATATACCATTCATAGTGTTTTATAGTCATTCATAGTGTTATAAGTCATTTGTAGTGTTATATCTTGTTTATAGTGTTATATAGTTATTGAATGGTGTTATATAATTATTGAATGGTGTTATATATTTATTGAATGGTGTTATATGTGTGCTGAATGGTGTTATTTTTGTTTACTGAATGATGTTATTTTTTGTTTGCTGGATGGTTTTTTTTTTTTTTTTTTTTTTTTTTGTTTCTGAATGGTGTTATTTTGTTTCTGAATGGTGTTATTTTTTGTTTACTGAATGGTGTTATATCTTGTACTGAATGGTGTTATTTTGTGTACTGAATGGTGTTATATTTTTGTTTACTGAATGGTGTTATATTATTTTCGTAAAAACACCATGAATTGAACTACGAATTTTTTAAAACACCATGTCATGAACATGGCTCTGATTCTGTGAATGATGCAAAAAAAATTAAAATGAATAATGTTATGGACGGTTATATTCCTTAAATCAAGGATTTTCTCTCTCCAAATCCTTAAATCAAGGATTACCATATTTGAATTTGTTAATGCATTTACAATCTTACCCTTTTCAATTAATTTAGATCTAATGGTTGAGATTTTTTCTTACCTTTCTCACACTTTTGGTCTCTTTTACAATAACTCCACCCCGGTTATATATATAATTTTTATCTTTTTTAGGTATATGCTAATTATATGGGAAACGTTACATGAGAAACCCGACTTGGAACGACTTTCAACAGATTTACGAAGTGCATTTAGAAAAACATTGAATAGATGACATGATTGGTAGTTTAGTGTAACATCCCAAAAACGGATTTGGTAAATAAACCAAATTAACTGGGACGAGTGGGTAAACTACCGTTAATGGTAAAAGTAACCCGTAAACATTAGGATTCAAATAAATAAACTAAATGTTGAATAAAAAGTTGATGAATGCTTTATAGAAAAAAAAATAAAGTTTATAAAAGGTCCGGGCTATCGAGACTTAATCTAAGTCGGGTTCTAACATCCCCGAACTTAGTAAATTAAATTACCATGTTCGCTTGACTATTTACGCGAAGTATGTAACTAGGAGTATTAACCTAGTTAACATAGTAGCCTATTATGAAGATTAAGTGAGCTTAAACAAACCAAAAGATAGATAAGCTAAATTGCATATACATGATATTTAAAAATATTATATATATTATATATATTAAAACAAAAGGTCGGTGGCTATCACATTAAAGCCACCGTCTTTGTTTATATATAAGAGTGTTTGGATACAAAAATAATGGTATTGCACTTCTGTGGTTTCCTTCTCATTTGGTAAAGTAGTGGTCAAGAGTTCGATCCCTTACACACTTCTTTTTCTAAAACAATATCTTAATTTTATGGTAGATGCTCACATTTGTCTCTTCTTTTTCTCAAACAATTTTTTAATTTTATGGGTAGATGCTCACATTTGATTCTATTCTTTTTTTCAAAGGCATACTCACATTTGACTCTAGAGTTACTAAACTAGTTACTGAAACTAATTATTTACACATAATTTCAAATTTATGCATTTAATATATTATAAAAACAAAGGTTGGTCCCTACACTTTCGAACTTGACACCCTTACTTCTTATTTTTTAAGTAAGTAATATATACACCTCTAACTTGACACCACAACGTGCGACACATTATTAGACTTTTTTATCTATGTCTAACCACGTTAATGTCTAAATTATTTCTAAGACTTTACATCGCTATCTAAATTACTTTTAAGACTCTACAACGCAACGAATGAGACATCGTCTTTTTTATCTATGTCTAATGACGTTAATGTCACAAACGTGTAATGTAATGTCATTTGTGCAGGCGCCACACATAACGTCATCATTGTAGCCGCAACGCTTATATAGGTTACACCGAGTAAGATCAAATACGTCAAAACACGCGTTTTTATATGGTTAACGCATCCATAACGTGTCGCCATCTATAAATGGCTAAGACGTCGACGCCGCAACGCGCGGCTATGGCAACATTCTAGTAAAAGATGGAAAAAATAGAATACAGACAAAGTGTGTGTTTGTGTGTTGTTCTTTGTCTGTTTGTATGTTGTATGTAGAGAGAGAAAGGGAGGTCACCTCCCAAAAATCTCAAACAGAGGAAATTGTAATATTGAAAAGTGAGATGGAAATCCTTGCATGTTTCAATGATTTGAACCATCTAGCCTCAATAAACACAAGGTATGTTGCAATTTCATTTTTGAAGGATGTTCTATAAAGAGGAACTTGAATGTTATGATCTTGACTGGATATTATAGGTAGTATGATGAAATTGATGATGTCTTTATGTTTATGATCATCATAGTAGTTAGTATTTGTGAAATACTTGAACAATTTAGAGACTAAGTCAAGTGTTCATATGTTGGTGCATATTTCGTACGTCTGCCACTGTGCGAATAGTTAGATAGACCGTGTGTTGAATATTATATAGAATAGAGAAAGTTGGACAAGTTTTAGTATTGTCAAAGTCCATCCGGACGGATGGACAAGTCCATCCGGACGGATGGACAAGTCCATCCGGTCGGATGGACAATAGAATAGTCCAAACCCCATCCGGTCGAATAGGTATTGATATTGTAAAGTCCATCCGGACGGATGGACACTAGCTCATTCGGACTGGATAGGCTGTTGCCTATAAATAGGGATGTGGGGTCCCATTTGGACAAGCTTTTGGATCCCAGAGGGGACATGTTGTCCAACTGGTCTCATGATGCTGTAATTGTCAAGATTTCAATAGAGACCAGATTATAAGTGACTGCTCGGTGTCGTATCAATCTTCTACTCCTTTCTTAGTAATAATAACGAATTGAACACGTCGTATCGAGATCGAGGCTCCGTCAAACTCGCCGGTTCCTGGAATAGCATCATACATGCCATGAAGTGGGTTATGGTGATTTGGATAGAATCATGAATGAAAATACATAAAGGAATCATATGTATGATAGTTCTAGGTTAAGACCCTCACAAGAGGTGAAGTGGGTCTAGATTTGATTTTAAGAAATTAGCCTCTTTATGTTAATATGTATATATTAGTCTTGTAATATGAAATCTTGATGATTGTATGTGAATAAATGAACATAAAAGTGTTATCTAATGGATACGTGGTAAATTGGATGGCAAAATTAGCTAATATGATATCCTAAAAGTGATGCCCACCAAGTAACTGATAAAATGCCTAAATGAGTTTATAGAACTTGTTAGTGCATTTGCATACTTCAACTTGGTAGTTTGACTTTTTACAAGTCAAACGGCTTATAATAGAATCGAATTCGAAATAAGGTATAAAAGTCCATAATGGCGATGGTCATGGTATAGATGACTAATCTAACCGTCTTGTGGATGTTATATGATAGTTTGACTCTTGACAAGCTATGTGGGAGCTTGGAAAGGAATGGGTCAAAGACGCGAGAAAGCATGAACGATCGCAAAGTAAGTAAATCTTCACCTCCTATAATAAAATCACTACATAAGTGAAAGAAAGCATATGGTTAACAACGGTTGTGGTTAAATGTATGAAAAGGTCAAAATGAGACCCCATGGTATATTATGATGCACCAATGTTGGTGACAAAGAAGCTATGTTAAAATGAGACCCCCATGGCAAAAACCATGAAACAGGTCAAAATGGGTGGAACTTGTTAAATCATAATTTGGTGATAAAACAAGAATTTTGAAATAGGACCCTACATCGTAAGTCATAACGGGCCAAATAAGCAAAGTGACAATTTGATTACATGTTGGTGATTTAACAAAAAAAAGTTTGAAATAAGACCCTATGGAATAAGTCATAACGGGTCAAATTGTCACACCCCAACCGATGGCGGAAATATTGGAGTGAGATGAAAACAAATCGCTCAAAGCTTCATAACGTTAAATTGTGACAATAGTTAATAATCCAAATTTCATAAATTGCTAAATGTCATACATCGTTCAAACAAAACCAAACATGATTATAATATATCAAACACGAAACAAATTCAAACATTGTTTATTTCTAAGGTGTGTTTCTAAGTCCACCCTAAACTCGTTTCTTCAATAGCATCATTGTAACACCCCGAAAATATAAATTTATATATATGTGTGCAAATAAACATACAGGGGAAGGTTCATTGGGGAACACTAAAAAAGTGGGGAACAGCGGGGAACTGACTCAAACGAACTCCGATTGGACTCATTCCAGCGGCGCTGGAACCGGCTCGTCGAACCCTAACTAAGATCTCTTAACCCTAAACCCTAAACCCTAAATCCTAACTCCTAAACCCTAAATCCTAACTCCTAAACTCTAAACCCTAAAGCTAAAAATAAGGCTAAAACCTAAGCTAAACCGTAAAATCTAAACTATAAACCATAAAAGCTAAACCCTAAAGGCTAAACCTAAAGCTAAGCCCTAAACCCTAAAACCAAACCCTAAACCCTAAATCTAAACCTTAAAGTTAAACCCTAAAGTTAAACCCTAAAAGCCAGACCTTAATATATTTAGGGTTTAGGGGTTATGATTTAGGGTTTAGGGTTAAGTGATTCTAGTTAGGGTTCGACGAGCCGGTTCCAACACCGCTGGAATGAGTCCAATCGGAGTTCGTTTGAGTCGGTTCCCCACTGTTCCCCAATGAACCTCACACTAAACATACATACATATATATATATATATAAATATAAATATATATATATATATATATATATATATATATATATATATATATATATATATATATATGGTTAGGTTAACGTACAAATTCCCTTATCGTACATTACGTACGCTACAATCTCAGCCGTCAGATCATCTTTATTCCTAAATCATATTCCTTATCGTACATTATGTACGCTACAATCTCAGCCGTCAGATCATATTCCTAAACACACACACATGAGTTGGTCATAACCAAGGGTGATGTAACTAGGAATAAAGAACCTAGTTAACTAAATGTTAGAAGATAACAAGAAAAATATGAATAAATGCACCTTTTAAAATAACTTTCAAACTTGAGGGGTTAAAAAGGGCAAAAATGAAACAAGTTTATAATTAAAACCTTAAAACACCAAAATGTGTGTGTTTGGTCGATGTATACAGAGGTGAAAAGGGAGTTCTCTTCAAGAACCCTAAACACAAGAAATTCAACAAAATCAAAGAGAAATCGAGCCGGGAGACTGGGGCTTTAACTAAAATCATGATCACCTAAGCTAGGAGATCACAAGGTATGTTGAATTTTGTTATTTGGTGATATTTTGAAATTCTGATTAACATTCATCAACGAAATTCTGGTATGAATAATGAATGTTATAGTGAAATAGATATGAGTACATGTCTAAGAACAAGCCCTAGATGTAAACTTGTTGATTTAGCGCCATGAATTAGTGTTTCGGTTAACTAATCAGGTAGGTGCTAAGTGAGTGTTATGATGATAGGATGAACACTTGAATTAGAGTGTTAAATTTATGAAATTTGAGGATATGAAGCAAGTTCTAGATGTAGTTCATGAACACTAGACATAAGGGTGTGATTTTGATGTTGAAAATTTGGTTAATAGTTAATGATAAACTTGATAAAAGATGTGTACAAATCTTGCCCGCAAGGTGTTCGTTAAAATGCCTAAATGAAATAGTGCGTCTACTAGTTGTATGTAAAACTTGATTAGATTAGGTATTCGAATGAATGCCTAATAACATGATGAAACGGGTTTCACTTATAGATGAAAACACGTATATTTTGCATAATGAAAGAATAAATTATCTTTCATAAACAAGAGCTAAGTCAACTTGGTGTTAATAGTAGCATAAACTTAGATTAAAGAAAAAAATAGTTTAAAAATGGTGGCATAATAATGACGCCTACCGAATAATTGATGAAATGCTTAGATGAGATATGGAACTCAATTGTGCATATCATGTGATTAAGAGTAGTTGACTTTTGAAAGTCAAACTAACCAGTGAATAAGTCGAATGATAATTTCGACAAAAATCCGTAAGATGGAGTAGTCGTACGTAATGATGACTAATCTAACCATCTTACGAATTATGATGATAGTTTGACGCTTGACAAGCTAGATGGAAGCTTGGGAAGGAGATGGGTCAAACAAATCAAGTAAGAAGGTTAAAGCGTAACTTGGAATGCATTGTAAGTAAAGCTTACACCCCCTGTTATAGAGTGCCTAATTATTATAAGGGTTATGAATATGTTAAGCTAATGTTTAAAATGTGATGTTCCGACGTAATTTGATACGGTCGAAACAAGTAAAAATGACGAAAAACCATGATGGATGGTAAAAATGTCACACCCAGACTTTTGCGGAAGCGTGATTATGGTGTGACTTTCTTAATGCCATTGCATTCAATCATAACAATAACTATATGAAAAAAAAAAAACCATAGAGTTGTCATCCATTAAATAAGTTAAAAACATAACAACAATGTTTTAAAACGTAGACTTCAGATTCAAGTTTTACAAACCATACGAATTGTTTATGAGTTCACTAAGGACTCGTCGAAAGATATTAGATATAACTAAGGTTTGGGAGACGTGTCTCGTCCAGGAATAAGACACACTGACCAACCCAAAGACCATGGATGACATCTTCATTCCTATCACAGCATAAAAACTTCCAACGCCCGCCAGATCCACTTACTAATTCCCTGAAATACATGTAGTTTGAAAACATCAACAAAAGTTGAGCGAGTTCATGTATTTGTTTGTGTGTATGTATAAACCTTTGAAATCGTTGTAAGTATGTATCTAAGTTTATAAGTCCCGGTATGAAAGCTACAAGGAAACAGATCAATTAGTGTGTAGCTAATACATTAATATACGTGACATGGTGCAGGAAGACTCAAACCTAGCAGACTTTGTACCGGGCTTCCGGCTGTAAGACATAGTCACCACATGGCCCATTCGGCGGACTCATGGATGGGGCTCGCTACACCCAAATAGATCTATCACTCCTGTCCCTCGGTCCCATTACAAGGATTAATGGCCTTAAGTATGCGCCTACCCATTCACATGATCTACTGTACTTTCCTTAGCTAACTATACCAATTGTGTTTGTCTGTAAGCATTTTGTAATCATTTGAAACATTCACCCCCGAAGTTAATAAACAAAACATTTTAAAGAAAAGGGGGACATGAACTCACAGTTTTGCGTTCTTCGAATCCGCCTGTAACTTAAAGTGTCCTCTAGTGTACACGACTACCTACCCACAATATTTTTGTAATGATACTTCTCAAGTATTTGTACTCGTATTTCCTTCCCAAGGATGGGGGTATCTCATACATGTGTACTCGTATCCTTGTATGTGTATAACTTGCCATGTATTGGTGTCGTATTCCGGCGTGCGTCATTTTTAATAAGTGTCCAATATATATTTCTAAAATACATATTTCAAGAAGTATTTCTTAGAAAAGTTATTCCTAATCTTTCTTTTGGCAAAAATATTTGTAGTTCCAAAACAATATATTTTCAAGTCTCACTTTAGAAAATATTTATAAACTTATTTTTATCCAAAATAATGTATTTCAAGTTTATCCAAGAGAATATATATTTTTCCCAAAAATCATATATCTTCTAAAATTCCAAGAAAATATATTTTTATTTCCCAAAAATAATATATTTTCTTCTTGTCAAAATATGATATAACTTTGTAATAATTGGAAAGATCATATTTCCCTTTCCCTTGTATCCAAAATACTATTTACCAAAATACATTTATAACTGTATTTTCCGAAATATTTTGTAAGTTACATTCTTTCGTTCGTTTTCCCAATATTGTGTGTGTAACTTGTGTATTTATTCCTTGGGATTTTTGGTAATATTTTGGATTGTAAATTCTTGGTATTTGTTAAGTTATATTACTTTAACCCTAAAATAATATAACTATTACACAAAGTATACAATATTGACACACATCATGTCTTATATATTCTAAATATATATTTATCCATTTTTATTTATAAAAACCAACCTCCAATACTTGTGTTTTTGTAACAAAAATTATGGCAAAGTTTATATTGAAAACCATAGTTAAAATACACTTATAAATATTTGTTAGAAAATATTTTTCTAAGTGTTTATATTTTTAGAAAATTTTGCCATAGTTTCCCCTAAAAATGGAGGTGTCCATGCTATCAAAGCATATCATTTTCTTTTTAAAATCATCACAAACAATCAACAACTTAACCAACACTTACCAAGTGCCAAAAACAATGATATTTACATAACAACATGAACTTGAACTTTCATAAAGACTTGTAGTAACTTGGTAGTGTGCTTAGTAGGTTTAGTTACCCTTTGAAATGTATTTACTTCTTTAAAAACTTCATCTTTAAAGAAGTTGGGTGTTTACAACTTCCAAACACATTTTCTAAAAATGCTTCTTTATGTAATCTTTTTGTTACACAAGCGTTTCTATACTTGTTTAACCCTTAAAAATAGTATTTGTTTATGTAAGAACCAAGTCTAGGTAAATCTTGTTATTTAACTAAGTTTCTTGAGAAAGCTATTTTGGAAATCATCCACTTACAAGACTCGTATTGTGTTTAAATGATTATCACATATGAAAACAACTTTTATTATTCAAGTTCATGTCTACATAAAGTATGATCATCTTGGTCTTTCACAAGATCATCATCTTAACTTACTAGGTCATGTGTTTAATCACAATGTAGTAGGTTTCTTATGATGTCTAACATCATAAACACAAACTATCAATCATCAAGAAGCAAAACAATGCTAAACAATATGTATTCTTATGTTATTAAGCTTTATGTTAAAGGTTCATCTTCTTGTTCATTAGTGTTCTTCAAGTTATTCATTATGTAACATCTTTTAATCACTCAATATAGATGTAAAATGAAGAGATCAAGACTCTTACCACTAGCACAAGGCTAGGGGTGATCAAGTGAAGAAAACAAGTGGATAAAAGCACTAGAGAGAGGTCCTTCAACTTTCAAGAGCACCAAGCTTCCTCATGCACCTTCTAACACCTTTGTAGATATATGGATTGTATAGAAGATGATTGATGATGGTGGGTGTATGGGGGGTGGGTTATGGCCGAAGGTAGGGGAAGAAGAAGAGAAGAAAGGGTGTTGGTGAAATGTGATGCAAATGATGGTCATGGTCCTTATGGGTATTCTTATAATCTTCCATCCATAATAATCCAAAGTGTAATGTGTTCTCTAAGTACAAGACATAATCTTTTACATATCAAAATGAATCAAAAGAAATCTTGATGGTGGTGCCATGCTTGGCCGATTACATAGGTTGGGGGGGGGGGTATTAGCTTAGGTCTTAACTAATTAGTTACAATCTTGTTTAATTTCAAGTATTAATTACTTACACTAGTTAGTATATATTTTTAGTGGGTGTTATGATGTTTAGGGGTCATAACTAGCTTGGGAACATTAAAATAATGCTTCTAGTGTAATTTTGATGTTTCGGGTAGTGTCCGGTTGTTCGGTTAGATACCGGTTCGTTAAAGTGTCAAACTATACCGTTTAGTGTTCTTTATGTACCCTTTTGCGACACTTTTAATTCCCGACACTTAGGAAAGCATTCAGGACCATTTAGTCATATTTTTGCATGATACTAGCTTATTAAAAAGCTGATTTTTGCTGATTTATGCTGAATTCAGCATTTTGAGTGAGTTTTAGGCACTTCCCGGTACTCGAACTATCACCTAGAAAAGCAGTTTTGTGGTCATTACTTCCCTACACTCTATACTAGTGTAGTACTTAGTTTCTGGCTCATACTGTGTCAAAACAACGTCTGTCTATGTACTGAACTCCGTCAGCATTTTCCCGGTTTGTCTGTTAACTGTGCTGACTATGCTTTGTGCATCATTTATGTCAATATGTTTGCATGCAGTCAATGATGTGTCATTTGCAATATGTGATGCACGTGTAAGTATAATGCAGTAATCAAAAAGCAATTCAAGTCACAAATTGTAAATCAGCACAGTTATTAAGCACTAATCATCATTTAATAATTGTACGGATGCATGCAAATTTGACAGTTGTCACATTCTCCCCCTGTTAAGAAAATTTCGTCCTCGAAATTTGTACTACCTTAACTCCTTAGGGTTACATTATGCGTGTATGTATATGAATAATACTGAGGTAGATAACCACAAAACCGAATCAAATCTTATTCATATCAGGTGAGTCCAGGGATATATTTCAACAAGAACCCAGTGGTAAACGGGTATGTGTTCTAGCATTTGATGTCAAAGGACACGAGATGTATAGATGTATAACCTAGTGTAACTCAGTTAACAGGGGTGTAACAAAGGAGTCTTGACCAATGGATTTTTAAACAATCGGTCACGATATGCCAACGAGTTTTTACAAACCATAGCATCCGCTATATGAACTCAAAATCAACAACTCGAATGTGATAGTAACATGAAAATGATTTGTCAACTTTCGAACAAGTACATGGATAAAATAGTGTGTTGACATTTTTGAATTGCGAAAATACAACGAATGGAACACAAGCGAATCTGGTGTATTATTGTCTTAGTTCGTGGTTGCATTCGGAATGTTTAAATGACAAGTCAAACAAAAGTATGTTTAGTTTTGTGTGAGACGGTTGACCATGATTAGCGCAAGCTACAATTTGTAATGACACCACAAGGTGTCGTGACGACATAATTCAATAATAGTGGCGACTGAACAAGTTCACCGTGTTCGAAATCAAACGAAAGTGTACTGAGACAATCTGAAGATTTAATTTACACAATGTCATAGAGTTTCCTATTGAATACGGAACATCAAAGAACCACTGTTTCCGATCGAAGATGAAAAAGTAATAAGTACCGAAAGGCATTCGATCGACCATGAATGAATCGTTAGGAGGTACACCGTGCTATGAAATGAATCTATGTACCATTGCCTTAGCACACAACTGTGTTGGGACTGCTTTAATTGTGATAAACAAAACGAATTTAGAGCAAATAAATAGACAACTAAATCCGTGAATGAGGTGCGTAGCCAAATTAGCGCAAGCTTCAATTTTGTGAAAGTATCATCGTAAGGTGTTGAAATCAATAAACGATTTAGTGGAGTCGTAGACCAATCAAGTCTACTACGACTCGAAACAAAAGAACCTTTGCAAAAATGTTTGAATATGATGCTCTCAATACATCATATGGCGTCTTAATTTGAATATGCGAAATGGATAAGTTCAAGCAATTGAACTTGGTAACCTGACAATAAATGTATGTATCAACAAGGGAATCTCAACATGGTTACGAAGATAAACCATGAATGTAACTTGAAAGAAATGAAGTCTCAAGAAAGTGTGTCGACTTGATAACAAAGGAACCAACAATTCCAATAATGTAGGTTATTCGAATCATAAACCAATAGTTAGCTTTAGAAAAATAATGTTTGAACTTCGATGAAGCGTTTATTCGAAACGAAACCACATGCGTAGCAAATGGTGCATGTGTGACATATAAGTTTCCAAGTAATGAAACAATGAGTATTTACTAAAATGAAGAAATGACCAAGTATCGAAGCAATGTGTGTTCGCTCTCAACGAAGAAAATTAACGCGATGCAACTACCATTAAGGGGAGTAGAGATGCAAACATCTACTCGCTAGAAGCAAAAGTGAAGATTCTAACACAAGAAATTTGAGTACTTTCTGTTTGGTTAACTGAAATAGCATATACGTCAGGATAATGGGGTTTGCTTGAGTTAACAGGTGTGGTTCCTAAGCAACAACCTATATGGGTTTGGACCTGGGTTCCCAAAGGTCCTAAGTACATGTTTTCTAGATTTCTCAAAGTTTCGTATTCTGTGTAAAACTGTTGTGTGCATTGTGTAGGAAACACAATTTTTGTGTATGTTTAAAAACAAGTTATTGTCCCACAATTTCCCCGGTATACTTTCTTCCTGAATTCGCAACTAATGACACTCGATCATCGATCAGTTGTGAAATAGTAATTGGATCCCCACAGTTAGTTAAGTAAATAATTTGTTAATCCTCGGCAAGAGTCACCGACTCTTGTTGGTTAGCTCGTTCGGCTCCTGGTAGTTGATGCTCGTACGGAAACTATCGTCCTTCCTCTTGACGAGCAGAACTGGGGTTACCCAAAACGGGAAACTTGGTCTGTTATCTTCCTTCTCTAGCTACTACTGAACTTAATCTGACAATCCTTGCATCTCCAAAGGTGTAAGTCGCTAAGGTGCATTGACTGCAGGCGCGGCGCCTGAACAGAGTCAATTATGGAATTCGACTTGTCGTTAGGGCGGTAGTCTTGGCAAGTCTTCGAGGAAGACTTCAGGATGTTCCTTTATCACAGGGATATCTTCAAGCTTAGGTTCTTCGGCTCTTTTGTCCACGACATGAGCCAAGAAGGCAACACATCCTTTGCGCGAAAACTTCCGTGTCTTCAATAACGGATAATCCGTAGGGGCGTATCCTGCTTCATGAACCATGATCGTTTCGTCGTTCGCCATCGGGATGCGAATAACAATCTCCGCTCGATTGCTTGACAACTAATCCATTCCAAATACGTCGTCGAAGTTTCCCTTTAGCTAGTACGGGTTATCTAACTTACTTGCTACTAAACCAAGTATACTGTCAAACTCTGAAGATGCGAAGCTAAAATTTGTAATAATATCAAGTAGTACAGATGCATAATGTTGACTAATATGGAACGTATGGATAACCTTGTTTGGATTCTGGCGTGTTTCCCTAGCTTCGCTATTGAACTTTCATCCTTGTGCCTGATTCTTCTTAGGGCAGTATTTTCTGAAATGCTTTTTGCTCCCACAGTTAAGACAACCTTGAGCACGTTTTTGTTTGTCACTCGTCCTGCCTTGATAGTTGCCGTTGTCGTTGTTTCCTCCGTGATTCTTGCTACCATCTTGGCCTCCATTTCTAGGTTCAGTACCTTGCCTACAAGTCTCCTTGGGATGCCCCCTCTTGCCACAGTTATCACATTTTCCATATTACATCGTTCGACATGATAACGTAGACAATTGTCGCACTTAGGTAGGATACCTATGTAGTCTTTTCCCTTTTTGGCCCTGTTCTTGCTATTCACCCGAGTGTCCTTCTTGAAGTTTGCGAACTTTCTCTTGTTGTCTCCAGATGACTCTACAGGAGTCTCCTTTTTCTCTTCCGAAGTGGAAAATTTTCCTAGTCTAACCGCTTCTTCAGTGAGCGCCACACTTAAGTCGGTAGCCTCGGTGATCGTTGGAGGCTTAGATGTTGTCACCAGGCTTAGAATCTGGGGTGCCAATCCCCCGATGAAGCGTTCGATCTTCCTAGATTCTGGTTCCACCAAACTCGAAGCAACTTGTGATAAATCGTGAAATCTCTGCACATACTCAGTAATCTTTGGACCTTCCATTTTTAAGTTCCACAGTTCAGTCTCCAACTTCTGGACTTCTGCCCTAGAGCAATATCTTTTACGCATCAGTTCTTTCAGTTCGTCCCACGTCAAAGCATACGTAACAATCTCGCCCATTGTCTGAACATGAAGGTTCCACCATGACAGAGCCCCATCTAGGAGTAGTCCAGCTATGTACGTGACCTGATGTTCTGGGGCGCATTTACTTAATTGCAAAACATAATCCGTCTTCTCAACCCAACGCACAAAAGCTATAGCACCCCCAGTGCCGTCGAAGTCTCGAGGTTTGCAGCTCAAGAACTGCTTGTAGGTGCAGCCTTTGGGTGGGTTATTTCCTGGGGTACCTCCACCGCGTTCGGAGCGAAGGGCCTTGTGCTGTGCAATGGCATGTGAGATGCGCTCTTGTAGTTCTGCCGCTGTCGTCGGCAGAGGGTTATTGGTATCGACGTTCCCTTGTATCAACATCCTTAAAGAAGAAGATCGGTTAGGTTAGGTCTTATTTGTTCAGGGAGTGCACATAGTTGTTTAGAGGTCATATGTACATACACATATTAGATTTTTTTTTTATATCAACCAATCAAGCAATAGCATAATCATAGCATAACCGAGTAATTTGGGAATTATTGTTTAATGAGAGCATAGCAAGTAGGCACGTAGCATTATAATTATAGCACACACATGCATATCAACAATATGCTTAACGAAGACATAGCGACTGAGCTTTCATTGGTCATTGGCCACAAAGTATTGTCGCATGTTTAATGATGATTGGACTTTCATTATTCTCCGACCATAATTACATTATCTTACAAACTGTATTACATCAAAAGGGACACAGGGTCACCCTACCCTTGTCCAATAAGTATATCAGTGTATCAAAGTCACGTAGTCAGAAGTGGTTTTCAAAGGTCTCCACGATCTCGGCTCATTACTAGTGTCTTTACTCGAAAGTAACGCAATCCGCATAAAAGCCAAATGCCAACTATACTGTTAACTGAGGTGGAGAGGGGAAGAAAAGCAAACTGTTAACATGCGCGAACTCCTCCTCGAGCTTGTATTTATGTGGAAGTAATTAACTGATCTGCTGCTTGATAGTAAAGAAACGAGCATCAAAACCTGGAAAGGTGTAATAGTAGCAGGTGAGTGCAGAAGGAAACATTGATGAATATGGAGGATCAAAGTATACTGGCATAGACAGGGTGGAGGGCGTGGTGTCAGCTCAAGCTCCAAAACTCTGCGACTCATATCCTCAAGCTATAGCTGATATGACAGGGGCAACTCATTCTGTGTGTAGCCTCCATAATGCAAAGAATGGTATGGGTCCGAAATCGGCATAGTGTATGGTAGGGGTCATCGGAATGGCTCGTCCCGGGGTGAAGAAATGAGAGGAGTAAACGGTGTAGCCTGTGAGGTCAGAGGAAATGCTGCTGATATAAAAAGGATCGTCACGCGGGTGCTGACCTGAAGTACCTTCCCGGGGTGCGGGTATGTCCTGGGAGGAAGCGATTGGCATGTTGGTGCAATGGACGTCGGTCTTCATGGGGAAAAGGAGCAACATCAGTGGGTGCAGGTACAGAAACAAATGTCTCAACAAAAGAGAAGATCATCTTGTGCAGGTACAGGGTCAGGTATATGGGGTGCAATGTCTGGTAAACCAAAAGAAACATGGTCAGGATCAGAAATCAGCTCAGGATCAGGAGCAGGCTCTGGGTTGGGTAAAGGTGTGGGATCTCGAGCAAGTGATAGCGCAGTAGTCATAGTGGTATCACCATCTGAGTCAGTAGCAAAAAGCGGTAACCTGAGCGTCTGTAAAGCCGAAAATGTCACAGACTCAAAGGAGTCTGAAATCGAGGGCAAAATGGAAGCAGAGGATACTTCAATGGCGGAAATCTCAGGAGGTAGCATAGCAATGACATCCTCGGCTATCTTACCATCACCCTGTGCGTCAACAGGAGGATCATCAATAAACAAAGCAATGTCGTCATTAAACAAATCGTCAAAAGGCATATCCTCGGGAGGAATGACCACGAGAGGTACGGCGTCGAGGATCGGAGCCATGATGTGCTCGCCATCGGGGTGTCCAAATGATAAGGTGGTCATGGACCGAAACAAGAATGTCAGAAGGATTCTTATCAGGGAAACCATCAGCAAGGGTAAATCATCACCAAAATCTGGCAGCGCGGACGGTTGGAAGTCGTCCTCGTCCTCGGTCATCATATCAAGATTACTCTCAGTGTCTAACGCAAATATCTCCGGCGTAGGTACAATCGCATTATCTGTGGCGGTGGCCGTAGGGTCGTCAATGTCTGATTCCTCACTCTCGGAAGAAGGTGACATGTGTGTCGGTACATAATAATCGTAGCATGTATATTCATAGCAATCACTAACACTTAATATATTGCAAACAAGGACAATTCATCATGTAATCGTGTATTCACATTATTCTTCATGAAACTTTCTATCCTTCCTAGTCTCTCAGACTAAACTTCCAGTCTCTCAGACTGAACTCCCTAGTCTCTCAGACTACCCTTCCCAGTCTCTCAGACTAAACTCCCTAGTCTCTCAGACTACACTTCCCAGTCTCTCTGACTGAATCATAAGCATAAACTTTGAAATGTGTTTCATGTCTTTTGTTTGTGAAAATGTTTGTTTCCTGGATCTGGGCGTTTCATGTATGCAATGAAAACATGTTTGTAAAAATGTTTTTTGTGAGAGCTGTTGGTGCACTTGTGTCTGTACTTTGTCTGTATTTTGTTATGTATAAAACGATGTCTTTTGTTTGTCGTGTTTACGTCTTTTGGTGTATTGTTTAAGTGTTTGGATGTATGTTTGACCAAGTCAACCATCCTCCTGGTTTGACTTGGCCAAACAGTCAACATTATGTTTGAAAGATATGTATGCTTCGAAGGATGTCATCGAAGGATGGATTGTATCCTTCGATGACCTCGAAAGATGATCTTTCGTTGGATACTTATGGACCTCGAAGGATATATCATCCTTCGAGGTACATATGGATCTTTCGGAGTCTTTCGATGGACTTTCTGGTCGATAGATGATCCTTCGACCAGAACTGCTTATCCTTCGTGCATGTAAACTGTTATGGGTATATATATCCCATGTGGGTTTCACTTCACAGTTAGTTCTTGGCAGACACTTAGAAAGATATTGAGAGCATTTGTGAGTGAACCCAAGGTCTTGTAAGAGAGCATTTCAGTTTGGTCAAGGGCTGTAACCGTGTCCACTGAAATACAAGAGAAAACTTTGATATATTGCTTGTCTACTCTTTCTCTTTGTAATCTTTGCTTTCATCTAAACTATCGGTTTGCACTCTAGCTTGGATTCCGCACTTGCTAGAGTGTTAAACATAACAAGGAATAGGTTTAACCTCAACCTCCGAGGGACCTACAAGTGGTATCAGAGCCGTGGCTCTTTTCCTTGTTAAAACCGGGTTTGTGCAAGACTTTGGTTGTGTTTGGACAAAAACTTTCTTGGTTTAGCACCCGTTTTTAGTGTGTTTCTTGCATTTCTAACCATAAAAACGTGTTCTAAACTAACCGGGTGTGTTACGGGAAGGTTTGGGTAACTTAAAAATCTTGTTTGAAAAGGTTTGCTATTTTCCGATCAAATTTCCGGCTTAACTCCGGTTGCTTGGTTGTGGATAAGAAACTTCCTTTTTGGGCATTTTTTTTGAAAGTCAAATCTGACTTGGTGAAAAGTTGGTGCAGAAACATCCCTTCTGCCGAAAGTTGGTTCACCAACCACATCACCTTTTCACCAACCTGTCGTCCTTTCTGTCAGTGTGTCAGACGTGTTCGAAAGATACCTTTCGAACTCGAAAGATCATCCTTCGATCAAGGAGATTCGACAGATAACCATCCTTCGATCATCTTTCGAAGTCAGTGTGTTGTCTTTCGAGTCAAGGAATCTTTTCGAAAGATACATCATTCGAGTTACTGTTTCCCTTCGAAAGATAAGGATCTTTCGTGTAGGAGAATCTTTCGAAGTGATTGTTCGAAACTCAACAGTGATCCTTCGAACACTGTTGATCCTTCGAACAAGTGTCATCTTTCGAGCATCCTTCGAGTCTTATCTGTTTAAACTTAACAACTTGTGATTTTCAGGTCTTTCGATCCAAGACCCTTCGACAGTTTGTTGTCTTTCAATTTTTAACATAGTTTGTGAAAATCAATTTTTTTTAATTTAATTTTCACCCAATATATTAATTATAAAATGGGAACAAACGGTCAATGGGATCCATCTGCGTGGACTACAACAACTTTGACTCCACAGTCATCATCTACGCAATCATCAACCACGCAATCTGCGCCAGAGTTCAACAAAACTGCATGGATGCAGGCTATTGCCCCAACTCAAGCTGCAATGATAACTGCAAATCAATGGGCATTGGTCACTAATCAAAGCAGCAGCATTCAAGCAATGATGCAGAACGATAGTGAAACTGGTACAAGCACAAAACCGCCAAAACTAAATCACATCAATGATTGGGGATGGTGGAAAGAAAGGCTGAGAACTTATGTTCAGGGGCAAGGTCAAGATCTATGGATGTGTTTCTTTACTCCATTTGAAAACGAGTTGGAAGTTGCAGGATCAAATCCAGAAACTTACAGCACAATGTCTGATGATGATAAGAAGAAATTTGAGTTGGAAAAGAAAGCATTCATGATTCTCACGCAAGCCCTTCACAGAGATATATACCACCAGTTTGTTTACTGTACAACAACTAAAAGCTTGTGGGACATGCTTACATTGAGATGTGAAGGAAATGCTCAATCAAGGAAGATCAAGCAGGAGCTGCTAAAGAAAGAGTTTGAAGGTTTTACCTGCATGGAGAATGAAGGTCTAGCAGAGTTGTCTACAAGATTTCACCATCTGTTGAGTGAAATGTTTGCCTTCAGAGTCACTGCCACTCCACAAGAAATGGTGAAGAGATTTGCTGATGGCTTACCAGCAAAGTGGAGCAGTTATCTTGAGATTCTCAAGGAAAACGGTGTTCTGGATACAATTACCGTTTATGAGCTAATTCAGAAGTTGGAAAACAAAGATGTTGAAGAAAAGCTCAAGGCGAAAAGAACAATCACTCCTCAGAATCCAGAGATGTATTTTGGGATTGCAGGTGGTATTACTGGAGAAAAGCCAGCTTCTCAGCATGCTAAGCTTCAAACAACGTTCATCTCCAACACCGGACCTTCAACAGCAAACCAGTTTGATCCTTCAGCATACACGATGATGTATTCAAGACCAGATTCTTCTTCTCAACAACAACAACAACAGACAACTCAACAATTCACACCACCGCCTTTCTTGGATCCTAACAGAGCTCAACAGCAACAACCACAACAGCAAGGATTTTATGGAAGTTCTTCAAGCTTTCAAGCTACTTCCAATCCGAACACTGTCAGATTGGACACTTCAAACTTTTCAAAAGTCAGTGTCGAGATAGCCAAGGAGCATATGGAGATGTTGAATACCTTGGTTAGTGCTTACTGTGGGTTGGTTGCAGGTCAGATTGGAAATATCAATCTAACCAACGAAGATTACCAGCAAGTTGACAAAGAAGAGTTTGAGATGATGGATATAAAGTGGGCTCTTGCTAGTGCTATACGTAGAGCTAAAGAGTTTATGGAGAGAACGGGGAGAACCAGCTTGGAAAGCAACAACAACACCAAGTATGGTTTTGATAAGAATGCTGTCACCTGCTTCAACTGTGGTGAAAAGGGTCATTTCAAGCGGGAATGTCAGAAGCCACCCAAGCAAGGCAATCAGAATCCTTTCAGGAATCAAAGACAGCCTCAGCAACAACAGAACAATTCTGACAGACAAATAGTTCCCGTGGGAGGAAATACATCTGGAACCACAAACTCTAATCCCCACAGAGGATTAGTTGTTCAAGCTGATGAGATTTGCAACTGGAATCTTCAGCTTGGTGAAGGAGGAAATGGTGGAACAGCATGTTACGCCAAGGTGGTTGAAAAGGTTGAAGAACCCGTGTCTGCTGGTGAATCTTTAGAAGATGAAGATAGCTCGGGTTACAGTGGAAGTATGGATGGGGAATCACTTGATGCTGGTGATTTATCAAGTGAGGCTTTAGATCTGGAGGTTGATGAGCTATTGGCTGATGCTGAAGCTTTATGCAAGAGAAGATCTATTCTTTGCCAGAAAGCTGCTGGAACTTCTGAGAAGCTTTCTCAATTTTTCTCTGAAGATGGATCTTTTTCTTTTCATACAGCCTTCATGGCTCATGTTGAAGGACAAACCTCTCAGGTATGTGATTCTAAACCTGACTCTATTTCTGCTGCTGTTGAATGTGCTAAATGTCTTGAATATGCAGAAAAGGGAAGTCTTTTTGAAATCACACACAAACATAATCAAGAATTGATTGTTGATCTTTCTAAAGCAACTGAGGCTAACTTGTTTTTAACAAGAAATGAAAAAGAGTTTAAAGCAACAATTGCGTCATTAAAACATGATGTTTCTGAACTTCAAAAGGCTGTTTTAAGAAAACAACATGCTAATAATAATTTGATTGACACAATTGAAAAACAAATGGTAGAGTTAGCTACAGCTAGATGTGAATGTGAAACAATCAAGCAGAAATTGGAAAGCTATTCCAATTCCCGCTATGTTTTGGATCACATTATTGATGTCCAAAGGAAAAAGGGGGATGCAAAATGTATTGGTTACAAATCATGCCCTCCCCCGATGAATCACAATTATTCCAAATTGCCTAATGACGAGGATATGCCCCGTTTTGAACCTACTGTGCCACTCGGTCTAGATGACTTTGCAGCAGGCCTCGGGTTCACAACTGGTACATCATCCTCGGGGCAATCTGAATCTGAGAATGTGAAAAATTCATCGTCTGTTAAGGAACAGAGTTCTCCGATTATTGAGGATGCTGATTCTTCGGACGATGAATCTGAAGAAAATGAGAAACCACAGTAACTCGGTTACACCAGACATTCCAATTGAGAATCACATCTTGTGTGATCCACCAGTGAAACCGAGTAAGGCTGAAACACCAAAGGCAATGAAGCCCAGTGTACCGAGCAATGAAAAGAATAACTTGTTGTATACGCTCAAGGGAGACAGCAAAATCTATTCTGACAGAGATTTTCCAATCAAAAATGTAAATCAAGATTTAATTGAGAAAATTTTTGAAGGAAGAACTGATAAGTTTTTGGGAAACAAAGGTAACAAAGTGACGGTCACTCAATGTGAACCAATTCCGTGTGAGCTAATTAGAAAACAATATGGAAACCAAAAACTTCCAGTTGAGCGAAAACAACAAGTGAATTCTGGAAAGGGTAAGGGCCAGGTACAAGAAAAGAGGGCTCAAAACAAGAATACTCAAGCACCAAAAGTTCAGCAGCCTAAGACTGAACAACCAAGGGTTCAACAACCTAAAGTTGAGCAGTCTAAGGCTTCTCAATCTAAGGCTGCACAACCTAAGATTCAACAATCTAAAGTTGAGCAACCTAAGGTTCAAAAGGTGCAAAACAAAAGAGCTCCAGCTAAGAAAAGAGAACAGAAAGTGAACTTTGTTGGATCAAAGGGTACGGACAAACTTGAAACATTTCAAAATAAATCTAACATTGATTTTGTAAAACAAGTTAGAATTTTAAAATGAAATGATCAGAACAATTATACCCAACACACCAATGGATGTGACTTAGGTCCAAGCACATCTAGATCACAAAGTTCAGTGTCTGGTTCTCAGTCTGGTCATCAACACGTTTCTCCGAGGTTTGTAGAGCGGAGAATGTGTTTTGAATGTGGAACAGTTGGGCACATTGTAAGATATTGCCCATACTTGCAAAAATTGAAGGGAAAAACAAGTGCTCCCCAAGAAACCAATTACCAAAAACAACCGGTTTCCCCGAAACAAGATCCACGTGTCTTGAAAGAAAGGGAAAAGAAGTTAAAACAAAAGAACAAAAAGGTAATTGAGAAGGCCTTAAAATCAGAGGTCAAGGATGAAAAACCTGTACAAGCTAAACCTACAAATGTAAAACCAGTAAATACAAAAACAATTAATTCAAATACTGGTAAAGGACAACAAGCTTGGAAACAAAAACAGGTAATTCAGTCAGGGGGAGCACCAGAGGTTTTATTTCCTAATCATCAAGTGATTGAGATCACTTTCCTTGATGATCAAGGACGACCCAAGTCAACAAAGGCTTGGGTCCCCCTCTCAAACTGATGTGTTAATTGCATGTGCAGGCGGCTCCAGGAGGAACTATTAATAGTCTTTGGATTGTTGATAGTGGGGCTTCCAGGCACATGACTGGCGACTATCGTCTTCTTTTCGATGTGCGAAGTATAAGAGGAGGATATGTTGCGTTTGCTGGAGACAAAGGAGGGTATATCACCGGCGAGGGAATGATCTCTAACGGAATTGTGAGTTTCGACAAGATCAATTATGTGCAACAGTTGGATCACAATCTCCTGAGTGTTTCTCAAATCTGCGACAAGAAGTTCACCGTGCATTTTGATGATGCCGGTTGTTATGTGCTGAAGCCAGGATTCAAGATTCCCGCTGAATGGATTCTCTTATCAGCACCAAGAGTTAATGATTTGTATGTCCTTGATATGAACCAAGCAATAACTCAGTCAAAACAAGTTACTTGCTTTATTTCAAAAGCCACTGAAAAGGAGACGATCTCTTGGCACAGACGGATGGGTCATATTCACCTCAGAAAAATGAATCACCTTGTCAAAAACAACTTGGTGAGAGGTGTCAATGTGAAGAACTTTCAACTTCAAGATGTCTGTGTGCCGTGTCAGAAAGGGAAGCAAACCAAGAAATCACATCCATTGAAGAAGGTTAACACTGTCAACATGCCACTCGAGCGTTTGCACATGGACCTTTTCGGCCCAGTCAAACACAAGAGTGTGCACGGAGAAGTTTTCTGCTTGGTAGTTACTGATGACTATTCAAGATTTTCATGGGTTGACTTCATGGTTCACAAGAGTGCGACTCCAGAAATTCTGAAGAATTTGATCACTTTGTTGGAAAATCTGTATAATCTAAAAGTGAGGAGAATTCGAAGCGACAACGGTACCGAGTTCAAAAACAGGGTTATGGATGAGTTTTGCACTGCAAAAGGAATCCTTCATGAATACAGCTCTCGGTACACGCCACAACAAAATGGAGTCGCTGAAAGAAAGAACAGAACCTTAATTGAGACTGCAAGAACCATGTTGGTTGAGTCTCAGCTTCCAGTTCGATTCTGGACTGAAGCTGTTGCCTCGGCTTGCTACACGTTAAACATGGTTCTCACAGTGAAAAGACATGGAAAAACGTGTTTCGAACTCCTACACAAGAAGACTCCTGACTTGGAATATCTAGAACCTTTTGGTGCACCATGTACCATGATTGAGCCTGACGGGAAGTTTGGTGCCAAAGCTATCGAAGGTTACTTCCTTGGGTATGCTACTCCTAATCTGCGAGTATGGAACCTGACTACCAAAAGGATTGAAGAATGGGGTGAAGTAAGAGTTCAAAGATATTCTAATCCTCCGAAGCCTTCTGGAGATCCATGGATGTTCGATTATGATGGTCTTTTCGACTCATTCAATCTGCCGACATTTGATGATGACAATGCAATTGCTCAAATGTTGTCTGAAAGTGAGAATGCGACTGGCTCTCAGTTAGCTCGTCCAATCATTGTTGACTCACAAGCATCTTCTTCTGTCAACAATCTCGCTTCAAATGAGGTGTTTAATGATGCTGTCGATTACAATTTGTCATCGGAAGATGAGGAGTATGTTGATGCAAATGATGGTGAAGCACTGCGTCCGGTTCAAGGTACTTCAGAAGCAACGGATCCAGTGTCTGCGCCAATTATCCAAGAAGAAAATGCATCATCTTCTACAACTCACCAGCTTCAGAATGATATCGGGAATTTAAATATCAATAACTTGAGGTCAAATGTTGAAGTTCCTCCAGTTTCTGAAACCCGAATTCATAACATTCATCCTCAGCAGAATATTATAGGTGATGTTCTCAGTGGTGTAAGGACAAGGAATCAAATCAGAAATAATGAAAATGCTGGCTTGTATGCTGAGATACGAGAATCGGGACAACAAAATGATTGGTCTTTCGCCTGCTATGTTAGCCAAGAAGAGCCTAAATCTTGGAAGGAGGCATTGAAAGATGATTCCTGGGTGGAAGCCATGCAAGAAGAACTTCAGCAGTTTGAGAAGTTGGGCGTATGGAAATTGGTTGATAGGCCCGACAACTACAAGAAGATCGGAACTCGCTGGGTGTTTAAGTGCAAAAAGGACGACCGTGGGATTGTTGTCCGAAACAAAGCAAGGTTAGTGGTACAAGGCTTCAGTCAGATCGAAGGTATTGACTACAATGAAGTGTATGCACCTGTTGCTCGTCTGGAGGCTATTAGAATCTTTCTAGCCTACGCATCCTTTAAGAAATTCAAGGTGTACCAGATGGATGTTAAAAGTGCTTTTCTACACGGAGTAGTCGAAGAGGAAGTATGTGTCGAGCAACCACCGGGGTTTGAAGATCCATTACATCCTGACAGGGTTTTACTTCTTAACAAGGCGTTATATGGTCTTCATCAAGCACCTCGGGCTTGGTATGAAACGTTGTCTACCTATCTGCTCAGCAATGGTTTTCGACGAGGTTTGATCGACTGTACCCTCTTCATCAAAGAAAAAGGTGAAGATCTTCTGTTGGTACAAGTGTATGTCGATGACATTATCTTTGGTTCTACCGATGATAAGTTATGCAAGGAATTTGAAAAGGTGATGCAAGATCGATTCGAGATGAGTGCGATGGGTGAAATGACGTTCTTCTTGGGTTTGCAAGTTAATCAGTCCGAATCTGGAATTTTTATCCATCAAACCAAGTACGTCGGAGACATCTTGAGCCGGTTCCAGATGTCAGATTCGAAGCCAATTTCTACTCCTCTTCCGCAGAATCACGGGATTACTCCGGATGAAGAAGGGGATGCTGTGGATTCTTCACTTTATCGTGCTATGATTGGATCTTTAATGTATCTCACCGCATCAAGACCCGACATTATGTATCCAACTTGTCTTCTCGCTAGGTATCAAGCGAATCCGAAGGTCTCTCACTATGCTGCTGTTAAAAGGATTTTTCGTTATCTGAAGAGTTACCCTGACACCGGGTTATGGTACCCTAAGGATGATAACTTCGATCTCAAAGCTTTCAGTGATTCTGATTTCGGCGGCTGCAAGAAAGATGGAAAATCAACTACAGCAGGATGTCAGTTCTTAGGCAATCGCCTAGTCACTTGGCAATGCAAGAAGCAGACATGTGTGGCTACGTCTACATGTGAAGCAGAATACATTGCTGCATCTAGTTGCTGCTCCCAGGTTCTATGGATCCAACAACAGATGCGGGACTACGGTTTTGAATTCCTAACTACTCCTATTTATGTTGATAATGAGGCTGCCTTACAGATCACTAGAAATCCTGTACAGCACTCGAAAACGAAGCACATCGATATTAAATATCACTTCATACGTGATTGCTTTGAAAAGAGACTTATCGATGTGGTTCATATTCATACCGACCACCAACGTGCCGACCTTTTTACCAAAGCATTTGATAAATCAAGATTTGATTATTTACTTTTGGTAAACGGCATTAAGGTGAAGCAAGAGTAACCGACATCAGGAAATCGTTTTTGTAAATATTTTTCTAAAAACCAAAAATCCAAAAATATTTTTCATTTTCTTTATTTTTGAATTTTAGGGGGAGAAAGTTTCAAGAAAAATACAAAAACATTGAAAAACCACAAAAATACAAAAATATGTCTTTAATTTATTTACTTTCTGCATTTAAGGGGGAGAAAATTCAGAAAAACACAAAAACAATAGAAAAACAAAAATGAGTTTCTTGGTAATATAAGAGAAAGTGATATTACATCAGAGGTCGGTTGAAACATGCTTCTAGAAATCAAAAGAAAAAGAAAATGATAAGTAGCTCTACTAATGATGTACCGGTAGACTCACGATCATTTTAAAGTATGCAGGAGATATAAACATAACAGACTGAAAACCGCGTGGGAACCGTTCATTGGCATATGGTCTTGGTACCGAAATTTCGTTTGATAGATTGCCGAGGTTCTAAGATATTCGGGGTTTATGCTGTTTATCATCTGGGTATCATGGCTGTTTCTATAAAAGACAAAGTCTAAGTTCTTCCATGATACCATACATACGTGTACATATCTCATACTGCATTCGACCTCAATAAGTGATAAACAATCACATGTCCATCAAAATAAGTGATAAAATATCACATTTATCCGGGAGTCAAGTTTCGTTTCTCTGCTGTACGGAAGTACTGACCTGTTCACGGACTTGCTCCTGTGCCCTCATGCATCGAAAATCAAGTTCCTCATCAATAAGTGATTCTATCACATAGGGCTTGTTTTCAAATTCAAATAAGTGACTTGTTCACATTGTATATATATACGTTAAAAACGGATGATAAATGGTATACTCCCCAGTATGATGAACTCTCGTGCATACCTTGATACGGGAATGTGTCGTGAGTGGATGAATACCGGTCGGTAAGTATAAATCATACCTTAAACGTATCTCATTGTATTATGATTACACTTGATTGTTGAGTTTAAGTGGATAACAATATCGGTAATTGTGGTAGAATACTTATCAACTTCTGTAAAAGAATTTTAAAAGGAAGTGTGTCTTGACAAAAGACCGCAAGCTGATATGATTCTCTTCGCCAGAAACTCGCAAAAATATTGTTGTGTTTGTACATATTTACTTACTGCTTAATATTTACTGCTTTATTTTTAAACAGTTGTTGTCGTTTGGTGCATATCAGCACGACATTAGCGATGATGTCGTTTGATAACATTCAAAGGATATTAAAATTGTTGCCTTTTATTTTATCAAACCACAAAATCCAAAAAGATTTTTCATTTAATATTATTTTTGATTAACTGATGTTGGTGCTCGATCCGATACCTGACAAGCCGAGATACTTCATAAAACTAACCTTTGCAGAACTTCATAACGGACAATTTTTTCAAAATGGTCATTTCTGAAAAACCTCCAAAATGTGAAGGGTTTAAATTGAAATTCCCAAAAATCCAAAGTGTTGGTGGGAAATCTGATCCTTCGAGGAAGCAATGGCCCTCGAAAGATCAGATGGTCAAGAAAGTCAATGAAAGTCAACTGTTTCAGTCGAAAGATGTTTTGGTCAACGAAGGATTTGACCAATTGATCCTTCGAGTTGACCAGAACCTTTGAAAGATGGTTTAGGTCGAAAGATATCTTTCGAAGGATTCCAAAATATCTGGTATCCTTCGATCCAGATCTTTCAAATATCTGGATCCTTCGAGCCACATATGGATCCTTTGAGCCCAAGATCATCCTTCGAAACACCTTTATATCTTTCGAATGGTTGTGGGTCCTTCGAGGCGGTTGGACTTTCGAGGTCAGGGTATATAAAGCATCTTCTTCTTCATTCATCATTATCAGTTTCAAAAATCATCACAAAAACACTCTCATCCTCTCGAACCTCTGCCAAAATTCTTCTAAAACTTATTGTTATCAGGATTTCTTGATCAAACAACGGTAGGATGATTGTGTTTATCCTATCAAACATTAGCTAAAACAAACAACTTTGTGAAATCATCAATTGATCATGTTTAATCTTTCTTGTTCACATTTACACTTTATGATAATCATGGATATAATGTAGACATATATCATGTGTTGATGGTGTTAGGTTTTTAAATGGTCAGTTTGTCTCAGATGAAACATTGTTGATTGGAATCTTGATGACAAGTGTTTGGTTGGGTAAAACAGGGGATTGATTAGGGTTTATGGTAAAGTTTGATGAATGTGTCTGTGTTCATGTCCGGGTTGGGTAAAATTGTTGATGGTGTGAAATGGTTCGTAGTGTTGTTGTTGTTTTGGAATAAAACACACTTGAACAAAATTTAAAACATCACCGGAAAAACACTTAAAACCTACCGGAAAAACTCACCGTTGAACAGTTGCCGGAGCGAAGGATGATGATGACTCATCACCTCGATAGATGTGCTGAACAACATCCTTCGAGGTGAGTCTCGAAAGATGTTAGATTTCACGAAGGATCATCCTTCGATTTGATCAAACCTTCGAAGGATCAAGACATCTTTCACACATCTTGATTCTTCGAAAGATGATCTTTCGATATGGTTGTTATCCTTCGAGGAAAGTGACATCCTTCGAACCATCTGTCATCATTCGAACAAGATTGCCATCCTTCGTGCCATGATTCAATCCTTCGATGGATAATGGGATCCTTCGAAGAGTTCAACACTTAGAATTTTTCAAGAAATTGAAAATTTTCTAAGTGTGGAATTTCATTGTTGACTGTTTGACCTTCTTCTCATTACGTGTCAATGTGATGTGTAGAAATGGCACCAAAGGTGAGAAAGGAACGGGCCAAGCCAACAAAGAAGGTGAAATCGGAGCTTGAAGCTATGTCTGAATCTAGACATAACATGGCTGCATATTTACAACCGGAAGGCAGTATCAGTCCGGAGTTTACTGGAATCATGGAATATCTTCATAGGGCGCGCATCAATTATGCTATCACAACGCAATACATTGCCTATCAGTCGCACATCAAGGCATTTTGGAGTACAGCTGTGATTGAAACGGTGGAGAATAAGGAAGTGATCAGGGCAACTGTTGCTGAAAAACCCGTGGTTATTACAGAAAACACTATCAGAGAACGTCTACGGCTTGGAGATCAACCGGAAGATCCTACTTCTATAGATTTACAATGTCAACGGGGGTTACTGATGAGGCTGCGGTACAGCGACGATGTTCTGGCTAATCAAATCAACAAGAAGTATATGCCACTTCGGTATAAGTTCTTGCTGCATATTCTTATTCATTGCCTGAGCAACAAGCGTTCTGGGTATGACTTGTCACCGATCGATTTGACTGGATTGTTTACGGCGTTGATTCTGAACAAGCCGTTTAACATATCTCGCTATATCTTCGACAACCTAAAGGAAAACGCTCGAAGGCCACTTCCGTCTGCAACACAGCGAACATCCACCAAGTTCTGGTTATATCCCAGGTTTCTGCAGATGATGATAGATGATCAGATTCCTGATCTTGCTAAAGCCGAGGCAGATGTTCTTCCTGTGAATCCAATGAACGAACGCACTCTGCTGATCTTCAAATCTATGGCCGCTTATAAGGAATCAGACCCAATTAGGAAACTTATTGGTCATCTTGATATTCCTAACTATGAGGCACCGCAGCACAACAAATGGCGTCGAGACGCGAGCGATTCTGATAATGAAGAGCCAAAGTTAATCGCTTTGGCTGATACGCAGCTCGGAGCTAAACATGGAATCAAAGCAACAAGAAGGTCTGCTGGCAGTTCTAGTGCTGCAGCACGTGTTGAGGTTGATGTCAATGTTGCTGCTGAAGAGGTTCAGGAAATGTCTGTGGATCCTGATGTTCGTACTGGTACTGGTGGTGATGGTGGTGCTGTGGTTGTTGAAACAGGTGGTAGTGCTGGTGGTGCTGGTGGTGTTGCTGGTCAGTCTGGTACTGTTGCGACTGACAAGGGTAAAGGTAAAGTAGATCAGCCAAGGAAGATAGTTGATGAAAGCAGCTCGTCTTCTGAAGAGGAAGGAGGTTCTGATGGCGATGATTCTTCGTCTGAGGATGATAATCCTCCTCCTCCAGGGATGATGAAAGTCTTTGATAAACGCGGGAACCCCCGATTTGTGCGTATCAAGAAGACAGGTGATACTGGAGACTCTGACACGGATGAAGATTATACGCTTACTTCTCCGGGTTTTCTTAAGAAGAGGAAGGCAAAACGACAGGGTGTTCGTTCATCGAAGAAAACTGCTGATGACACCTCTGTTCCTGTCTCTGTCCAGCCTTCATCTGCTCCTGAGCAGCAGTTTCCTCCCTCTGGTGATCAATTTACTGAAAAAGAGACGTTGGAGCTAATGTCTTCTCCTCAGAGGTCTTCTGGGACACGCACGGCGACTGTTGATCAACAGCCGCCTGCAACTCCCACCTCAGGTACACATGCCCGACCTACTCTCGTTATTTCTGGTCCTACAGGTGCCTCGGGTCAGGCTGGTCAGTCTGGTTCTTCAAGACCTGAGCCTTCAAGGCCAACTCTGGCAGAAACCTTGTCTGGATTTTCTGAAGCTGACAAGATACAATTCCTGATTGAACAAGTCAGTGAATTGGGATCTATAGTTGGTCGACACACAAGAACTATTGAAGAATATCGTGTCCAGCGTAAACAGGATGCAATGGCACACAATCATCTGTGTAAAATTGTTGAAGCTCAGAATATTAAGATCAAGGAACAGGCTGAGGAAATCGAAAGGTTAAAAGAGGCAAACAGGGCACGAGATAGGGAGGTGGAAATTATGAAGAGGCATAGTACTAACTTGGAGACTCAGGCGAAGGCGTTAAGGGAAAAGGTTAGTAGTCGTGATGATAGACTGATGGAAGCCTTCAAACCCATGTATACAAACTTCAATAAGGTTCATTCGATGGTTGGTACATTGTGGAATGAAAGGTGCAAAACCTTAGGGATAGTTCCCTCAAGGCGTGAGGATGATCAAGATGATGATGCAGCTAATCCAGATCAAACAACTGCCTCAGGCTCCGGTGCAACTGCATCCGGTGCTGCAGGCGGATCTGGTACAGCTCAGGATACTCCTTCTGCTCCTCCGACAGCTACCACTGGCCCAACAGAACAGACAGAAACACTGGAAACATCTACAGGGCCTGAACATATTAGTATTGAAGCAGAAACGTTTACAGATCTCCCTGAATCCTCAGGTGCTCAGAAGTTTCATCCAGTTACGGGTGAAATGTTAGAAGAGGGAGAATATGTTTCTGAAATGTCGGATGAACAGATACTGGCTCTGACGGAATTGGATGATGTTGCAGTAAGCATGATTGATAACACTCCGTTAGTTCAGGATCAAACCGATTTCTCTTCAATAGATGAAATCTTCATCGGTTCGGATCCTGATCGTCCTGTATATGTTGGAAAGGACAATGCGGAGGTGAATGCCCTTGATGATGATTTTGTGGCTGAAAAGACTGCAGAGTTCGCAAGTCTTTCTTCTGATTCGCCATCAGCTCAAGAAAACCGTGAGAAAACCGTGAATGAATGGCGAGCGGATTTCCTTGCTAGGAATCCTCCTCCGCTCGCTCCTTTGGAACAGGTTAACTATATGATGCTGGAGAAGAATCGGGCTCGGGGTCGCATTATTAGTTGGATGTTTGTCAAAGATCTTCACTGCATGGTCGTGAAAAGAGAAACGGGTCTTCAGTATTTCAGAACTCTCCTCAGTATTCTCACACTTCCATATTATGATGTTGTAGTGTTAGCCCAACTAGATGTCATCAATCGGAGCGAAGAAAAGATGGTGGATCTGTTCGCTAAGAAAATCAGGTTGGAAAGGAGATTGGGTTGGAAGGATCCTCTGTACAAGCCACAGTTTCCCAGATACGAGCAGATCAGGTTTACACTTGATCCAGAGACAAACACAGCTCGTTATCGTTTGGTATATGATCCTCCCAAGGTGATGAAGAAGATACCCTTGCTGAAGATGAAGACCGACTTTCTTGGAAACTTCCGTTGCTGGGTTTACGATGCTGATACTGGAGAAGCGGTGATCCTCTTCAGAGATAGTCAGGAGAACTTCAGGATAATAGATCCGATGTGGATTACTAACATGTCCAGATCGGATATTATTGTTCTGAAGGATCATGAGATAAACTACTTAGTTCAGGATCGAGATCAAGCTATGAAGTTTCAAAGGATGGCCCGATACTGCTTCAATCTGCTGGTCAACGCAGGAAGTGCATGGTCATCTCATCATCTGACAGTGGAAAGGACGTCCGAGACTTAAGACACGAAGACCGAGACAAAGCTACAGCCAAGGGGGAGTTTGTTGGTGCACTTGTGTCTGTACTTTGTCTGTATTTTGTTATGTATAAAACGATGTCTTTTGTTTGTCGTGTTTACGTCTTTTGGTGTATTGTTTAAGTGTTTAGATGTATGTTTGACCAAGTCAACCATCCTCCTGGTTTGACTTGGCCAAACAGTCAACATTATGTTTGAAAGATATGTATGCTTCGAAGGATGTCATCGAAGGATGGATTGTATCCTTCGATGACCTCGAAAGATGATCTTTCGTTGGATACTTATGGACCTCGAAGGATATATCATCCTTCGAGGTACATATGGATCTTTCGGAGTCTTTCGATGGACTTTCTGGTCGATAGATGATCCTTCGACCAGAACTGCTTATCCTTCGTGCATGTAAACTGTTATGGGTATATATATCCCATGTGGGTTTCACTTCACAGTTAGTTCTTGGCAGACACTTAGAAAGATATTGAGAGCATTTGTGAGTGAACCCAAGGTCTTGTAAGAGAGCATTTCAGTTTGGTCAAGGGCTGTAACCGTGTCCACTGAAATACAAGAGAAAACTTTGATATATTGCTTGTCTACTCTTTCTCTTTGTAATCTTTGCTTTCATCTAAACTATCGGTTTGCACTCTAGCTTGGATTCCGCACTTGCTAGAGTGTTAAACATAACAAGGAATAGGTTTAACCTCAACCTCCGAGGGACCTACAAGAGCCCTAATGATTGTAGTCTAGACTCGAGAAGGAACTTTAGTTCGCTACAATCGAAGCTCTGATACCAAGCTGTCACACCCAGACTTTTGCGGAAGCGTGATTATGGTGTGACTTTCTTAATACCATTACATTCAATCATAACAATAACTATATGAAAAAAAAAACCATAGAGTTGTCATCCATCAAATAAGTTAAAAACATAACAACAGTGTTTTAAAACGTAGACTTCAGATTCAAGTTTTACAAACCATACGAATTGTTTATGAGTTCACTAAGGACTCGTCAAAAGATATTAGATATAACTAAGGTTTGGGAGATGTGTCTCGTCCAGGAATAAGACACACTGACCAACCCAATGACCATGGATGGCATCTTTGTTCCTATCGCAACATAAAAACTTCCAATGCCCGCCAGATCCACTTACTAATTCCCTGAAATACATGTAGTTTGAAAACATCAACAAAAGTTGAGCAAGTTCATGTGTTTGTTTGTGTGTATGTATAAACCTTTGAAATCGTTGTAAGTATGTATGTAAGTTTATAAGTCCTGGTATGAAAGCAACAAGGAAACATATCAATTAATGTGTAGCTAATACATTAATGATACATGGTTGAAAACCGGTGTTTGTTATTGCATAACTTGATGTTTTTACATAAGTTTTAATTTCAGATAGCCTACTTTTAATCAAAAATGTGTTTTGCAGGTTTGATGGAGTTTAAGGAGCTTTTCGGGAGCTTTAGGAGCTACCGGGTTGAAAACCGGAGTGTCGGGACGCGTTACGGGTCAAACGGAAGCGAAAAATGAAAAATCGAGGTATCAGCATTGGAGAGCCCGTCGCCGACGGGTCCCAAGCCGTCGGCGACGCCTTATTAAAATGGCTGTCGGCCAGAAAGCTCATATCCAGCCGATTAAGCCGTCGGAGAGAAATGGGACAAGGGGAACCCGTCGGCGATGGGGTCATGCCCGTCGGCGATGGGCAGCGGATTACAGGAACGCGAAAATTGGTTCTTGGGTGGTTGGGATCGATTATAATTGGTTGAGGATGTGACAACCGTCACTTTTCCGTACATTCCGTACACTAAATGAACAGTGATCTGTGCTTTAATGAACATACATGATCTAGTTTACAAGACAAATAAGTTTCTGAATTCCATGCAAGTGAATTCATGCACGTTTTATACTACAGGAATTACATTATGCAATAATGAACTGCGTTGCGTCAGAAATACTAGTAAACTCACCGGTAAGACACATTGTGTCAACAGAACTGCAGAAAGCAGTCAGACATTAGAATTGAGGCCTATGTGTAGGTCCAGCAACAAGAATACATTAAAACCCAAGAATACATACAAGGGTTTAATATATAGACATTACGGAAGCTAAAATAAGCACTAAAAAGCACCCGAAACACACTTTAAGTGCAGAATTTTAATAAATTCAGCTCTAATCAGCTTTTAACAACATAAATATTATGCAGAATTCATGTTTTAGCATCCAGAATATTTCCCTAAGTATCGGGAATCGAAAGTATTAAAAAAGGGTACTTAAAAGACCCTGAAAGGTGCAATTTAGCACTTTAACGAACCGGTATATAACCGAACAACCAGACATTACCCGGAACATCAAAATATTATTAGAAGCATTGTTTTGGTGTTATGAAGCTAGTTATGAGCACTACTCAGCATATTACTACTTAAAACACTAAAACACAATTAACCCCTAAATTAAATTCTTTATAAGTAACTAGAATGTGTAACTAGGAATTGAAATCAAACTAACCCCCCCCCCCCCCAAAACCGGTTACAACCTTGGAACCCCACACCTAGATTATTTTGAATTGTTAATTGGATATGTTAGTCCTTCATGAAACACATTATCCTTTAGGTATAGAAATGTTGGAGGATTCCTTTATAAACCACAAGACCATCACATTACTAAATCATCTTCACCAACTTCACAAAATTTTCCCTCCTCCTTCTTCCCCAATCGGCTGAAACCAAGTAGCCCCATCACCACCATCTTCAACCTTCAATCATCCATTCCAAGCTTGTATTAAGGTGCTAGGAGGTGGTTAATGAAGCTTGGTGTGTTCGGAAGTTGAAGGACCTTCTTAGTTCGCTATTAACCATCACTTTTCTTCACTTGAACTCTCCTAGCTTTGAGCTAGTGGTAAGTCTCTTAGATCTACTCATTTTACATCCTATGAAGGTGGTTAATAGATGATATCTCATGAACACTAAAGGATCATAAACAAAGCTTTGAACATAGAGCTAACCTAATGATGAAATGTTGTTGAAATGTGATGAAGTAATGTTAATATGAAGTTGTTTTGATTCTTGTTGATTATATGATGATTTACTTGTTAATATCGATGTTTGATGTTGTCGTTGTTGATGCATATTTTGTCTATCGCCTTCGTCAATCCGAGTCGTAGTGAAAAGCCGGAAGGAATCAAGTGCATATTGTCATATTTAGTTAGAAATGGCAAGGTGGCAATCTTGTAATTAGTGTGAACTTTCATTTAGTTGCCTTGACCATATAAATAGGGTGTTATGTCATAGTTTTAGTTAGTTCTTGTTAGGACCGGTTTGACTCCGAAACGATTGCGTATGACACGTTCAACGTGCGGAATCCGTGAACGTGAATAACCGAAACACACGAGACGTACTATTAACGTGATTCTTTGATAGATCTGAAAAGATACAAGAACCGTGAATCACCTTTTGCCTTTCTCTCTCTACTTTCTCTCTCTAGCTTCTCTCTCTAACCTCTAAGCTTCAAAGATCAAAATGGCAAAAGTTTCTAACTAAAAGCCTAAGGCTTCTATTTATAGGCCAAAGGTGATAAGGAATCTTTCCTTATTTACAATAATGCCACCTTGCCTTTAGTAACAAGATATTACATTGTAAACACAAAGTTCTTCTGTTTCTTCTACGAACTGAGATGACGGAGGCAATAGACATTAATGTACTAACAGTCTCCCCCTTGGATATTGCCACAGTCAATCTCAATCATTCAGACTCGTAGCTTCTTTTCTTTCTCTCTCTTTAGCTTGAATAGAATCCCGGTGGATCTGTCTTCAGCTTCAGCTCCCCCTTTCGGTAAACTCTTCAGGCTCCCCCTTTCGTCAAGCTTCCGTGCTTTGGGATCGACACCTGGCTTTCCAGATACAAGCTCTTTCAGGAACGATACCTGGCTCCTTACACGCTTCCGTTAGCATTGAGCTCGTCTTCAGACTCCCCCTCAGACTCTGCTGTCGGGATCGTAGTCTGGAATAACATCTGCAACACTCATACGTTTATAAGTGACATTGTTTTGAAATTGTCCAGAAATCGTAATCTGGCTCTTTAAACTTTCTAAATCAAGATCCTGGCAATAAAATATAATAATATGAATATATCCAGGATTATCTTGACTCTCTCCCCCTATCAAAATGCTTTATAGATTTGACAGCGTTAAAGAATCCAAATCGAAAAACTGACTCTTTTAAGATTTTAACAATATGAGCATCCAAATCCTTCACGGTTGATCATCCAAGTCCAAATTAATGACCTTGGAGATATCACAAACTGTTTTTAACTTTTGATTTTAATTTTAAAAACTTCAAGTTTCAAATTAATGAACTTGATTTATTTCCAGAAACACGATTAGCATACTTAGATTTTGAAACACATCATTCAGACATCGGTTGTCGAAAATAAAACGGAAATCAAAATCTTTTTGTATTTTTCTGAAAATATAAAGCAGTAAAGAAATATGTACAAACATATTTACAGACAATATTTTTGTTTGAGTTCGTGTAAGAGGATCATATCAGTTTTTGAAACAAATCACTAGCACCGTTAAGCTTTAATCATTTTAGGTTCTAAACGATTCACCTCGATTGACGATATAGTTGTCCTCTTAAATTTTCACACAATTTTCAATCTATTCAGGATACATTTTAGATATTTTAGGAACTTAGCTCGATTTATGTGTCCCACCTCTTGAATATACTCCCGTATCCAGAATCTCAATATTCAGTCTTACAGGCAAGAGTACTACAATGATGTCTGTACATAAATTAGGGGTTTAATGCGAGAATTGAGGGATCTCAGGTCAGAACTTCCGTTCAGCAGAGAGATATCAATTTCGACTTTGCGGTGTGTCCCCTTTAGAGGATCTTTTTAGCTTCAACAGATGATTATCAATTTTATTGTCTAATCACTGAGGGCTAGAATGCTATGTTTCAAGCATTTACTGCAAAGCATTATCCAAGGACTAGGTCAGAACTACCGTTCAGCAGAAGTCCCGGAATAATACCCCAGACATCATAGAGTATTACCACCTAGTATATCAGAATACGAGACCTTTCAAACGAGATTTCAGGGGTTACCTATATATCCAAGTAGTGTTCCCCACAAATTTCGCAAGTTTGAAATTTTAGGTTTATATCCCGAATAAATCTACTAAATGTACGAAAACCTATCGACACATCATCAGTGAGACCATTTATCACATTTGACATTACATTTCTTTAGCGTGCTGTGATAGTCCACTGATGTACTATCATTTCCTCTTTTATCAACAAAAACTCAAATTTTTGAATTTTATCATGTTTTTGGCTTTTTCAAATTTTCTAATGTTTTTGGATTTTCTGACAATAATATCTCTTACTCCCCCTAAAATTCAAAACCATTTAAAGAAAATTTGACAACCTGATACTGATAGCTTTGTCTCGCCATCCATTTTCTGCTTCTCATACACTGATTTACAGAAAACATATTGTACCCCCATGATTTACAACACATTGATCTTTTACAGTTTGAAAACCGTTTTTCAATCTTGTGAAATTAATCATGTTTGTTCAGCCGTGAGGGTTTCGGCGTATTCAATCAGAACATCCCCTGATAACAAACTATTTTCCCATTATGATTTCAAAACACTTAAGTTTGTTTTAATCAAAATGGTTTTTCCGGAAAATAAGTTTTGTTTAATTCACACATGGGATTTATTCATCACCTTGTTCTTTCATCAATTAATTCGAAAGTTAAATCAAGTACAACTTAATGTCCTTGATAAAACATTTCTCAAGAAAGATGCCGATTCCTACTCCTCAATTACCAACCTGGGAGTTCCGGCAAATTCAAGTAACATATTTTTGAATTTTTGCATTTTTGATAAATTTAAAAACAAACATATTTTTGATTTTCAAATTTTGACAAAATGAAAACATATTTTTGGTTTTTTTTTTTTTAAATTTTTAAATTTTTAGGGTTTTTGAAAATATTGTTTATTTATGTACAGAAATCAAACAAACTCCCTGTTTAACCGTTGCAGGGATCAGCAGCCTCCGGTGCCAGGCTGCTTCGTTTCTCCTTTGGTTGACATTCAGTTTTCTTCAGAAACACCTGCACATTCAAATTTTATCAAATACGACCCAATAATTTTTTTTCATTAAAGATGGATGCCGATTCATGCTTCGCGATAAAGGAAGCTCCGGCAAATCAAATTGTTCAATCAAACATTTTATCCACCCAAGCCTCACCAGCCTTGGGTGTAACCTTGACTCTAGCAATCTGAATTTTAAAGTTTTCAGCCTTAAGTGGTGGAAAATTTGCATCATAATCAATCGAAATTGACTCCTCAGCCTTTTTCACCTCATAAGTTGAACTTTCTGTTTCTGTTTTCGATTTCCAGATTTGTTTTTGTTTCTCATTTTTTAATCAAATCAACATGTTTCTTAACACTCCATGTTTGACCTTTTGGAGTCCCACGTTTGTAAAAATGTGACTCTTTTTGAACATTTGGACTCTGAACAACATCTTTTGGTTTCCAAAATTGGTTTGGTTTTGTTGCATCAACAGTTGTTTTCCAACTTTGTGTTGTTCTAAGTTCGGGTGTCACTGGTTTCCAAGTTTGTTGTGAGTCAGCCTTTGACAATTTTGGTTTCCAAGTTTGCTTTGATTCAAACTTGGTTGACTTTTGATTCACAACTTCATATTTCTGTTTTTGAACATAAACAGACTTCTTTTTCGTCTCAACACCAACAGGTTTCAGATTTGGACATTTGCGAGCAAGATGTCCTGTTTGATCACATTTAAAGCATGTTCTCTTTGAAACATCTTTGACCTGTTGTTGTTGTTTTTTCTGTGCCTGAAACTCTTCATTTGACTGTTGTCTAAATTTGAGTTCTTTCTCTTCTTCTGAACTTGTTCCGTGAACGAAGTTCATTTTTGCCTGAAAATTCGGAGTTTTATTTTTATTCCAATTTTGTTTCTTCTTATAACCCAACCCAGCCTTCATGTTTTTCTTCTTGTAACCAGGTTTGTTATAAAAAGTTTTGTGACCTTTACCAGCAAATTTTGGAATTTCAGATTTTTCAATCTCAACCATCTTGAAAACTTTGTCAATCTTTTCTGAAATCACATTCTGAATCGGGAATACAACGTCTAAGAATAATTTGTCCGATCCAATCATGGTATAAACCAATCCCTTTGAATCATCATTCAAACTTTTCTCAGATTTTGTGTTCTTCAGATATGCATCATGAAGATTTCCTTCATCTTCATCATGTGATTCAGATTCACCTGTATGAACCGACTCTTCGTTCAAGACACTTTCAACGACTTTACCTACCACCTCTGAATCATGAATATCATCAGATTTGGAATAGGTTATGTCAATGTTGTCTGGCAATTTGTCTACCATGTTAAAAGCTTTTTCGACCTTTTCCTCATCATAAAATGCAAACTTTTCCGGTGGTGGAACTTGATGAAACTCTGAGCCAATGCCTTTCTTGTTCTGCTCAGACTCACCATCACCCGGTTTTATATTGAAAATTCGTTCAAGCACATATGACGACACATGGTAACTTTTTAACTTGTTGTTTTCCTGTTCTAAATCAACAATCTGTTGCTTTAGCTTAGCAATATCCTCAATATATGAATTAACAACATCTTGTTTTATAGCATACATTCGTTTTAGCTCTTTTGTTGTTTCAGACATATAATTCATTCTAGATTGAGCATATTTCATTTCGTCTTTCACTTTTTCATATGACTCTTTTATAATCTCATATGATAATTTCATTGAATCATATTCCTTTTTCATTTCTTGACAAGCAATCTCTTTTTGTTCACATTTATTTGTCATTTTCAAAACGTTTTCTTTCAAAACCTCATTTTCTTTTTCTAATTTGTTACATTTTTCTGAAATTTTTTCATCATTTTCTTGTAAAACTTTTTCTTTTTCTAACATTTCTTTGCATTTAATTTTGAAAATGTTTTCGAATTTTGTGAATTCAAGTTCTTTTATTCTGAACTGCTCATCTTTTTCTGTACAAGCTCTGCACGGTACCATGCATTTCTTGCACTGTTCAAATGGTTTTAAGAATTCAGAATCAGAATGTACCTCAGTGTTTGGCACTTCGGTGTTTTCAGCTTCCTCTGGCTGCTTCATCTCAGCATCATTCAGCTTTTGTTCAACACTGACTTCTTCGTCAACATCACCAACATCTGATTTTTCATTTTTCTTTTCTTCTTCTTCAATTTGCTGTTCTTCAACTTCTTTCACAGCTACAAATTTTACAACTTCTGTTTCAACCTCTTCAGCAACTTTCTTCAGATTAATCACCATCTCTTCAACACTCTTCTTCATTTTCTCCTCATCCCTTTTTCTCAAGCATGACAGCATAGCATATCGGATATCTCTTTCGTATTGTTTAACGTATGCATCATCTTTCGTCACTCTTCTGTAATATTCAGCTCTCAACGGAACAGCAAGAAGAACATCATCAAAGATTATATCTTTCTTTGGAACAACTGGTTCTCCTTCTCTGTTGTAATAACACTCTCTCTTCTTGTCCCATCGTTTGTTGCTGACAGCATTCTCATATTCTTCCTGCATCTCATCCATTCTTCTGTAAACCACATCTCTTTCTTTATGTGTTTTCTCACTCAAGATCTCTTCTCGAGTTTTCTCTTTGTTCTCAATCTTTTCTTCATGGTTTTTAGCAGGTTCTTTTTCTTCTTTAATTTCAGCAACATTCGCAAACTTTCTTGGTGCTGTCGTAGCTTTCCCATGAGCTGTTTTGCGAACAATATCATTTCGATCTTCTTCTGGACAAATTTGAGACCAATCATATCCTTCATCAGGATATATGACAGGACAAGCTCTTGAAGTTGTTTTTGGTCTATCTTCAATCAACTTTGGCTCTTCTCTGCTTCGATGGTAGATCGCCTTTTGATAATAATCATCATTGAAAGGACGTTCATTTCTTTCAGTAACTTCTGCATTCTTACACTCTCTTTTGAAATGACCCTTTTGCTTGCATTTGAAACAGGTCACTTTTGACTTGTCAAAACCGAGCTTTGTTGATGGACCACCAAGAGATTGTTTCCCAGTAATTTCCATGTATCTTTGAGCTCTCCGAATGCAGCTTGCTAAACACCAACGAATATCAATAAGTTCCATCTCCTCTGGATCAATCTGGTCGTAGTCTTCTTTCGTCAGTTCAGAATTACCGATTTTTCCAGCTACCAGACCTTCATATGATTCCAGGACAGATGCAAGAAAGCTCATTTGCTGCTTCGCTGCATTGATACTCATTGCTGGAGAATTTTTCAGTTTAAGAGCAATGTTGCATAAAATTTCATCTGTGTCTTCTGAATTTGTTTGTGAAGATGAATGATATCCAGAATGATGACTTGTTGACGTTGTTTGAGATTCATTCATCTTTTCACCAACGAATGCTGTTTTTGGTGAACCAACGCCTTTCTCTGAAAGTACACTACTTTTGTAATACAAGCCGACATTCTGTTGTCGTGAAGACTCTGTCATCTTGCTTTGTTTCTGCAGCTCCAGATCATGACTCTCAATCTTTTCAAACAATGTATCAAGAGAAATTGTATCATATGAATCATCATTTTTCAAAATAAACACAAACGTTTGCCACTGATCAACTCGTGGTAACGCTTCAATCACTTTATCGATGATTTCTTCTCTTGTTTTAGCGATTTCAAATCTTTCGAGTTCGATTTTTAGGTGACAAAATCTTTCTATCATTTGTCTCACCGATTCTCCTTTTAAACTATCAAAAAGATCAAATTCCTTTTTAATTAGCGCGATTTTGTTCTTTTTAATTTGTTTGCCACCCTCAGCTTTAATACGTAAAGCTTCCCAAACCGATTTGGACGTCCCGCTATGATTTAATAATGCAAATATATCGTTTCTAATTGCTGACTGTATCAATGCGATCATCCTTTGTTCGGCGGCAAATTCTGCTCTGTCGTCTCTGGAGAATTTTTTGAACTGTAAATCTTCACCTTTGTCATCTTTTGGCTTTTCGTATCCGTACTCAAGACAAAACCAACTTTCATGCGCATACGCTTTTGCCCAATTGATGAATCTTTCTTTCCACCAAGTGTAATCTTCAATGCTTTCAAGCGTTGGTGGTTTAGAATGCGTTCCGTAGAAATTATCATGCTTGATGTTCTCATTGATTGCCTTTGTGATAGTTTTTGGTGTAACAGTTGTAACTTCGGATGATTCAGATGTGAATGCGTTGAAAAACGTGTTATAAAATTCCTCTGCCATGGTTTGATCTTCTGAATTATCTTGAATCACCTTTATGAATTATGTAAACAACCGATTAGTTCAAAGATTTTTAACAAACTTAATTTTGAAAGTTAATTGATTTGATATGATTAAAAATTTTTATGATTCAAATCAATTCTAAAATACTTTCTCAATTTGTTTATTATCAACCGAATAGATGGGGATGGTTACTAGCCGATCGAGTAGTAATGGATGCTAGCCGATCGAGTAGGGAGGGATGCTAGCCGATCGAGTGGAAAAAGGTCTCTGTTCAATCGAGTAGGAAGATATTGCTGTTCGAGTGGGACTTTGCTAGCCGATCGAACAGCTGTTCGATTGAAGTATTGTAGCGGTGGTGCTAGCCGTTCGGCTAGGAATGCTGTGCTGTTCGATCGAACAGAGTCAAAAAGTCAAAGTGTTTAATGAATGTTATGCTGTTCGAGTGAAAGACTTTCTAGCCGATCGAACAGCTGTTCGATTGAAGTGCACTAATATGCTGTTCGATCAAGAGTTTCTAGCCGATCGGTTAGCACTTTGCTAGCCGATCGAACAGCTGTTCGATTGAAGTGCACTAATATGCTGTTCGATCAAAAACAAGAGAGCTGTCCGATCGAATAGAAAAATATGCTGTTCGATCCAAGTAAAAGCTAGCCAATCGAGTGATAATATCCTGTTCGAACGGTTAGCACTTTGCTAGCCGTTCGACTAGCCTAACCGAACGGTTGGCCTACTCGATTGAGTAGGAATTCTGCTGTTCGATCGAACAGAGTTTGACATCAACATGACGAACAGTTTCAGCTCAAACGAACACAAAATCAACGATTTCTCCCAAACGGCTTGGAATTTTGACCTGAAAATTTGTAGGATCATAGATCAGATATATGCGCACAACATATCAAAATTACATCCAATTTCAACCGTAAAAACACTGTTAATTTTACGATTTTCAGATAAAAACGTGAAGAACAAGAAAGTATGAAGAAATTTGACAAATCTGAGTAAATTCGACTCTGAATCTGAAGGATTTCTGTGCGAATTCGTGCGTTTGATCTGTGCAATCGAGCTCCTGCTCTGATACCAATTGTTAGGACCGGTTTGACTCCGAAACGATTGCGTATGACACGTTCAACGTGCGGAATCCGTGAACGTGAATAACCGAAACACACGAGACGTACTATTAACGTGATTCTTTGATAGATCTGAAAAGATACAAGAACCGTGAATCACCTTTTGCCTTTCTCTCTCTACTTTCTCTCTCTAGCTTCTCTCTCTAACCTCTAAGCTTCAAAGATCAAAATGGCAAAAGTTTCTAACTAAAAGCCTAAGGCTTCTATTTATAGGCCAAAGGTGATAAGGAATCTTTCCTTATTTACAATAATGCCACCTTGCCTTTAGTAACAAGATATTACATTGTAAACACAAAGTTCTTCTGTTTCTTCTACGAACTGAGATGACGGAGGCAATAGACATTAATGTACTAACAGTTCTAGATAGAGATTTTAGAAGAGTTGGAGAAGACTTGGAGAGAAAGACTTTCTAGAGAGAGAAAGTAGAGAGAGAAAGTTGTATATTTGTGATTCTTGTACCGTACACGTCAAGTTTAGCAATGGAATCACATTAGTAGTACGTTATCGTGTGTTCGGTCACGTTCGTTCACGGATTCCGCACGTGAAACGTTCGTTACGCAATCGAACGGTGCCAAAACCGGTCCTACAAGTGGTATCAGAGCTAGGAGCTCGATTGCTTGATCAAACACGTTGTTTTCGTACTGATTTCAGCAGATTTGAGCCGATTCAGATCTGATTTCTCCTATTTCTTCACCTTCTACTCGTTCTTTACTGAAAAACGTCAAATTGAACAGGTAAATACGGTCCGTTTCGTCTGATTTTTGGATATGATGTGCGTTTAGACCCGATCTACAACTCTACCAAGTTTCAGCTCAAAATTCCGAGCCGTTTAGGAGTAATCGCGATTTGTCTGTTCGAATTTGCGTAAACATTCAGCTGTGAACCGCCTTTGTGAACATTCCAGGATCGCTCCAAATCTTCATGTGAACCGCTCGAAAATTGTGTTGTGGATCGCTCATAGAATCTTCTGAACCGCTCATATGTCATCACCTTAAACTTCTGAATCGCTTTTTGGTAAAATCTGGATCGCTCATTGGAAACGTCTTGAACCGCTCATAATTACACGTGTGAACCGCTTTTTAGTCAGATTATGGATCGCTCATACTTCAAGTTTTGAACCGCCTTTAAGAACAGGTGTTGGATCGCGCATAGGATATATTTGTCTTGAACCGCTTGAGTGGACTAATCAAAATCAATTTAAGTGTAGGTGTTGGTTAAGTGTTGTTTGAGTGCACGGTAAACAAAACCCACCTCCCAATATCATTTGTCACAAAAATGGCCCAATCATAAGTCAACCGCCCCACTACCTACCTTATAGAAGCACACTCAAAGCCCACTCACACTTGTCGGTAAATCCCACTGCCACCGCCCAATCCATTTTAGTCGCCGCCCAAACCGTCCAAAGTTGTGACACCACTGTTATCTCACATTTAATTCAGCTGAATTTTTGCATTGCCCAAGGTTGTTTGGCCCAATCCAAATTGTTTACTTATTGCCGCCCCATACTAGCATAGCCCAACCGCCCACTTGGATGTGACCCACCGTCCCACTTGACCAATCCAAGTATTGTTATCCACCGGCCCACTAATTTGTTTTTAATCTGCCGCCATATCATATTGACTAAATCCTAAGCTTCCACCGCCCAAACTGAAGCCCACTTCCACCGATCATTTGACCCAATCCTAAGCTTTGTTACCCACCGTCAAGCCCATCAAATTTGCACCGTCCATTTAAAAAATTTAAAGCCAATCCCAGCCTTCTTAACCATTGGCCCTTTGTGCAGCCCAAGTGACCCAATAAAGATTAAAGGAGGTTATTTTTCTAACATCGAATATTCGAAAAAGAAACATGGCAATGGTGTTTGATGAACAAGAGAATCATTATTTCGAAAGATTTAATGATTGGCATCACGGATTTCTGATGAAGGTTATAGCCAAAGAAAGTTAGATCCAGGCAGAATTCTTGAAGAAGACCGAACTATATCCGAGAATGTCTTGTTGAAGACTCTCACTGAAGATTCCGTCAACATTCAAGGGGGAGTCTGTTGGTGCAGTTGTCTGTCGACTACATCTTCGTTCGAGTCTTAGAATCAATAGAATTGATTGTATATATGAGAAATAGTGATTGTATAGGTTTTAGGTTGTTTGGATCGCTCATAGGGTCATAGAGTTCTTGGACCGCTTTTATGGACATGTCTGGAACCGCTTTTATGGACATGTCTGGAACCGCTTTTATGGACATGTCTGGAACCGCTTTTATGGACATGTGTCACATGAGCGGACCAGAACGCCTATATATAGCCCGATGAGCGATTCCATTTGTAACAGTTGTAACAGTTAGAGAAAACGTGCCGAAGCTTTGCCGGTGCGAGATTTGAAGTGTAATCAGCGTCAAATCAATAAAACAAGTAGTTAAAGTGATCTGCGTGCTGTTTCTACCTTAGTTTCTTGTAATTCCGCACCTGAAACCAAGGAGAAAGCCTCTGAACGACTCGTTTGGGTCACGAAACGATCCTACAGTCGTGATCACTAAACATGTTAACGGAATCAATCGAACACGAGTTAGAAAGACTAAAAGCTAAAAACAGCATGCTGAGTTGTATTTTCAGCCAACTTCAACAGGCTGTAACAGGACCTTAACAAAACAAAAAATGTATTTTCTAAAGCCTAGATTTATGTATTATGAAATACGGTTCTAATGGCACTGAAATCATAATTTTTGGACTTTGTTTACTATTTTTAAAGACCCGATTTGTAACAGCAGCTAAAGCTGAGTTTTTACAGCAGTAAATGGGTGTTATATTTTGAATCATAACTTGAAACCTGAGTAGAACTAGGTCATGAAATTGGTACTGTAGATGGACACTGATGTCGTAGTAATTGTTCCACTGGAATTTCGTCAATCCGACTTACAATGAATTTTTAATGAATTATTCCGTGGACTGCAGTCAGAAAGTAATGAATCTGATTGCAGTCCGGAAAATGATTTTTTATAAAATATTGGCAATGAACTGGACCCCGATATTTTTGTACAATAATATTTGGATCGTTTAAGATATTCTGTAAAAATTTGGAAATTTTTGGAATAAGCTAACTATTTTACTAAAATGCTCGAAAACAGCCCAGTTTTGGATATTTAAGTTGAAATGACATAAGTTGTAATTTGCGTGTCTAAATGTCGAGTATGTTATCTGAGGAAAAATATATATATTTGTTGATTACTAAACTTTGTGCTAAATGTATGTGGTATGTATAATACGTGCTAGTATATTAGGACTTGCAAATACACATACAACATATTTAGACAAAATACATAATTCGGGTGCAAAGTGCAAAGTACAAAATACTTGTATTTATTTTCGAGAAAATAATATAAATAAGACACTTAGTTAAAAATATAACTTATTTTTTTACACAAGAATACGTACACAAAAGATAGTGACTTGTACTTGTGCGACACAAGTCTAGTGACTAACGTTAATAAAACACGTTTAGGTCACGACGCTAGCTAAACAAATCCTGTGAAGTTTACAACGCAAGGAACGCAAAGTTGTGAGTTCATGCTCCCCCTTTTCTTTAACTATTTTTGGTTTTATAATTCTCGGGGGTGAAATACATGTTACAAATATTACAATTTCTTTTACAAGTGGTAAAAATACAAGAAGCACTCTTGGTGAGAACGAGTACCGAGTGCAATACAAATTGAGAATACAAAAATACGAGAAGCACACTTGGTGAGAACGAGAACCAAGTATGATGTGCTTTAAGAAATGCCTAGAAAATACTAGATCATGTGAGCATAGACTTAATACTAAAAATGCCATAAAGTCTTGGTGAAAACTAGTACCAAGCCATTAAAAACATTCATTAATTAGGGACGAGGGTTAGATCTAACGGGTACGGCCGAACCCCACTCATGGTCAAAACTAGTACCTAGTAGTGCTTCGGAGTCCCAGTCGAGGGTAATCGACACAGTCGAGCTTAATCGACACAGTCGAGGTTAATCGATACAGTCGAGGGAAAATCGACACAGTCGAGGTTAATCGACACAGTCAAGGGTAATCGACACAGTAAAGGAGCCAACACTAATGCTCCATAAGTCCTCACATGCCTTAAAGGAGCCAACAATAATGCTCCATATGTCCTCACATACCTTAATGTCTTTTTACAAACATTCAATTAGTACGTGGTGTACACAAGAAAACTAGATTTATACAAGAATACTTTATTTATACAAGATACATACCATGTTTTCATACACGGTATGCAAAACGCATGAACTCGCTCAACTTTATGTTAATGTTTTCCAAAATTACATGTATTTCAGGTGACAGGATGGATCTTGGGCGCAAGTGTCGTAACTAGAAGTAGACTACAAGATTAGATGTCATCCACTTTTGTTGAATTGTAACCTAGATGAAGGTTGTGTTTTAAAACTTAAATAACAAGTGTTTGTAATACTCAAAATTTTCCGAATGGATGAACATCGTTTTAAATCATGTAGTTGTTTATTATGATTGAATGCAATGATAACAAGCTAGTCACAGATCATACGTTTCCGCAAAAGACAGGGTGTGACAGTTTGGTATTAGAGCTTCGATTGTAGTGAACTAGGATTCTTTCTCGAGTCTAGACTACAATCACTAGAGTTCTCTCACGAAAACGTTTTACAAAAAAAAGGTTTTTCATTGCATTCACGTAAGCGCCAAGATCCACGAGTCGAACACTTTTCAAAGAAAAGACAAGGCAAGGACATCAGTGAGGAATACCTTTAAGATAAGGTGCCGACCAAGGCATAGTTTACACGAGTTAGACTTGCCAAAGACAAAATTACCCCCCCCCCCCAAAACAAGAGTTATATGTAATATAATGCATTAAATTGCTTGATTATGCTAAGTAGCATATTTGTATTTGATATACATACATATGAATAAGTATACGGAATAAATATTGACATGAATGCATACAAATAAGTGTACAGAATGATTATTGACGTGAATAAGATACTTTCGACTCCGACTCCTATTACTATACGTAACACGCACGATGAAGCTACCGACCTCGCATCCTTTGCAAAGCTCATGGCTGGGAGTGATTACCAAACAAGATTCTGAGCTTACTTCCGTAGGAGATGGCTGCTCATCCCTCTCGAATGTGAAGATGCCAGACTACGGTGATGATGACGAGGCAGAGGCAGCAACCTTGAACGAACTCTTAATCAACGGGACGAGATCCCTCCGGCATATGTGAAGCAAGATTGATGACATACTTTACCAGAAAAGGAAGATGAAGTATTCATCACGAAGGTGCCCCTCCAACTACTAGGAATTCTCTCTATTCCTATCCCATCTAATCATCGTGCCTATACGCGCGTAACGATAATAAATGTTAGCGCAAGGACCATCGCAATGGTCCTTTCCATGGCAAAGGTATAAGGACAGTAGTATCCCCTCCTAGATCGACCATCTGCTTGGACGAGAGAAAATTGGGGTAACTGTGCAAGACAATTTATTATTACCGGGGCCCACGTAATAACGACTTGTAGTGCACAGAAATCCTGGTGGACTCTGCGGGTCGAGCTAATGAAAACCACACAAAAGTAATCTATAGGTGTCCTCACCTTCATCTGGTAGAACAACACATAGATCAGTGCTTTAGCACGTTAGAAAGTAGGAAGCCTGTCTCAGCTACTTCGTGACTGACACTTTTACCTGCATACGAGACGTTTGAGAAAACGACATTTAAGCAAGTGAAGATGAGTAACATTCAAAAGATTCAGCGACTTTACCCTCTCTATCACACCTACACGAACAACCCCATCTAAGGGAAAATATACGCACCAGTAAAGCTAAAGACCTAATAAAACCAATGTAGCGGGAAATAACTAAAACTGGAATGACCAAGGCAATGTAGCCTCAAGTTTATTTTATTACAAACAATAAGCCAAGTTGGCAAGCCTATGTGAAGGCCCAATAATTGTTTCCCCGCTCATACATTGAGTATATATATACATGTGAAATTGGGTGATTACATGATGGATTATGGTGCTATGTACCTCATAGATACCAGGAATGTTGTCTAACCTACTTCATACCGTTTTGGCAGAAGAGAATGCCGCCCAGGCGAGACACAAACACCAGTACGCTACCAAGAACAGAAGCCGAGCTGCAAGAATGCATCTCATAGGCAATTGCACGACATGAAGCCCTCCGCTCTAAGCACAACAATGGCACTACTGGAAATAACCCTCCAACTGGATGCACCTATAAACAGTTCCTGGACTGCAAGCCTTTGAATTCTGATGGCACAGGAGGTGCCGTTGCATTTGTTCGTTGGGCAGAGAAGACTGACATAGTTCTTAGAATGAGTAACTGTTCACCCCAACAGAGTGTTACCTATATCTCAGGGTTATTTCTATATGGCGCACATGTTGTGATATCAGTAAGACACCTTCCATTATGCCCTAAATGGTTTTAAACCCAAACTATGCCTCATAAGGGCATTTTGGTCATTTTACAGGGTGTAAAAGAGTTAAACTAGTAACCTGAGTTACATATCTGAATAAATCAGTAAATATACTTAATTTATGATGTTATAACAGTAGGGTATCATATATATGTGAATTTTATTAATTATAACCATCCTATGCACCGAAAGGGCATTTTGGTAATTTCACATAAGCCTAAAAGGTCAAAACTGGAAACCTGAGTTTAAAACTTTAGTTTACTGTTATAATATAAAAATTTACTGAATATATCAGTAGGTATCAACCCTTATACATATATACTAGTTTTGATACATACTATATCGTAAAAATGCCTAAAAAGGCGATTTGGAGCCATTTCCGGGTTTGGTATAAAAAACTGATATTTTTAAAATTCCAGAAGCCTCAATATAATATATTTATCATAATAAATTAGTAGAAAAAGGTTTGAGGTCAAAAGGATTTATGAAACTCATTTTATAGCCAAAAAGGGTAAAACCGGCAATAACCGAAATAAACTTAAAACTCTAAGTTATGATTCGCCTAAAAATAAATAAAAATCTTTAAAAATCCCAAAATATTATTTTATGTCAGTGGGTATAAAGTTTGATATTAAAATTTGGGTTTAGTTAGGTTATATGCTAATTATGCTAATTAATTACTAAGGAAGCTTCTAATTATGCTAATGAGCATAACTCTTAATCTAGACCTCAAATTGATGTCAAATTTTGGGTATAAGTTTATAATTCAGTAACTAAGATATCTACTCTTTAACATTTTCAAAAATCATATTTTAAGGTCATTTGGGCATAATGGTCAACATATGAGCATTTAACGGAAACATGCATGTGAATAGGATATCTAATGAACCAAGTTGTATAATCACAGAGGGTTATACCAACATGTAAATAGGTCAAAAAGAAGCTCTAAGGCAATCCTAAACTTGGCTTAAACGGGTCAGAACTGAAAGTTAAAGCGAAAGTCAAACTATGCGACTTTCGGTTCCAAACCGGGTCTAAACTGAAAATTGTCGAGTTGAACATGTTGGGACATGTTCTTACAGTAATTACCAAGTTAAATTAATGATCAAATAGGTTGCATGTATCCTACATTGCTAATTATGCATTAATTTGCAAATTAACATTCTGTTGATTTTTTAAAGTAAGCTTTGACTCGACAATAATCATAGTTAGAATGGGAATCTGGTAATACCCTTTTAAGGGTTTATTACCCACATGATTACCTACTTATAGGTATTTTTAATTCGAGATTTTACTGACTAATTATAGCTTAATCTCGAAGTCAAACCTTAATTACGACGGTTTGACTTTTAGCTAATTAACTAAGCTAAAATGGATTAGAAAGGATTAAGGACACTTACAAGAGTCCTAAATAGGATTAGGGACCTAAGGGAAAATTTGTTGCTGTCCAGAGAAGCTCCAAGATGCTTGAACAAAAATGCAAGTGAGCAAGTGAAGTGTTCACAACTCCAAGTCCTTATATAGTGCACCCAATGCCTTAGGATCTTGACAAGTAACTCTACAATGGTTGTGAGATGATCCCAGGTGCCCCTATGTGGCTATATACTGCCTATCATGCCCCTGATTTCGAAAACTATGATAATAAGGCGGTGCAACAGGCTAAACAGGTAGCTGTCCATTTTCTGCTGCCAGCAACAGGCTTACGGACCGTAAGCCTAAGTCCTTGCGGTCCGTATGCTCCTCTTGCGGACCGTATGCTTGAACGGTTGCGGTCCGTAACCGACCCTTGCTGAAATCGCCCAGATAGGCACCTTACGGACCGTAAGCTTAAAGCCATACAGTCCGTAACCGATGGCCAGAAGCCAAAAATCTTGCAAATTTCTAAGTATTGACCATGCAATTATGTAGTATCGAATTCTCATGCTTTTACTGAAGTGTAGGGACCATTATCTCAGACCTTGCATGCTTTGCATGCCTTTACATCACTTTGGCTTTTTGTCCCAAGCTTTGGAAATGTCGGAAATGTAATAAACATGAATTTGTTCAATCCAGTTCTTTTTAAATTAAAATCCAACTTCCGAATATCATAGCAATATCTTCAAGAATCTAATTTTCCAGATAAAATGGAATTTTATTTATTTAGAACAACCGGTTATAAGTTAGATGTTTATCAGAACGATTCGAGGATCTTGGGATTTATAACTTGGGTCGATCAGAGGTATTTTAATAACATGTCGCCCTTGGGCCGTTCAGAGGTATTTTAATAACATGACGCCCTTTTTAAATCCTACCATACATCCTTATTTGATCCGGGTTCCTGACACGTTTTTCTCACATGACACGTGTCTTTATTTTATTGGACAGGAATTTTCGAGGTGTTACATCCTCACCCCCTTAAAAGAAATCTCGACCTCGAGATTTATGAAAACAATTGAGGGTATTTCTCTTTCATTGTGGATTCTAATTCCGACGTATATTCGGGACCTCTACGGGCATCCCATTTGACCTTTACAATAGGTACAGGCTTCCTTCGAAGCCTCTTTACCTGTCGATCCTCAATCGTCACAGGTTTTTCCATAAATTTCAAGTTCTCATCTATGTGCACATCTGTGTGTGGTATGACTAGCGATTCATCCGCTAGACATTTCTTCAGATTGCAGACGTGGAATACATTATGAATACCACTGAGCTCTTCTTGTAAGTTTAACTTGTAAGCCACTGATCCTGCACATTCGATGATCTCGAATGGTCCTATATACCTTGGGCTTAGCTTACCTTTCTTGCCAAATTGCATCACCCCTTTCCAGGGTGATACTTTAAGCAAAACTTTATCGCCAACCTCAAACTTGAGAGGTTTTCGCCTTTTATACGCATAGCTCTTCTGCCTATCCCAAGCAGCTTTCAGGCGGTCACGAATCTGGACAATCTTGTCCGTTGTCTCAAAGACTATATCAGGACCTGATAATTGAGTGTCTCCTACTTCTGCCCAACAGATGGGCGTTCTGCACTTCCTACCATATAGTGCCTCAAAAGGTGCAGGCTGAATGCTGGTATGGTAGCTATTGTTCTAGGAGAATTCGACCAAAGGTAGGTGCTTATCCCAGCTACCTCCTAAATCAATCACACATGCACGAAGCATGTCTTCCAGAGTTTGTATGGTACGCTCACTCTGCCCATCTGTCTGAGGATGGTAAGCCGTACTGAAGTTTAAGTGCGTGCCCAAAGACTGTTGGAAACTTTTCCAAAAGTGTGACGTGTAGCAACACAATCTTATCAACGTATAGTTGGGCTAACATGTTGGAGCTATAAGTTTCCTTAATGGGTAGGAAATGTGCTGACTTAGTCAGTGTATCAACTATGACCCATATAGTATCATTCCCTTTCTTTGTCTTTGGCAATTTGGTGATGAAATCCATCGTCACCATTTCCCATTTCCAAGTGGGAATTTCTGGCTGTTATAGCAAACCTGATGGCTTCTGATGTTCAGCCTTGACTTGTGCACACGTCAGACATTTAGCTACATAAGCAGCTATAGACTTCTTCAAGCCTATCCACCAATAGTTTGCCTTTAAATCCTGGTACATCTTGTCAGCTCCAGGATGAACGGAATATTTGGAACTGTGGGCTTCCTGAAGGATGACGTCTCGAAGTCCTCCATAAACAGGAACCCATATCCTTCCATTTAACCTTAAAATTCCATCTTTACCATAGGATAACTGCTCTTCAGTTACTCCAAATTTTTCATTGGGATAGTTAGCTTCCAACACAGCTTCCTTTTATGCAGCTAACAACCTTTCATTCAAGCTATTCTTGATTTCAATGCTCTTGGCATTGATCCTTATCGGCTTTACTCTTTCTTTCCTGCTCAAGGCATCTGCGACTACATTAGCCTTACCTGGATGGTATCTTATTTCACAATCATAATCGTTCAGAGTTTCCATCCAGCTCGCTGCCTCATGTTCAAATCCTTCTGATTGAACAGATGCTGAAGGCTTTTGTGATCAGAATAGATCACGCACTTAGTTCCATACAGATAATGCCTCCATAGTTTTAGTGCGAATACAACGGCACCCAGTTCCAAATCATGGGTGGTGTAATTCTTCTCATGCACTTTTAACTGTCTTGAAGCGTAGGCAATGACCTTGCCTTTTTGCATTAACACACAACCCATCCCGGTGTGTGATGCATCACAATAGACTACAAACTCATCGGTCCCTTCAGGCAATGTCAATACAGGAGCATTGCTCAACTTTTGCTTCAAAATATCGAATGACTCTTGCTGCTTAGGCCCCCAATCGAACTTGCTATTCTTGCGAGTCAGAAGAGTCAGGGGTGCTGCAATTCTCGAGAAGTTCTCGATAAAGCGTCTGTAGTATCCTGCCAATCCTAAGAAACTGCGAATCTCCGTAGGCGTCTTCGGCTCTTGCCAGTCCATGACAGCTTCTACCTTAGCGGGATCTACTTGGATACCACGCTCACTCACAACATGTCCAAGAAATTGGACTTCTCTAAGCCAGAACTCATACTTAGAAAATTTGGCATAGAGGTTTTCTTGATGTAGCAGCTTCAGAATACATCGAAGATGCTTCTCGTGGTCCGCTTGATTCTTCGAGTAGATGAGAATGTCGTCGATAAAGACGATAACAAATTTATCCATATAAGGCTTGCACACGCGATTCATGAGATCCATGAATGCGACAGGTGCGTTAGTGAGCCCAAAAGGCATCACTAAGAACTCATAATGACCATAGCGAGTCCTAAATGCGGTCTTGTGTACATCTTCATCCTTAACCTTCAACTGATGATAGCCTGACCTGAGATCTATCTTGGAAAAATAGCTTGCTCCTTGTAGCTGGTCGAACAGATCGTCGATCCTAGGTAACGGATACCTATTCTTGATAGTGACCTTATTAAGCTCACGGTAATCGATGCACAAACGTATCGAACCATCTTTCTTCTTGACGAACAAGATTGGCGCTCCCCATGGAGACGAACTAGGTCTAATAAAACCTTTGGCTAGCAGATCATCTAGCTGCGTCCTCAATTCCTTCATCTCTGTTGGTGCTAGTCTATAAGGCGCTCTTGCAATAGGTGCAGCTCCTGGAATGATGTCAATCCTGAATTCCACTTGTCTATCTGGTGGCAAACCAGGTAGTTCTTCCGGGAAAACTTCGGGTAGTCAGAGATGACTGGAATATCTTCAATCTTGGGTCTCTCCTCACCAATGGTTACCCGTGCCATATAAATGACACAACCCTTCTTCAAACATCTGGATGCCTTTAGCATAGTCACTTGCTCAGGCAATCCATGTTGAGTATCTCCCTGAATTGTAAGTGGTTCACCAGACGGAGTCTTGATCACCACTTGTTTCTTGTTGCACACTATCTGAGCTTGGTTATGCGATAACCAATCCATGCCTATTACTATGTCGAATCCGGCTAGCTTGAAGGGTAATAAGGACAGAGGAAAAGAGTGGTTCCTAATGGATATGACACATCCATCTAACATAGTCGAAACTGTTTCCATGGTTCCATCAGCTAATTCCACCTCATATTTCACACTTAAGGCTTTAACAGGTAATCTTAACAACTCGCAAAACTTAATATCTACAAAGGATTTATCTGCTCCAGAATCAAACAATACTCTTGCGAAAACATCATTAATGAGAAACATACCGGTTATAACATTGTCGTTCTGGATGGCCTCCTAAGCATTCATTTGAAAGACCCTGGCGTTGGTCTTTTTCCCTTCCTCAGCTTTCTTTGCCAGTTTTGGGCAGTTGGTCTTGATATGCCCTTTTTCGTTGCAACTATAGCAAGTTGCATCTTTCAGCTTTTTGCAATCAAGGGTCCTGTGCTCAGAGGACTTGCAAATTCCACATGCCTTCGGCTGGGATTGGGATTTCTGCTCATACCTGCACTTCCCAAAATGGTGCTTCTTGCAAATCTTGCACTTGGGTCTATCACCCGATTGTTGATCACCCTTCTTAGATCCTGACCCCTTTTTGTGATCCTGATTTCCCTTATGCTTCTTGCTCGACCGACGTGAGTTATCATCTTCACGTTTCCTTTTCTCCGTATCCGTATTTCTCAGTGATCTCTGTCTCACTGCGTCCAGTGTGAGGGGCAGAGATATATCAGCTGCGGATCTGAATGTAGCGGGCCGAGAGGCCTTCACGCTTGCTTTTATTTCTGGGGCCAAACCCCCAATGAAACGTGCAATTCTCTTGGGTTCCGGGGTCACTAGATAAGGAACCAACCTTGACATAGTGTTGAAGCTCGTGAGATAAGCCTGGCAATCCAGGTTCTTCATAACCAGAGATAGAAAATCAGACTCTATCTTTTAAACCTCATGCTGAGGGCAGTAATTTTCTTTGATAAGAGCAACAAATTGCTCCCATGACATGTTGTACAATGGAACTTTTCCCGAAGCTTGAATCAATGATCTCCACCACGTTAGGGCTTCACCCTTAAATGACTGGGATACAAACTTTACAATGTCCCTTTCAGCACAACCACTAATGTCCACAACAGTGTCCATTTCATCCAGCCAAGTCATGAAATCCACAACGCCCTTCTCCCCAGTAAAATCTCGGGGCTTGCATGAAACAAAGTACTTGTACGTGCATCCCTTAGCGCGAGGTGCATTATCAAACACTATCTTCTTGGGGTGAACACTGTTCTCATTTGAAGAATGTCGATCATCATCTTTCTTAGACTCATCCTTCTTAGACTTAGGTGGGGTAGGTGGTGGTTTGCTGTGAGTCTCAGAATGGGTCTTAGGGTTAGAATGTGGTGTAGACAGGGTTCTACTTTGGGTCCAGAGGACTCACTGTTCTGCCTATCCAAAGCTTTTGCGACAACATTATCCACTAGCGCTTGCAGCCTCGCACCAGTTAACTGTATTCTAGTGTTATCGTGGTTTTCCACCGGATGACTATTCGCTTTATCCGACCCGGCCATGTAGCTTCAATTGCTACATATAAAAATAATGGGCAAGGTTTTATTTATAAGCTTTTACAGTAATTTATACTTTATTAACCATGGTTTTAAATTGCCATTTTAGGTTAATTTGCTACAATTTTAGGATCTTTATTATTACCCTAAATTTTAAATTAATAATAGCACATAAGGTCTAGTCACAAGGACAATTTAATCTAATTATAAACCAGGATTTTATAGTACCCAGGTATTTAGGTTTGAACCACAGTTCATCACCTTTTCTTGACAGGGAGTCGTAAGCTACCACTGTCCTTAGTCCCAGAGGACATTTAATTATTGCCCACAGGCACTTCGCCTTTAAGGGGCAGTTATATAATTAAGGGAATTTAAATTAACTCTTTTTAAAAGATGGCCTGTGTGACTTTACTGATTCACAGTTTGCCAAGAGTGCTAACATACTCAGAGATGTTATCAAAGATTGGAATCCTTTGGACAGGTTCTACCGTCTTGGCCATGTCTATAATGACACGTGGCTAGGTTTTACCCCCAAGATTCTTTTAATAATTAACGCAGATCAATCCTAATTTGAGATGTTAAATTGGATCTAAATCTAATTATGGAACTGCCATCTTGGCCTTGTCTTAAGATGACATATGGCTAGGTCTTGTCCTTTTTAGATTTTTACCATTTTTATTATAATGATAGATCTTGTAATTATTTTCATTTATTTTATGTTTCATGCACATAATAATTAATAAGCAAAAAATGAAAATTTTAAATCAACATCTCATTAAGATTCAAATAGTACATTTTGCCCTAAACGGGACTTCTACAAAAATAACATGCCCACGCAGGGGTGAAAAAACAAACAATTAAACCCACGCAGGGGTCAATGATGCGTGTCAGTGTGTATATATTTTTGATGTATATTTTTAAGTCCTTTTTACACTTTTAGCCAAGTTTTAAATTTATAAAACACGATATTCACTAACACTAAACACACATATGGGCAAGTGCACCCATCGTGGACGTAGTATAGTGTTGGTAAGATACCGAGGTCGTCCAAGGACACAAGAGCTTTTAATACCGGTTTATCCTCAACGTCTAATCAAATCAAAAAGTGAGAAAAATGTTTTTAAACTAAGAAAATAAAAACTAACTAAATGCTGAAAAATAAAATAAAATAAAAACAGATAGACAAGATGAATCACTTGGATCCGACTCGTGTATTAGTATAACCTTTGATTATTTTCGCACTTTTGCACTTGTTTAAGAGATTATCTTAGTTATTGTAGTAGGCCCCTCTTTTGAAGGCGACGTTACCCTCAACCAAGTAGTTTGAGTCAGCAAGGATACAATCCTAAAGGGTCGGATTATTGGAAGATAATGAATTAAGTTATTAATGCAAATTATGGTAGGCCCCGCTTTTGGCGGTGACGTTACCCTCGGCTAAGTAGTCTGAGTCAGCAGGGATACAGTCCTAAATAGCCGGGTTATAGTATTAATAGTAGTTAACTTATGAGGGGGTCAAAGAGTTTGGATCCCCGCCATCCAATACCTATGGGTATTGAAGGAGATCCTACTAAATTTGACCCAGGTCCCTTGCAGGACCTCTAAACGCTGAACAAGGGCAAGACCCTTACCAAACCGTTCCCTTAACCCCCGACCAGGTAGCCAACATACCTCCATATAGACCGTGGAGATATGAATGGTGAAAATCTTTTATTTTATATAGACAGTAAAATAATGCCAAGACACCACGGACAAACGATAAGGAAAGATCACCTTCAACATAAGCAACTAGTTATTAAAGTCATTAATACAAAACCAAATAAAAAGTGCAAAAGATTAAAAATAAAAAAGTATTATACTAAACACTTGTCTTCACCAAGTGATGTAAGAGACTTAGGCAAACATGGCCTTGATTGTCAAGAACTCTTACTATCAATCTTGGATCCCGAGATGACTCACACACTCTACGATGGACAATGGATGATGGATGATGGTGGTGGATGATGGTGTTATGGTGGTGGTGGGTGGTGGATGAAGTGTGAGAGAGGTGGTGTGCCAAGGGATGAGATGGAATGAAACCAAGCACTCCTATTTATAGGCTGAACTGAAGACTGGGCACGGCCCCGTGTCCGCTGGACACGCCCCCGTGCCCGTCTGACACTCTCTCTCCTCATTAATTGTAATTCGCAATTACAATTAATGCGCCTGCTGTACTTTCACCACGCCCCCGTGCTCACTGGACACGGCCCCGTGGTGGGCAATAGAAGCTTCTACAAGTTTGTCTTTTATGCTGCTTCTTGGGCACGGCCCCGTGCTGGCTGAGCACGGGGCGTGTTCAGGCTTCTGTTTTCTCTTCTTTGCTTTGGAGGATGCCGTTGAGGGTCCGGGCAGTTCTACTTTTATTCCTTTCCTTGTATTTATGTTAGAATTAGTTGTCTTTTTTGCTTCTTTTGTGAATTTGAGCTCATTTCATCCTGAAAATACAAAAGGAAGACAAAAACACTCTTTTTCCAACATTAGTACTTAAAAAGGGTTAGTTTTATGCCTTAATTGATGTGATTTATGTGTTGCATTTTACACACATCAAATACCCCCACACTTGAACTTTTGCTTGTCCTCAAGCAAAACTCTTTAAATGTGGCTTACACTCCCAAATGGAATAGGTAGAAGAGAATGTTTTTGGCTTGTCATAGAGTGTCGGGAATCCAAGATCTTTTTGGGTTTTATTTTTTTTTATTTATTTACAATCCTATTCGTTATGATTTATTTAGAACGTTTCATAGGATAAATTACTTATTTGGGCATAACATGCCTTTTTAAAATTCTATTTATATACAAGTTCACATACCTCACGGGAGAAATCACTCAACACTCGGCCGAAGGTGTAGTTTTTTTAGTGAATCACTCGAGAGCGGCATGGAGCTTACGCCTTCCATAGGCTTGCCAAGCAATCAATCCTCCTCCTTTTTAACTTTATACCTTTGTAAATATCAAGAGGACTTTTTGGGTGAAGGGTTAGGCTTGGGCTAAAGGTGGGTGGTTGGGTTAGTGGTTAGTAAAAGGGCGAAAAGCGTAAAAAGCGTCGGTTTTTGTAACACAAAATTTTTTTAGTGACTTTTTATTTTGAAGTATTTCTCCAAACAAGCTTTTGTTTGTATAGCTTGGTTTGTTTTTAACTTCATCATCATTTTTTTTAGTCACATAAAAGAACGAGCTTGCGAAAAACCGAGCTTGTTACTAAAATAAAGGGTGAAAAATAAAAAGGTTTTTTTTTGTGGGTAAAAAGGGTTTTAGGGTAATGAAATGAAAGGTTTAGGCTCAAAGGGGTTAACTAGGGGGATTTTGGGTAGGTGGTAAAAAAAAAGAAAAATGATGGTGTAGAAATAAAAAAGGGTTAGTCCTAATGCCTCCATCATTTACTTACTCGGGTTTAAGTTGGTAAGGACCGGGAATGTATCGTCATGGCAAGTTCTAGAGTCGTAAGAAACCAAGCGGCTATTCACACAAGAAACGAAAAATGAGCATTTAGTTTAAAGATGTATATTTGTATGCTCAATAAAGGCTCAAAACTCACTTTTTGTGGGAATGGGTTTTTATGTGATCAAGTATATATAATTAAATTTTAACTAGACTTGTTATGCCGTTTCATAATTTTCTTATGTTGGTTCTTTTTATCACGACGCTATCGGTTGTAAATTTGTAAAAGTATAACCTTTTTAGAACTTGTTATTCCCAAATTAAACCAAGACAAGTAAAAAAATGAAAAGTTTTGGAAAAAAATTGGGGTGTTTAGCGGTTCCAATAGAGTTTTGTGTAAGGCTTGTAATTAGGACTTGCAAAATTTAAGGTTTTAGCATCCCCCCACACTTAAATTACACATTGTCCTCAATGTGTCCCAAAAATACGTTTTTCGGTTGATTAAAATGTGTAAAAGTGGGTTGAAAACAAGATTTTATGTTACTGGGTAGCTGAACACGGGGTGGTGTTGGCTGAGCACGGCCCTGTGTCCAGACTGCCAGTACCAAAAGTAAACAGAAGGCTGGGCACGGGGGCGTGTTCAGTGAGCGCGGCCCCGTGTCCAGATACCTGAACTGGGCATTTCTGCAGAGTTTTGGGCACGGGGGCGTGTTGGGTGAGCACGACCCCGTGCTGAACTTGCTGTAATGAAGAAAAATTGTCGAGAGGCTCTGTTTTTGTGCTTGGGGTGTGGGTTCAAGCTCCCCTTAGCTTCCTTTACCATCCCGAGTGTGTTTTATTCCTGAAAATTAAAAACTAAACTAGAAAACATAAAGGTTAATCTAAACTAAACTACGGATAGTTCCGCGGAATGCCTCCGTGGTGCGCCACGTTTATAAGGGTCCTTGGCTAGACCCTCCTTATCGGGTGGTTCTGGCTCATCTTCAATTAGGGGGTCATTGTTGCCAAAAGGATACTTTATTGAACGCTCAAGATCTATGCTCCTTTTGAATGCCCCTAATTGAAGAGGTAGATTGTTGAATTTCCGGTTTTTCAAAGCTTCATGAGTTTTTACAAAAGGTCGTCACAACACTAGAGGAGCGTTATCGAGGATGACATAGTCGATTGGGATTACCATTTGATTTGTTTGAACCAAGACATCCTCCACTACACCGATTGATTTTATTACTTTCCGATCGGATAGAAAAATGGGTATTTGAAGTGGAGCAAAATCACTAATACTTAATTTTTCGAAAATGTAGTTAGGCATTATGTTAACACAAAGATCTTTATCAATGGTGATATTACTAATAAAGGAATTTTGAAAGAAACATGGAACCGGTGTAATGTTAATTTCAAAAGGGTCTTCTATTTAGCGAGGTTTGATCATTAGTTAACTTAACACTTACCATTTCTTCAACTTTAGCATTAGTGTTTAGCTTTTCTAAAAACTTAGCATGAGGGGTTACTAAACAATGATTTTCGAAAGTATGTGATAGGAGGTTAATTTCTTCAAAATTAGACTCTTCTTGCATTTTAACATTATCGGACTCATCTTTTTCATTGTTTAACTCATGTGTCGGTTTTTCACTTTCTTGTTCTTCCATTTTTACATTTTCAACTACCTCTACGTTATTGTTACAATTTAATTCTTCTCTTGCGCGGGATTCCTCTTCCCTTGCGCGAGATTCTTTCATGTAACGTTCGATAGTTTTAATGTGTTCTAATATCCTATTGGTCACTTCGGTGAGAGAAAAAGAATTTGGATCCTCAAAGCTTGAATCCGGTTGTTCGATCCTTGGCTCCTCATAGTACTCATATGAAGTAGATGGTTCACACCATTGTTCTTCATTGTAAGTATATGATGGATAAGGGTCGAAACTTTGTTCTTCATAGTACTCATATGAGGTGGGTTGTTCACGCCATGGTTCCTCATAATGAGAGTATAAAGGTGGTGGCTCATACCTTGAATCTTCAAAGTATGAGTATGAAGGCTCAAACCTTGGTTCATCAAAATATGAGTATGAGGGAGGAGGTTCATACCTTTGGTCTTCATAGGATGTATATGAAGTTGATGGCTCGTACCTGGGCTCCTCATAATAATTGTATGAATTGGATGGTTGATATGAAGTATTATATTGAACCGAGCGTGCGTTAAGACAATTAGTGCAATAATTACCCCTATAATCATCCTCATCATAGGTGTAGTTGTAGCCTCTTGAGTATTGATCCATAAGAATCACTCAACAGACCACAACTGAGTCTCGGGACCAGAAAACAAAAATAAAGACGGAAACAGAGGCTGGACACGGCCCCGTGTCTGGTGAACACGGCCCCGTGGTCAGGTTCTGTATCTGGGCGTTTTAATTAAAGTTACTGGTCACGTTGAGCACGGGGGCGTGTTCAGCGAGCACGACCCTGTGTTCAGACTCTGTATCTGGGTATCTACTCTAAAAATATGCAGCACGGGGGCGTGTTCAGCGAGCACGGCCCCGTGTTCAGGCTACTGTAAATGCAAACTAAGCTAAAATGCAGAAAAATTTGCGCGCGTTTTGAAAAGGTTTTGAAAAACTGATTAGGCCGTTGATTTTAAGCTTTTTTAAAATCCTTGTGTCCCCGGCAGCGGCGCCAAAAACTTGATGCATGTCAGTGTGTATATATTTTTGATGTATATTTTTAAGTCCTTTTTACACTTTTAGCCAAGTTTTAAATTTATAAAACACGATACTCACTAACACTAAACACACATATGGGCAAGTGCACCCATCGTGGACGTAGTATAGTGTTGGTAAGATACCGAGGTCGTCCAAGGACACAAGAGCTTTTAATACCGGTTTATCCTCAACGTCTAATCAAATCAAAAAGTGAGAAAAATGTTTTTAAACTAAGAAAATAAAAACTAACTAAATGCTGAAAAATAAAATAAAATAAAAACAGATAGACAAGATGAATCACTTGGATCCGACTCGTGTATTAGTATAACCTTTGATTATTTTCGCACTTTTGCACTTGTTTAAGAGATTATCTTAGTTATTGTAGTAGGCCCCTCTTTTGAAGGCGACGTTACCCTCAACCCAGTAGTTTGAGTCAGCAAGGATACAATCCTAAAGGGTCGGATTATTGGAAGATAATGAATTAAGTTATTAATGCAAATTATGGTAGGCCCCGCTTTTGGCGGTGACGTTACCCTCGGCTAAGTAGTCTGAGTCAGCAGGGATACAGTCCTAAATAGCCGGGTTATAGTATTAATAGTAGTTAACTTATGAGGGGGTCAAAGAGTTTGGATCCCCGCCATCCAATACCTATGGGTATTGAAGGAGATCCTACTAAATTTGACCCAGGTCCCTTGCAGGACCTCTAAACGCTGAACAAGGGCAAGACCCTTACCAAACCGTTCCCTTAACCCCCGACCAGGTAGCCAACATACCTCCATATAGACCGTGGAGATATGAATGGTGAAAATCTTTTATTTTATATAGACAGTAAAATAATGCCAAGACACCACGGACAAACGATAAGGAAAGATCACCTTCAACATAAGCAACTAGTTATTAAAGTCATTAATACAAAACCAAATAAAAAGTGCAAAAGATTAAAAATAAAAAAGTATTATACTAAACACTTGTCTTCACCAAGTGATGTAAGAGACTTAGGCAAACATGGCCTTGATTGTCAAGAACTCTTACTATCAATCTTGGATCCCGAGACGACTCACACACTCTACGATGGACAATGGATGATGGATGATGGTGGTGGATGATGGTGTTATGGTGGTGGTGGGTGGTGGATGAAGTGTGAGAGAGGTGGTGTGCCAAGGGATGAGATGGAATGAAACCAAGCACTCCTATTTATAGGCTGAACAGAAGGCTGGGCACGGCCCCGTGTCCGCTGGACACGCCCCCGTGCCCGTCTGACACTCTCTCTCCTCATTAATTGTAATTCGCAATTACAATTAATGCGCCTGCTGTACTTTCACCACGCCCCCGTGCTCACTGGACACGGCCCCGTGGTGGGCAATAGAAGCTTCTACAAGTTTGTCTTTTATGCTGCTTCTTGGGCACGGCCCCGTGCTGGCTGAGCACGGGGCGTGTTCAGGCTTCTGTTTTCTCTTCTTTGCTTTGGAGGATGCCGTTGAGGGTCCGGGCAGTTCTACTTTTATTCCTTTCCTTGTATTTATGCTAGAATTAGTTGTATTTTTGCTTCTTTTGTGAATTTGAGCTCATTTCATCCTGAAAATACAAAAGGAAGACAAAAACACTCTTTTTCCAACATTAGTACTTAAAAAGGGTTAGTTTTATGCCTTAATTGATGTGATTTATATGTTGCATTTTACACACATCAGTCAACTAAAAGACATGCCCACGCAGGGGCAGAAAAAGACAAGCCCACGCAGGGGCTGAATACAGAAACAAAAAGTCCACGCAGGGACTGATTACAATTCAACAAATAAACAACAAAGGTATTTAATGACCCCTTCTCTTGGACTTCCCTTTGAGTAGGTCCGACAGACCCTTGAAGAAGCCTCGGTTGCTCTCCCGTACCATTCGAATTTCCTCTTCACAGTGGTCTAATCTATCGAGGACCTCTTGCTGTCGCTCCGGCGGGATCAGCTGCGGCTGCGGCGGCTGATACAGAGGTTGAGGTGGTGGCGGACGCTGGTACCCATAAGTTGGGTAACCAGTGGTCCAAAGACCACCATAGGGTCCCTCTGGGTGACGAGCGTTGTAGTCCCATGCCTCCTGGTATGGGTCCACATTGGCATAGTCATAATGGGTATGAGCCGGCTGCTCAAAAGGGTTATACCTCGCTGAACCGGCGTATGCAGGGATTGGGTTATCAAAACCCAATGGTGGCGCCATAGGCGCAGAGTTGATCTATGGGATGGGGTTTGATGGACCCCCCATCTGCAGGTCTTCTTCTTCCTCTTGGAGTGGCGGATAATGACTCCCACTCGAGGGCTGAGGAGTGCTGATGCAGACTCCTCCTCGCACGGACATCCGTGTGCTTGACCTGTTCCACTGGTGGTGGTGGTGGTGGCGGAGTGACTGCCACAAATCGAGAATCCTCGGAAGGATCCTGCTGCTGTTGCTGCTGCTGCTGGTATGGAGACGAGTGGTGAGAGGGAGTGAAGTACCAGTCAATCTACCTGAACCTCGCCTCATAGCTATCAGGACCACGGTAAGGTGATCCATGAAATGATGACCCATCGGAGATTTCGATGGGGTGGTTCGGGGTCCCAGTGGCAGGCTCCATGGGATCTGTATCTTCATCCATGTCATTTTCACCCGAGAAGTGATCCTCGGGTCCTAGTGGGTTGAAACCCACGGGTTCTTGAATAAAATTAGCCGGGTTGAACCGGCTTTGGAAAGCAGGGGTAGGGTCACCAAAAGAATGGTGCGAGTTTGACCGCTGCAACGGTATGAAGGAAGGCGGAGGGTTGTCGGGCTCGTTTTCGGATTGCGGCACGAAAGAATGTAAGTAAGACGGTGAGGAACCTAAGGAGACTGATCGCCTCCCGGGTTCAACATAAACCCTCCACGGCTCCTGAGGGCTAGTGCTCATCGTAATCGAAGGGGTACGCCGGTGCGAAGGCCCGGCTTGATGGTCGTGGCCTGTAACTGGGCCCTTGCCCCATCCTCTCAAAAACCTTGGTGGCATTCTTAACCTGCAAACATGATTAAGATAACAAAAACAAATATATAACAAAATAAAGACCAAACAAACAAAACAAAACAGAGTTTCTCCTATGTTCTTTGTATAGACTCAGAACTCGAGGAATGTGCAACTTGTGCACTAAGATTAAACACAAAAGGCTAGTGTTTAATTCACTCAGTGTTGGCTTTGATACCAACCTGTCACACCCCTATTTTCCACGTGTCACCGGTGGGCCTGGTGGGGGAGTATCGTGACGTAGTTGATATCATCATAGTTAAACAACACAAATTATAAATGCACAGCGGAAGCAAAAAAGATAGATTTATTTCAACCAACAAATTGTAATATCCAAGTATCACAAGTAGTCAAAACAGATCCACAGGCGGATCAAAATGAAAAGGAGAATTGTTCAACAGATTTATTGCATCCAAGCTTGCGAGACTCTAACGATGCTAAGGAGAGGCCAGCCTATTCCGTGTAGAACCTGCACTTAATCTTTTTGGGGAAAAATACGTCAGTTTACACTGGTAAATACAATTTAACTAACTCATTTTGAAAACGTTTTAAAAATTGATTTGATTTCACACGGCACAAAACTTTTTATAACTTGGGATAATTAATCAAATTTAAACTTGTAAAAGAATTACATGTTTGTTATGCGTTTAGTCGCCCGGTTCGTGCCAGGTTTAAGATTAATAGACACACCACATAGTATAAATCCGCGGCGGGAAGCCAACGGTTATACCTTAATGATTATGGACACATTGTCGGGTGTACGCCTACACCCGCGTGTCAAGGTCGTGGCCATATGCCGGTTGTAGCCAGGGGAATGAAGTTCGGGTGATCTTCATTCTCCGGGCGGCTAACCTCTAGTGACTTTGTATTAAAGCCGGTTGAAATTCATGAATGATGCCAAGGATATCCGGGACATGGTCATTAAACTCCCAAAGGCGTAAAACAAACAAAACCAATTTTTTAAACGGGTCATCATGATAATACTTAACCACTAATCGATTAAGGTCAAATGCCCGACCAAGCGGTATTTTATATACCGTACCCCAAGCCCGTATAATGGAAAATAAGTTAAAAGTATTTACATTTGCAAGTATAATTCACAATAAGCAAGTGCACGTATCTTTTACTGGATCTCCTATTCTGGAACGAAGGTTTATAATACCCTATTAGAATCCTAACGGGTCTTTAATTTAGCCTAAGCTTAGACCGGTTAGTTTTAATAAAAGAATACGGTTCAATCGCATGGAAGGCAAAGACCGGATTAGAATGTGGTTTTTGACCCGACAAGCTTGCATGCTTGTTTAATATGGGCAACATAATCACATTCTGGATTTTGAGACAAAAAGACATGGTTTGACCCGTTTCGGCTAGAATGTGTAAACTAGTTACATAAGCCGATCCGAACGCGAAAGTGCGTAACGGGTAACCATATGAATCATATACAAGTTTCCTAAGTTAGTATGCCTTGAACATGTTGTGATATCAGTAAGATACCTTCCATTATGCCCCAAATGGTTTTAAACCCAAACTATGCCTCATAAGGGCATTTTGGTCATTTTACAGGGTGTAAAAGAGTTAAACTAGTAACCAGAGTTACGTATCTGAATAGATCAGTAAATATACTTAATTTATGATGTTATAACAGTAGGTATCATATATATGTGAATTTTATTAATTATAACCATCCATAATGCACCGAAAGGGCATTTTGGTAATTTCACATAAGCCTAAAAGGTCAAAACTGGAAACCTGAGTTTAAAACTTTAGTTTACTGTTATAATATAAAAATTTACTGAATATATCAGTAGGTATCAACCCTTATACATATATACTAGTTTTGATATATACTATGTCGTAGAAATGCCTAAAAAGGCGATTTGGAGCCATTTCCGGGTTTGGTATAAAAAACTGATATTTTTAAAATTCTAGAAGGCTCAAAATAATATGTTTATCATAATAAATCAGTAGAAAAAGGTTTGAGGTCAAAAGGATTTATGAAACTCATTTTATAGCCAAAAAGGGTAAAACCGGCAATAACCGAAATAAACTTAAAACTCTAAGTTATGCTCCGCCTAAAAATAAATAAAAATCTTTAAAAATCCCAAATTTTATTTTATGTCAGTGGGTATAAAGTTTGATATTAAAATTTGGGTTTAGTTAGGCTATATGCTAATTATGCTAATTAATTACTAAGGAAGCTTCTAATTACGCTAATGAGCATAACTCTTAATCTAGACCTCAAATTGATGTCAAATTTTGGGTATAAGTTTATAATTCAGTAACTAAGATATCTACTCTTTTACATTTTCAAAAATCATATTTTAAGGTCAATTGGGCATAATGGTCAACATATGAGCATTTAACGGAAACATGCATGTGAATAGGATATCTAATGAACCAAGTTGTATAATCACAGAGGGTTATACCAACATGTAAATAGGTCCAAAAGAATCCCTAAGGCAATCCTAAACTTGGCTTAAACGGGTCAGAACTGAAAGTCAAAGCGAAAGTCAAACTATGCGACTTTCGGTTCCAAACCGGGTCTAAACTGAAAATTGTCGAGTTGAACATGTTGGGACATGTTCTTACAGTAATTACCACGTTAAATTAATGATCAAATAGGTTGCATGTATCCTACATTGCTAATTATGCATTAATTTGCAAATTAACATTCTGTTGACTTTTTAAAGTAAGCTTTGACTCGACAATAATCATAGTTAGAGTGGGAATCTGGTAATACCCTTTTAAGGGTTTATTACCCACATAATTACCTACTTATAGGTATTTTTAATTCGAGATTTTACTGACTAATTATAGCTTAATCTCGAAGTCAAACCTTAATTACGACGGTTTGACTTTTAGCTAATTAACTAAGCTAAAATGGATTAGAAAGGATTAAGGACACTTACAAGAGTCCTAAATAGGATTAGGGACCTAAGGGAAAATTTGTTGCTGTCCAGAGAAGCTCCAAGATGCTTGAACAAAAGTGCAAGTGAGCAAGTGAAGTGTTCACAACTCCAAGTCCTTATATAGTGCACCTAATGCCTTAGGATCTTGACAAGTAACTCTACAATGGTTGTGAGATACAGCTGAAGTCGTGAAGTCATAATATGATAGTCAGCATGGATCGAAAATCCAAGTATACAGCTGAAGTCGTTCGATATGAGAAAATCAGACGCATCCCTCCTACAATAGGTGCAAGGATGTTAGACCCCATAAGGCGGCAGATCTACGACATCCCTCATTGGTCAAAAAGGCATAGAAACGCCTCCGAGTAGACTACAGAGCCTGAGAACAACCCCGTGATGGAAGAAGTCCCAGTAGCCTTTGCGGAAGACTTGCCAGGAACGCCCCTCCGTAGCGACGAGGGGAGTTTAGGATAGATCGCGTGCCAGGAGTTGCACCAATGCCGAATGACGCCATACCGACTAGCTTCACCCGCGAAGCATGAACCTCTGATATAACTGCAAGAGCTGCTAGACAGAGGAAATTAAGGACATAACATCCTTAGTTAAGGGCACAAGGAGAAAGTTGATAGACTCCACTTTGCATAAATTCCAGAGAATTGAGAATCAGAATCCTTTGCCAAGGACTGTTGACATGAAACAGACAAAATCGTAAGATCCTAGTTGCCACTCAAGGATCAACCTGAGGACAGGATGTCCTCAACTGCGAATACCAGAAGGAAATATCCCTAAAACGACCCTCAGAACTCGCTTCGAGCATTACGAGTTCCTTTTCGTACCATTTGGCTTAACAGATGCATCAACAATATTCATGTACCTCATGAATCAAACGTGTAAGCCATACATGGATAAATCATGATTATACTTATTGACTACATTCTTATATGGCCAATGACCAAGGAAGGTCGTAAGCAACAGCTGCAATTTACCTTGCAACTCTTAGAGAAAGAACAGTTAAGCACTATGATGACGAAAAGCGGATTTCGAATTCGCGGAGTGAGAACTTTAAGATACATGGTGGATGAGAACGAAATTCATGCCACCCCTGCAACCAAGAGCTAAGGAGCTAGAGTTGCAATTATGTGACGCCTCTCGACAAAGTCTAGATTGTACGCCGTGCAACAAGACCACAACATTGCATAAGTGGCACATTGATTAAGGGATCATGAGAAGAGACCTTCAGATGGATACAGTAATTGCGCGCCGCAAACTGGACGTCATTACCTGAAAGAAAACGCTGCACGATCCTTACTGATCACAAGGGTTGCAGCACACCGATGATCGTAAGAACTCGAATATGAACTGAGCTGTATGAACAAGATGCGTGCTTGTGTGATAAACTTTGATAAAAAGTGGGAACACTCACTTGCCCTTAGTAGAGTCTTCCTACAACAGTATTTATCACGCCGCCGTCTAAACCACTTCGTGTGAAGCTTTAGATGGAACATAATGAGTCAATTCTCGTTGTGTTGAACGGAGACCGGAAATAAACAATCAACTGGCCGAGATGGTCTAGAAAAATCTAGAGGCAAGGTCGTTCAGATATGTGATCATATCGAGACAGCCCGCAGAACACAGAAAGATTACGCCGATGAGCGGCAGAGATCGTAAGAATTTGAGACAAGAAGTATGACTAAAATGAGAGCCGTGCCTAGAGAAGGCGTAGTGTGATTTGGAAAACGAAAAGGTTGAATCCCCGGTGTAGGGATCAGAACCATTGTTCACAAGATGAAGCTTCCAGAAAAAGATCAGTAGTAATCGCGACACATCCATGTGTCTAGTCTTTAGAGGAGTCTGACTCAAGGAACAGTCGTTGTTCCCACAAATAAGATTCACGCCAGTGACAAACAACAAGAATTACTATAGAAACCTGTTAAGGTTTTGGACCAAGAGTCCACAATACTATAGAACCTGTTGAGGTTTCGGACCAAGAGTCCACAAGATGCAGAAAAGACATGATTGATTTACTTGAGTACGATAAAATACATGACATGAGAACACGAAGACGTGTTTCGAATATAAGTAACCATATTTGTTTCACAACTCCCCTGCGACCGATGGCATCGCTTGAATTTCAGGACGAAATTCTTTTAACGGGGGGAGACTGTGACAATCGTCACTTTTCCGTACATTCCATACACTAAATGAACAGTGATCTGTGCTTTAATGAACATACATGATCTAGTTTACAAGACAAATAAGTTTCTGAATTCCATGCAAGTGAATTCATGCACGTTTTATACTACAGGAATTACATTATGCAATAATGAACTGCGTTGCGTCAGAAATACTAGTAAACTCACCGGTAAGACACATTGTGTCAACAGAACTGCAGAAAGCAGTCAGACATTAGAATTGAGGCCTAGGTGTAGGTCCAACAACAAGAATACATTAAAACCCAAGAATACATAAAAGGGTTTAATATATAGACATTACGGAAGCTAAAATAATCACTAAAAAGCACCCGAAACGCACTTTAAGTGCATAATTTTAATAAATTCAGCTCTAATCAGCTTTTAACAACATAAATGTTATGCAGAATTCATGTTTTAGCATCCAGAATATTTCCCTAAGTATCGGGAATCGAAAGTATTACAAAAGGGTACTTAAAAGACACTGAAAGGTGCAATTTAGCACTTTAACGAACCGGTATATAACCGAACAACCGGACATTACCCGGAACATCAAAATATTATTAGAAGCATTGTTTTGGTGTTATGAAGCTAGTTATGAGCACTACTCAGCATATTACTACTTAAAACACTAAAACACAATTAACCCCTAGACTAAATTCTTTATAAGTAACTAGATTGTGTAACTAGGAATTGAAATCAAACTAACACCCCCCCCCCCCAAAAAAAAAAAAAAAAAAAAAAAACCGGTTACAACCTTGGAACCCCACACCTAGATTATTTTGAATTGTTAATTGGATATGTTAGTCCTTCATGAAACACATTATCCTTTAGGTATAGAAATGTTGGAGGATTCCTTTATAAACCACAAGACCATCACATTACTAAATCATCTTCACCAACTTCACAAAATTTTCCCTCGTCCTTCTTCCCCAATCGGCTGAAACCAAGCAGCCCCATCACCACCATCTTCAACCTTCAATCATCCATTCCAAGCTTGTATTAAGGTGCTAGGAGGTGGTTAACGAAGCTTGGTGTGTTCGGAAGTTGAAGGACCTTCTTAGTTCGCTATTAACCATCACTTTTCTTCACTTGAACTCTCCTAGCTTTGAGCTAGTGGTAAGTCTCTTAGATCTACTCATTTTACATCCTATGAAGGTGGTTAATAGATGATATCTCATGAACACTAAAGGATCATAAACAAAGCTTTGAACATAGAGCTAACCTAATGATGAAATGTTGTTGAAATGTGATGAAGTAATGTTAATATGAAGTTGTTTTGATTCTTGTTGATTATACGATGATTTACTTGTTAATATTGATGTTTGATGTTGTTGTGATCACTAAACATGTTAACGGAATCAATCGAACACGAGTTAGAAAGACTAAAAGCTAAAAACAGCATGCTGAGTTGTATTTTCAGCCAACTTCAACAGGCTGTAACAGGACCTTAACAAAACAAAAAAAATGTATTTTCTGAAGCCTAGATTTATGTATTATGAAATACGGTTCTAATGGCACTGGAATCATAATTTTTAGACTTCGTTTACTATTTTTAAAGACCCGATTTGTAACAGCAGCTAAAGCTGAGTTTTTACAGCAGTAAATGGGTGTTATATTTTGAATCATAACTTGAAACCTGAGTAGAACTAGGTCATGAAATTGGTACTGTAGATGGACACTGATGTCGTAATTGTCCCATTGGAATTTCGTCAATCCGACTTGCAATGAATTTTTAATGAATTATTCCATGGACTGCAGTCAGAAAGTAATGAATCTGATTGCAGTCTGGAAAATGATTTTTTATAAATATTGGCAATGAACTGGACCCCGATATTTTTATACAATAATATATCATGATCGTTTAAGATATTCTGTAAAAATTTGGAAATTTTTGGAATAAGCTAACTATTTTACTAAAATGCTCGAAAACAGCCCAGTTTTGGATATTTAAGTTGAAATGACATAAGTTGTAATTTGCGTGTCTAAATGTCGAGTATGTTATCTGAGGAAAAATATATATATTTGTTGATTACTAAACTTTGTGCTAAATGTATGTGGTATGTATAATACGTGCTAGTGTATTAGGACTTGCAAATACACATACAACATATTTAGACAAAATACATAATTCGGGTGCAAAGTGCAAAGTACAAAATACTTGTATTTATTTTCAAGAAAATAATATAAATAAGACACTTAGTTAAAAATATAACTTATTTTTTTACACAAGAATACGTACACAAAAGATAGTGACTTGTACTTGTGCGACACAAGTCTAATGACTAACGTTAATAAAACACGTTTAGGTCACGACGCTAGCTAAGCAAATCCGGTGAAGTTTACGACGCAAGGAACGCAAAGTTGTGAGTTCATGCTCCCCCTTTTCTTTAACTGTTTTTGGTTTTATAACTCTCGGGGGTAAAATACATGTTACAAATATTACAATTTTTTTTACAAGTGGTAAAAATACAAGAAGCACTCTTGGTGAGAACGAGTACCGAGTGCAATACAAATTGAGAATACAAAAATACGAGAAGCACACTTGGTGAGAACGAGAACCAAGTATGATGTGCTTTAAGAAATGCCTAGAAAATACTAGATCATGTGAGCATAGACTTAATACTAAAAATGCCATAAAGTCTTGGTGAAAACTAGTACCAACCCATTAAAAACATTCATTAATTAGGGACGAGGGTTAGATCTAACGGGTACGGCCGAACCCCACTCATGGTCAAAACTAGTACCTAGTAGTGCTTCGGAGTCCCAGTCGAGGGTAATCGACACAGTCGAGGGTAATCGACACAGTCGAGGTTAATCGACACAGTCGAGGGAAAATCGACACAGTCGAGGTTAATCGACACAGTCGAGGGTAATCGACACAGTAAAGGAGCCAACACTAATGCTCCAAAAGTCCTCACATGCCTTAAAGGAGCCAACACTAATGCTCCATATGTCCTCACATGCCTTAATGTCTTTGTACAAACATTCAATTAGTACGTGGTGTACACAAGAAAACTTGATTTATACAAGAATACTTTATTTATACAAGATACATACCATGTTTTCATACACGGTATGCAAAACGCATGAACTCGCTCAACTTTATGTTAATGTTTTCCAAAATTACATGTATTTCAGGTGACAGGATGGATCTTGGGCGCAAGTGTCATAACTGGAAGTAGACTACAAGATTAGATGTCATCCACTTTTGTTGAATTGTAACCTAGATGAAGGTTGTGTTTTAAAACTTAAATAACAAGTGTTTGTAATACTCAAATTTTCCGAATGGATGAACATCGTTTTAAATCATGTAGTTGTTTATTATGATTGAATGCAATGATAACAAGCTAGTCACACATCATACGCTTCCGCAAAAGACAAGGTGTGACAGAGGAGACATTAAACTCGGGAGTTACACTTTACTTTAGTTTGAATCTTCATCTTGGAGCCACCATACCACCCACCATTCATCTCTATTCTATCTTGAACAACCTACATCACCCGATCAAGGAGCATCATCACCATCAATTATTCGCAATCACCAATCCATACAAACCCTAATCATCACCATCAATCTTTCCACCATCATCCTTCACCAAAACCTTCAACATCCATCAATTCTCTATTGTTCAAGCTTCGAGATGACTTCATTCAAGTTCCAAGCATCCGGTGATCAAGTTTCTTCGACCATGAGCGGCTAATCACCTTGGTTTCACCCCGGTGTAGGTAGTTGTTAAATTTAGGGTTTCGAATTGTTCTTGTTTCAACTTTGTGACAAATTGTGTTTGATTTTTGAAACCATTGACAATAGTTTACATTTGTTTCGTATTCGTATATTGTCGAATGATGTTAAAAGTTATGACTTTACGAAATGGTTATGTGTAGTTATGCATTGTCATGGTTAGGTTTTACTTGTGTTGATTACAAAGTGCATTCTTGTCCGATTTTCGAAGCGTTGATAGTTATTGGCACCTAAGTCATGGTACACTAAATCCGCTAATCGTATGCAATTGAGTTGGATCTAAAAACTTGTAGAAACCCTACGTTGGCAATTGAACCCTTTTTCTTATTATTGTTTAGCAATCAATCTTTCTTGCATTTGTTAATTTGTAGTTGTTAATCAATTAAACCAATTCCATTAGTTCAAATTCTCATCTTTCAACTAAACAAAAATACAACAATATCTGGCAAGCTTCATAAACTGTGACAATTGTTCTAATTCAATCGAATCCATACGCAAACTACATACTCTTCGTGGTTCGACCCCTTGCTACCACTAACTATCTGTTAAGGGTAATTTGGGCTTATAAATATTATCTTTGACCGGAGCGCGACACTTCGATCAAATTTTGGCGCCGTTGTCGGGGAGTGCGTGCGCTTTGTGTTTGGATATTGTTTGAATTTGCGTGATTAACTGTTTAATTTGCGTATTTATTTTCTTGTACTTTGTCTTTTTCTTTGTTACGCGGGGTGTGTTACTTGTGCAGGTTACAGGTAGTGCATGCATACGCGGAACTAGGGGAGGACTTCACCGTTAGTCTACGGACCGGAAATCGAAAGAGTTGCAAGAATGAATTTAGCAAGCCGGTTGGAGGCAACTCTTGCTTCTAATCAAACCAACCAAACACCACAACTCACACCAACCATTGAAACCGATTCAATGGCAAATCAAAACTCAAACCAAAACCTCAACCAAAACTAAAACCCGAGCCAATTCCAATACCGAAGCAATTTCAATCTCGCTCCAAATGTTCAACCTATACCTCAAGAGCAACCGGGTGGTAATAACAACTCTAGACCACCCACACCACCTTTCCGAAACCAAAATCCCAACAACACCCAACGAACACCCCAACAACAAAATCTTCACCGACAAAACTCCTTACCCATTCACCTTGATGATCGGAACGTTAATTCCGACCGAAAAGGCAATCGCGATCGTGGTAATCCCGCGAATGAAGACCCGTTCTTTAACATCGACGATTTGAGAAACGCTATCCCTGATGAGGAACCGTATAGTGTTCCCGGTTATCAATCGCCGGAACATGTGAGTGTTCATACGGAATATTCGGATGATGGGGGATATTATGATGATCGGGCCAATGATGATGAAGATTGAGAGTATTTGAATAGGGGTAACGTCTACAACGCGAGAGGTTTTGAAGATGATGAGCTTGGCTATCAAAACGCCAACTTTGTGGGGAACAATGATTATGGGTATGGGAATGCGAGAAATGATGGTTACGAGAACAACCGTCAACCACGAAACAACAACCAAAGGAACCGGAATGAAGGGTTTTACAACAACAATAACAATAATGCTAACCCTAATCGGATTCCTAGTTTTGTGGGAGGAGGAAATCAAAGGGGTAACCAAGGTGGAAACCAAAGAGGTAATAGGGAGGGAAAATCGAAGACTGGTCGATCAAGAAGATAACGGTCCGCATCGTCGTCAACAACCTCCACGGGGAGTAAATGACCGTTTTAGACCGGTGGTGACAGATAATGACTCTCCAATTGTTTGTGAAAGGAGAATGTTCGACTATAAACCTCATTACATCAATATACTTCCCCATTTCAATGGGAGGTCTAACAATGAACCGTACACGCATTTGGCAGAGTTTTCCACCATTTGTAACACTATTGGGGGGCACAACTTTGCATTGGAGGAGGTTAAACTTCGATTATTCCAGTTTTCGCTGAAAGACAAGGCAAAACAATGGTTTCTTACACTTACGGCAAATAGTATCTGGACATGGGGTGAAATGCAACAATTCTTTCTGGATGAATACTATTCAATGTCGAAGACCGATGATGCACGGGATGAAATAAGGTCGTTTCGGCAACTATCGAGTGAACCGTTGCATGAAGCGTTCACTCGATACAAAGAATTGATGCGGAAATGCCCACATCACCAAATAGAAAAGTGTGAATTGGTGAAGTGTTTTGTACGTGGGTTGGATGATGCGACATGGAATCGCCTCGAGTCAACGAGCAATGGGACTCTATTGAGCAATCATGAAGATGACGATTGGGAATTTCTCGAGCGAATGAGCAAGCGGTCGAAGGAAAAGGAATCGGCCGATAGAGCCAAAAAACATCCCGTTTCCCGGTCACTTCCCGATCTTGATTCTAAGGATCGGATTTCTACTTTAGAACGGGAAATGGCTCGTATGAAAAAGAAGGAGGTGAATGCGGTTCAATTCGCAGTGTGTGAGGATTGTGGGGATATCGGCCATAGGACCGATCAATGTCCAACGGGACCCGGTGATTACACCGAGGAAGTAAATCAAGTGTTCGGCGATAGAAAAAATAATGACATGAATTCGAACACCTACCATCCCAGATTGAGAAACCATCCCAACTTCCGATATGGGAATGTCGAGAATTAAATGAACCCGAACTTTCAACCGGGTAATCAAAGCGGGTCATCATATCAAAATCGCCAAGGTGGTAACCAAGGGGGGTGACCAACGTAATTACAATCAAGGGTACCAAGGTCGGGACAACAACTACCAAGGTGGGTACCAAAGGAATTACAATAATTAAGGCGGTAATGGAAGCGGGTCGAACAATCAAACTGGTGGTAATGATTTGAGTGCCAAAATGGATGCTTTGTTAAATGTGGTTAAGGATTCTAACAGTGACATTAAGGAGATAAAGAAGACAAATGAGATTCGGGACAAAGCACATGAGGCACTAGCAAAGCAAGTGGGCCAACTTGCGGAGGAAATGGCTCAAATGAGGGGAAGCATGGGAAAACTTCCAAGTGACACCACGGTGAACCCTAAGCATCAAGGGTCAAGCTCAAGGAACACACGTGAGGTACCAATTAATAAAATTACTTTAAGTAGTGGTCGAATCATAGATAATGGTGTCAAAACACCATCACCCCAGTTTGTTGAAGGGGTGGTGGAAGATGCTAGTGAGGATGAAAGTGAGGATGGTCAAACGGGTCAAAACAAAAATGATTTAAAAAAGAATAATAACACTCCCATTGTGACCATACCTGTCCCTAAGGCTAAGGAAAAGGGTGTGAAGGCTAATGCCGTCCCTTATCCCGAAGCGTTGAAGGGACCTGTGAAGAAGGTTGTAAACAAAAGAGGTCCACAACAAGAAGAATTGTTGGAAATTTTCAAACAAGTAAAAATTAATTTACCTCTGTTGGATGCAATCAAACAAGTACCGTCTTATGCTAAGTACTTGAAAGAATTGTGTACCCATAAATGAACTCATAAATTTCCAAAAAAAAAAATAGATTTAACCGAAAATGTGAGTTCGATTCTCTCGGGTGCACTTCCACCTAAGCTCCAAGATCCGGGTGCGCCTATCATTTCAATTCAAGTAGGCGACTTTAAAATCAACCGGGCACTTCTAGATCTTGGTGCTAGTGTGAGCATTCTACCAGGTAGTTTGTATGACCAATACGAGTTTGGTCCACTTCAATCGTCAAACACCACCATGGTGTTAGCCGATTTGACACCCAAACTACCCCGTGGAATTGTTTCGTTTGTGATAGTAAAAATCGAGGATTTTTACTATCCGGTGGACTTTTTGGTACTTGATTATGTGGCCAAGGACCCAACCAAGCAACCTACAGTGATTTTGGGTCGACCGTTCTTAGCAACCGCAACTTCTCAAATTGATTGCAAAACAGGAACGGTTGACATGACATTTAGAAACCGAAGGTTAAGGTTGCATGTTTTTTCCGGACTTATGATCCCTCCAGTTGATGATGAATGCTATATGGCGGACATTGTTGACACATGTATACCTCTTTGCGACACAGTCGTGGATGGGGAAAACACAATGGAGGATTGTTATATGTTTGACAGATCACAGGTGGAGATGGATATGAGCATAGACGAGGAGGTGAAAAGTTTGGAGGTGCTTGCGATTAGAGAGGGGAAACCGACATGGACGCAACAAGTTGAGAGTTTACCAGAGAGCATTGACACTAAATTGAAGCCGTCGTTAGTAGAGCCTCCGGAGGTTGAGTTGAAGGCATTGCCGAAGCATCTCAAATATGCTTATGTTGGTGAAGGCAATACACTCCCGGTTATCATTGCATCAAACTTAACCGAGGAGCAGGAGGAAAAATTGATGGGTATCTTGGTCACCAATCGGGCGGCGATTGGATGGACCATTGCTGATTTGAAGGGTATTAGTCCATCGGTGGTGATGCACAAAATCATCACGGAAGAAAATGTGACTCCCGTTCGAGATGCACAACGGAGATTGAATCCGAATATGCGGGAGGTGCTGAAGAAACAAGTGCTGAAATGGCTTGATGCGGGTATCATTTATCCGATCTTGGATAGCCAATGGGTGAGCCCAACACAGACGGTTCCCAAGAAAGCGGGTATACAAGTCGTCAAAAATGACGCAGGTGAAGAGGTAGCCACTCGGCCGGTAACCGGGTGGCAAATTTGTATTGATTATAGGAAGTTGAATACCGCAACTTTCAAAGATCATTTTCCTATACCGTTTATCGATCAAATTGTTGAGAAATTATTGGGGCAACAAGTTTATTGCTTCTTAGATGGCTATTCTGGTTATAATCAAATTGCCATCCATCCAGAAGATCAAGCAAAGACAACGTTTACTTGTCCCAACGGCACCTTCGCATTTAGGCGAATGCCGTTTGGACTATGTAACGCCCCCGCCACCTTCCAAAGGTGTATGATGAGTATCTTTTCAGATATGGTGGGGAATTCTTTGGAAATTTTTCATTGATGATTTCTCAATTTTTGGGTCTTCATTTGAGGCTTGTTTGGACCAACTAGACAAACTACTAAAAAGATGTGTCGAAACTAGTTTGGTCCTAAGTTGGGAAAAGAGCCATTTTATGGTTCAAGAGGGAATCGTGTTGGGACACGTGGTGTCGAGTCGTGGGATAGAAGTCGATCGTGCAAAAGTACAAGTTATATCCACCTTGCCATATCCCACGAGTGTTAAAGGTATTAAGTCAATTTTAGGTCATGCGGGTTTTTATCGACGGTTTATTAAGGGTTTTAGTGACATAACCAAACCTTTGTGTAACTTGTTGTTAAAAGACCAACCGTTTGATTGTAACGAAAATTGTCAAAACGCTTTTAACAAATTAAAAGAAAAGTTAGTTGAGGCCCCAATCTTGCAATCGCCAAATTGGTCTTCCCGTTTTGAAATTATGTGTGATGCGAGTGATTATGCGGTGGGGGCCGTGTTGGGACAACGGGTTGATAAGAAACCCGTTGCCATATACTACGCAAGTACGACTCTTTCGGATGCACAATTGAATTACACCACCACCGAAAAAGAGCTACTCGCGGTGGTATATGCATTGGATAAGTTTCAGTCATACATATGGGGTAGTAAAGTGATTATTTATTCTGATCACACTGCTGTTAGGTACCTCATGGAGAAGAAAGATGCCAAACCGAGATTGATCCGATGAGTATTGTTGCTCCAAGAGTTTGATTTGGAGATATGGGACAAAAGGGTACCTAGAATGTGGTAGCGGACCATTTGTCCCGGTTGATGGTTGAAGAAGATCCTAAAGCATTAGAGATCAATGAGTCGTTTCCCGATGAGTATACTATGAAATTAGATAAGTTACCTTGGTATACTAACATTGTGAATTATCTTGTTACAGGTGACTTACCGGCACATTGGGATAGACGGAAGAGGCAACATTTCATGTCTCAAATTAAGTATTATCGGTTGAAGGAACCGCACTTGTGGAAAGAGTGTGTAGATCAAGTGATTAGAAGATGCATAGATGATGAGGAAATTACAAGCGTGTTAAAGCATCTACATTCGTTTGCATGTGGTGGCCTTTTTAGTGGCCACAAAACGGGTCATAAAGTGTTGAATAGTGGTCTTTATTGGCCAACTATTTTTAAAGATGCAAATGAGTTTTCCAAGAATTGTGTAGAGTGCCAGAAATTAGGGGGTATTTCAAAAAGGGATGAGATGCCCATGCAACCAATCCTTGTAGTCGACATTTTCGATGTGTGGGGTATTGATTTCATGGGCCCATTCCCCAATTCTTATGGCAATTTGTATATCTTGGTGGCCGTTGACTACGTTCAAGGTGGGTCGAGGCAATAGCCACCAAGACAAACGACCATTCCGTAGTTTGTAATTTTGTTCAAACCAATATTTTCTCAAGGTTTGGGATTCCTCGTGTCATCATAAGTGATGGAGGATCTCATTTTAAAAATTTTCGGTTTGGAAAACTTTTAAAACGGTTTGGTGTTGACCATAGAATTGCTACCCCCTATCACCCACAAACAAGCGGGCAAGTTGAGGTGTCAAATAGGCAAATCAAAGAGATTTTGCAAAAGACCGTGCGGGCGGACCGTAAGGATTGGTCAATTAAGTTGAACGATGCTTTATGGGCCTACCGTACGGCACATAAGACACCCATTGGCACTACACCTTACCGGTTGGTTTACGGTAAAAATTGTCATTTGCCGGTTGAACTTGTGCATAAATCATTATGGGCTATTAAAGAGGTTAATGTTCAATATGATGATGCATGTAAGGAACGGAAACTCAAGCTATGCGAGTTGGAGGAGCTAAGAGAAATGGCATATGAATGCGCGTCCAAGTACAAAGATGGGATGAAGAAGGCGCATGATGCCAAGTTGATGAGGAGAGAGTTCGAGATTGGAAAAAAAGTGTGGCTCTACAATTCGAAACTCAAATTCTTTCCCGGAAAGCTCCGAAGCAAATGGATGGGACCCTATGTGATCACCCGGGTCGGACAATTGGGTGATGTTACAATCGAGGACCCGAAGGATGGGTCACGGCAAACGGTAAATGGTCATCGGCTAAAACCGTTTCTCGATGGTAATGAAAAGGTGGATGAAAACAAGGAATCGGCGAGCTTCGTGGTAAGCATCCCGGTTTATGAGGTCGAATGAAAAGGACCGGTAACAATTTTTGTAGAGTTATGTATAATTTTTAATTGTTTGTGTGTTTTGGATATAATCGTTTTCGTTTCATACTAACCCCGTTTGATTGTGTGAAGTCCGGATATCCCGAACAAGTCTTGAAGACGTAAGGTATGTTTTTAGACTTTGTTATGTGCATTGAGGACAATACACGACTTTTTGGGGGGTGGTAGGGCCGTTAACGGTTTTTACGTTTTCAAAGTTTAACTTATAAAAATTTATAAAAAGAATTTTAATAATTTTTAGAATTCTTAAATGTATATAGTCCCTTTACTAAAAGTACATAATTTTCTCTCTATTTACCTAAAAAAATAATAAAAATAAAAATTAGTAAAAGGGGGCCCGTCGGCGACGGGGAGGAACCCGTCCGGGACGGGCAACAGAAATACCCGTCGGCAAGATGGTCCCGTATCCAGGTGATTAGGCCGTAGGCCAAAAACGAGTTTTTTACAACCCGTCGGCGACGGGGTGGGAGCCGTCGGCGACGGGCTTCCGTTCGGTCTCCGGTCAGGTTACGAGCTAACATAAAAAATCGACCCAAATCACTTTGATACCCGTAAAAACTTGACCCAAAGTGTCTTTTGACCACCCAACTGACCCGAGATTGATCCAACACAATTCTAAACCTGATAATCTCATGAATCACTTGCCTATCTCTCTCTTATTCACTTCATCTTCCTCCCTTTTCACTCTAAGAACCCTAAAACCTTCAAGCTCTCATAACTTCTTCAATTCTAAATCAAATCACCTGATTTTTGGGTCCATCTTGAGTGATTTTCCGAGAGGAACAAAACCCCCATCACGGTTTTCATCAATTTTTGCTAGTTTGCAAGATTTCTGGGCGTGTAATTTCGGGTTTTTGAAAGGGTGTTCATCAAGTTGCTTGCTTTACATCTTTTTCTTAGTTCTTCTTGTTTACAACATCAAAGGTATGGATTTCCCTTAAATTTATGCATGATTATCATATATTTAGTGTTTTTCTTCTGAAATTTTAGACTTTTTAGTTTAAGAGTAGGTTGTTTAAACAATGTATGTTGCTCTAACATGAATTTAAGTATGATTAATTGTTTTGGATGGAATTTGAGCATGTATAACCATAGTGAAGTGATTACACCCGTTATTTACATGATTGAACATGAAGGTGATGTTGAACTTTGTTGAACTCATAAGAAAGTGTGAACAAACAAGTAAAAATTGATAGGTAGATGATAAAATGAGCGACTTTGGAAGTTTAAAAAGGCGATTTTGCATCTATTTGTTAATTAAAAGTTCAACATCATACATCATGTTCAAAGTTTGAGAGTTTATTAAAGAATGGGTTTATATTAATGCCTTGCTTGTTTTGTGATTGTAGTTATGGCTGGAGGAAGAAAAAAGCAAAAGACTACAGGGCAAGGTTTATCATCGAGAGTGGGATCTTCTTCCGGTTTAATACCGAAGAAGTGGCAGCAACTATGCTCCGTAGAAGAGGGTGATCCGAGACTTTACAGACAAGATTGGGCATGGGAAAATTTCAAGGATAGTAGAAGCGCTCAAGTATGGGATGAGGAGAAGAACAAACCTTTATCAGCGTATCAAGATAGGAAGTTAGAGGCCAAACTGTGGAAGTGGAAGATGGTCAACGGTGTGAACACTTCGGTACCGGAAAGGATTATATGTAAAAGGGTTGTGAATGTGGAAGAGTTTAGACAAATTGGAAGTGTGCAAATGTTTGAGCGTCAAGGATGGGAGAGAGTTCTTGATTGGTGTGAAGATAACACCTCTCGAGTGTATTTGGCGGAGGTATGTGAATGGTTGGCGACATTGAGGTTCATGAATAAGGATGGTCCGCCCGCTCAGTGGAAATTAGTTGGTAAGACAAGCCGAGGGGCAATGGCGATGTCCTTCGAAATTATTAATTGCATCATGCGCTTTGACTCTTTGGGGGTGCAAGCATATGACTATCCAGCCATTGAACAATTTTTGGATAATCATATGAACGATGGTGATCCGGAACAAATGATAGCGGTTATTTTACCATACAATGACGGGGGAGCGGCCCAAAGGAATCATGTAACACCCTAACACGTTATAACTGAAAAGACGCAGCGGAAAAAAAATCGTTCCATAAAAATTTCTTTCATTAATAACGTTCTAACCTACTAGCAAGTTCATTAAGAAACACTTTCTTACATTATATACATCTTTTATACTTAATTTACATAATAAAAGCATAACTATCAATTTACATAGCCAAGTATTCCCGTACAATCTGACTTGTGACTCGGTCTTTGATCGCTACTCCTTGGTATGAAATTCTGTGATTCGTACTACCTGCACCCATCACATACAATCGAAACATTAGCATACATTATACACAAACAAGGTTCTTAATTGTGTAGTCTCGATTTGTTCTATCCGCATATTCTTTCCATTCGTTATCTTTCTAGATGTAGTCATTCCATCCGGGTGCCTAATCCTTTGCGAACCTCGATGGAGAACCTGCACCACATTTCATTCTCGAGGCACACTGTTAATATCGTCAATACTTAAGAGTATTGAAACCACGTATGCATTACATACATAACTACGTACATACATACCTACACACATACGTACATACATGCATACATTACGGCATACGACTTGCCTACTTAGGTGATTACATACATACATACATACATACATACATACATACATACATACATACATACATACACTAATCCCTACAAGCATACCTACTCACATACTTAATTCGTTACCCCGCGTACTCGCTTACATACCCCGATCTTATACGCACATCTTAAACGCTTTCAACAATATCTATCGGGTATGTTTCGGTTCTTAAAAATGAGTTTCATACTCATCCATGACTAACCAAGCCATTTGGTAGGGTTAAGGAACATTATAAAGACTTAACAAGGCTTGGAATGGGTTCACGGGGTCCGCGTTCGAGGAAAAACGAGGAAACTACGCAAACAAAACAATTACATCAGCCCTCCACCGTAAGCTACGGTGGCTACCGTAGCTTACGGTGGCCCCCAAATCCTTACGGCAATCTTAACCTGCCTTACGGCAGATACAACATTCCCAGTACCCACCGTAAGCTACGGTGGCTACCGTAGCTTACGGTGGCCCCTGAATCAACCTTCCTTTTTAAAATACTAAACTCGCATAATTCATTCGTTTTGCGTCCGAATCACTTGGAACTTGTTTCTAATTGTCCGTAAAACATTTCCCTACATCTTATACTAAGAATCCTTACCCCGGGTCCTTAATCTTTTCAAACTTCAACATTACTACTATACATATACATGATTATTCGACCCGTTTAGTACCATCAATTCTCCTTTATTATAACAATTCCTTCGTTATAAATAACACTTAACTTAAGACTCATAATCATTACATATCCCTTGCACCATTCTTACCCACACATATAAATATTAGGATTCTACATTTACACTAAGAAGTGAGTCGGAATCACTTACCTTAAGCGTCCGTATTCGTGACCATTCCCTTGTCTCCTCTTGACCCGATTGCCATTTGTGCTTGCGTCCTCTTGACATGATGCTTATCATCTACACCTCACTACATTCACATTCTTGTTAGCATTCGAGATCTACATATCACTAATCATGTCTAGTTCATATCTCGCATTTGACTTTCAATAGTCAATTTCAACAAGCACAAGGCATAAATATAACAATGCATCATTCCAATTCACGCACTTTTAACATACCATCAAGTATGAACCTAATGATTCATCATGCATCGTTCAATCCTCCTAACCTTACAATCATATACATAATTTAACCATGCTATTCTGACATTTATTTACTTTTCATAAAGTTAACGGTTGAGTATGTAAACTTTCAACTTAGGGACATATATCCATTCCGATGTGGTAGTTATACCAATGACACCATAAGCATTTCATATCCATATAGTAAAATACATACGAACATATGATTACCTAGTCACATACACAACATACACATACTTATGCTTTCATAACTCTACATTCGACAACCGTATTGTTCAACCTTCGCATAATCAATTTATCATCTTACGTATGTACACGACATAATTCCAACATTATCATTTATCAATAAACTACGCATTTCACATTTGTACACATTTGCTCTTAATCACCATGAACCAAACGCATAAAGTACATGGCGAGCATTACATCATTGGGACATGAGGTACAAGTTCCTAATGCATAGTTTACTAAACCATTCATTCTAATCCGAATTCTCATAATGACTCCACCTTAAGCATACTTAACTTATTATTTTGCTAACGGCTACACCATAAGCACCTTCTATACATAATTACCCATAACCTTCATACAATTTCACAAATTTTGCTCTCTTAGGCATTTCATCGAACACTTGGCGGGTGTACTACTAACAAAACATTATGTACAAGCTTTTAAAGCGTGATTCCTACTAATTCTTCACATAACTCATTCACAACCAATCACATTCATAACAATATTTCATCCTAACTAGGAACATATGGTTGTGACATCAATTATTCATGACAAGATCACCACAACAACCAATTAACAAGTAGAAACCTCAAAATTTCTAGCCATTCTTGACATGCAAGTGGGTTTTGCTTAAATCTATATTCATATTCGAAATTTAACATATCTTGATGTCTACATAGCCATAGTAACCATCATTCATACTAAATTTAACATTACATTCACAAATTACACTAAACCCACTAAATCAAGCATCACCAAATTGCAAAATTCGACTTACTTGTTATTGAAAACACTTAGGGGATTAACATTCTTGGTTCATGCATCCAAATGGCCCTCAATTCCCCTCTCAATTTGAAGGTTTTCTTGAATTAGGGTTTCACCCCTTTTCCTCTTCTCCTGATCGATATCACGCACACACACTCCTTGTGTGTGTGTGATTCTTGTTTTTATTAAACCAAGTTTCCAATTTGGCAATTCTAGTCCCTCAAGTTTATCACACCTTCTTAGTTGCCACAACTTTCATTTTCTTTACTTATTTTGTTAAGCTTTTAACTAAGTTTAATAACTTAGTTATTGTATTTCATTTAATTAATCATGGCAACGTACCTACGTATTAATACGAGTTTCGGGGTGTTACAAATCTACCCTCCTTAAAGAAGGTTTCGTCCCCGAAACCTTTCTCATTTCCAATAAACATAACTATTCTTTCCTTACTCTATCAGCACGACCACTGGCCCATCTTAGTGACAACCCCCTATATTTTAGAACCCATCTCGGAGTTCTTATTAGTGTCGCTTTCGTTAATAGCGCTAGCTTCCAACCCATTCCTTAGCTATTGGTTCATTCATCATTTTAATACCCATGTATTAGGTGCTTTAGATATCTTTTTGTTCACCTCAACATTCTTGTTACTTTCGTCAGTTTATACAACCTTATTTCAGAATTTATACACATACATATATGTCTAACTTTGACTGGTACCTCATCATGATAGGTAACTACCCGTCCTTGTTTCATAAGTCCTTCATATAACTGACCTATCCCTAATAAGCTCTTACTATCCATACTATACTTTCCCATAACATTCTCAATTGCTTGACCGTAAGCAACAGGTCAACATTCATATTTATTTGAATTTGCACTAACACTTTCATTCATATGATCCGTTTAGGACGGGTCTAATACCTTCATCCCATTTCTTAAAATTACATTCTATACGTATATCATATAACATTTAGTTCTTGTTTTGTTATCACAACAAAACTATTAATTTATAGCCACCTATACATGCTCTAGCTACAAGGTTGACATCATTTTATATTTCTATAGTTACTCGTATCATACGTGCCTTTATGTTACCTTCAAATTACCCCATTCATCTGACATTACAACTACCCTTAATTCTTGCATTACTTATTCTATTTAATTAAACATGTCATGCAATTTCATACATCGTTGACTTTTGAGAAAGTCAATCATCTTATCTACATACTCTCATCATATGATCATGTACTCATCTAAACCTAGTCGGCCACACCAATGATACTATTTACATTTCATAATCATGGTGAAAGACACACATGTACATAAGTACATGATCATCTAATTACATGTATGCACATGCATCACCATTTCAGCTCACACTAACATATTCAAAAACTAAAAATTTGACATAACCTCATTACCATTCCTTACTAGTGAGTTCACATTTCTCATACTTTATCTTCCACTTACCTCATTTGTCCTACATTCTATTCTTCTCAATTCACGCATCACTAAGGTTGTCTACACAAGCGCATCATATAGGTTCTTCGCACGAGAGTCTAACCCATACCCGAGGGTTTCGCTCATAACTTATAGAACATAATTCTCAATGACATGATTCTCTCCTTATGTCAATTATAAGGAATTAACCATTCCATACTACCCCATACTCCTTTCACTACTCAATTTGCAGGACGATTTCGATTTGCTAATTCATACTTATCCGTCATAAATTAAAACACTTTACTTACCTCGTTTTCATTCCATACTACCACGATCTGTAAGTCAGATCTGTCCACCTTCTTCACGAGTACTAGCCAGACCAGGCTAGATTCCATTCATCCATGTAATGTGCCTCCATTCGAACACATCCCTTCACCAATTTTGTTGGTTTCATCATAGCAAGGATTCCAACATTACCTTCAAGAAATTTAACAGTTAGTACTTTTCATTTCTCACACGAAACTTTTTCATTCTGGTTACTTAGTTCACCAACCTTCATAATTTAATCTTTCGAGGCCAACTAACATTTCTTATTTGTAGTATATGCATCGAGGTATATGTTCGTACTTCTTTCCATTCATACTTACTTACAAAATCATTCATTACGTTATTTCGATACTCATGACCAAGCTTACCCTTTTCATTCATACTTAAATTATTGTCTGGGTCATAGTCCGCCCCACCTTACGACTCTTACGGATCGATTGCTAACACATTTAACATCTAACGGGTTTAAAACTTCTTTCTTTCATTTTTAAATTTAGCTTTGCGAGCCCATTATGATCATCCTTTTGTTCATTTTCTTTACATTTATTCATAGAACTCGTTTGACATAACTATGGTCAATTATCGACACAATATTGATGTGGGCAAACTTTACCTTTTATATGTTTTAAATCCGTCTTGTGGATCCAAACATTCCCTTCGAGCCTTTCATTCCTTGAATCCGTCTCGCAGATTCAAACATTCCATTCATATTTTTCATTCTTTACACGTGTTGAATCCGTCTCGCGGATTCAACAGATCATTCATACTTCATTCCTTTCATGCTTCGAGTCCGTCTCGCGGATTCCAGCATATCGTTCATACTTTCATTCCTGAAAGTCTTACATTTCTTTTCATCCATCCCCCCCCACGTCCACCTACTACCTAATTCTAACGGACGTACCTGTAACAATTATCACGGTCTCACGAACATCATATGTTTCTTGTGTACTGGCCAGGTACGCAATCCACATACTAGTTTCGTGCCTTCGCGTAATCGCCACCTTATGTCCGCAGATTTAAGTTTCGGCACGTGTATCATTTCCAAAACTTCCTTACCATATTATTATTATATTTCATTTAAAATTTTCTTTCTCTTGCTTAATTATACCATTTCATGCTCTCATAAGCTAATTCTACGTACCTCGATCAATATGTCATATTACATACCTTGGTGCCGGCGCTAGACCGCATTTACAAATCATCCTTTGCAAGCAGTCATGCTGTCCTTACACATAACATACTGTTAGTTATCTTCGAATACATACTTAAACACATACTTACCTCGGCTTCTTTCCTTAGATCTTGATCGAGTCTTAGATTGTACGGGTCCTTAGTCACGAGAGCACACCGGTTTGAGTTCAAGTATTTACCTCCTTCTACTTGATTCTCTCAAACCAGGGCTCTGATACCAACTTGTAACACCCTAACACGTTATAACTGAAAAGACGCAGCGGAAAAAAAAATCGTTCCATAAAAATTTCTTTCATTAATAACGTTCTAACCTACTAGCAAGTTCATTAAGAAACACTTTCTTACATTATATACATCTTTTATACTTAATTTACATAATAAAAGCATAACTATCAATTTACATAGCCAAGTATTCCCGTACAATCTGACTTGTGACTCGGTCTTTGATCGCTACTCCTTGGTATGAAATTCTGTGATTCGTACTACCTGCACCCATCACATACAATCGAAACATTAGCATACATTATACACAAACAAGGTTCTTAATTGTGTAGTCTCGATTTGTTCTATCCGCATATTCTTTCCATTCGTTATCTTTCTAGATGTAGTCATTCCATCCGGGTGCCTAATCCTTTGCGAACCTCGATGGAGAACCTGCACCACATTTCATTCTCGAGGCACACTGTTAATATCGTCAATACTTAAGAGTATTGAAACCACGTATGCATTACATACATAACTACGTACATACATACCTACACACATACGTACATACATGCATACATTACGGCATACGACTTGCCTACTTAGGTGATTACATACATACATACATACATACATACATACATACATACATACATACATACATACATACATACATACATACACTAATCCCTACAAGCATACCTACTCACATACTTAATTCGTTACCCCGCGTACTCGCTTACATACCCCGATCTTATACGCACATCTTAAACGCTTTCAACAATATCTATCGGGTATGTTTCGGTTCTTAAAAATGAGTTTCATACTCATCCATGACTAACCAAGCCATTTGGTAGGGTTAAGGAACATTATAAAGACTTAACAAGTGTCACACCCCGACCACGTAGAACATACAAAACGTGGCGGAAACGTCGGGGAGTGTTGTAACAGAATCAATTGTTTCAAATCCATGGCAAATGAAGTTTCGTTTTATAAATCAAACATGAAAGTTTACAATGTCTGAACAAGAATCAAAGTGTACATAACATGAATTAACTAGTTCTTGTCTCGTTTTAAGTCACTAAGGCACAGGTCCGCCTAAGTATGTCTTGATAAGTCCTATGCATCATCTCCTGAAAACACATGTGAAAATAGGTACGTCAGCATAAAAATGCCTGTGAGATACATTGGTTTTGTGAAAACGGAATTCATGACTTGAGTTTGAGAAAATGTTTAGTCATGAACCTCGTATTTTGCTTTGTCTTGTAAATCATTTGAAAAACGGTAAGACCAAATGATATGTATAAATAAGAGAACAATGCATGGTTAACTGAATAACCATGTAAAAAGAGTTTGTATAAGATTTGTTGTTTGTAAATCAATGTCTTGTGAAAAGCGTGTCATTTGTATAAAATGTTCTATGTCTCAAATTGAAATGATTCAAATAACGCTACGATACGTAATACCATACAAACACTTATATATAGGAAGTACCAGCGGCGTATCCACCATGCTTGTATCATATTACACACGCCTCGTTACTTAATCACTTACTCAAACCAAACCATCAAGATGAAATGTTTAACAACGGTAGAAATGTTTATGTATAGTCAAATGTCTATTGTCAATTGTAAGTCTTGTCAACGGATACAACTGGTTTACACGGTTCAACGGATACAAACGGTTCATATAATTGAAGGGTTAAGACGGTTCACATGGTCAAATGGTTACAACGGTTCAAAATGTAGTATAATGTGTTCATATGCTGGATGAGCATATGCAACAGAAATGCAATGTGAAACAATGTACTACGTATGCACACCATGGGCGTACGTAGCATGAAATGTATTGTAGAGTACAACGGTTCAAAATGTAGTGTAATGTGTTCATATGCTGGATGAGCATATGCAACAGTAATGCAATGTGAAACAATGTACTACGTATGCACACGATCGGCGTACGTAGCATGAAATGTAAAGCAATGTACTAAGTACGCACACAATGGGCATACATAGCATAAACACAATGAAATCATGGACTATATATGTACTATCGAACATAGCAGTATATGATGTGAAAACCGGAAAGCATGAAAGTAGCAAGTAGGCACATGTGTTTCACCCCAAAACAGTTTGGAAAACAGTAAAAGAGGGGTTCAATGTACTCACATTGACTCCTCGAAAACATGTAAAAGATGGGGTTCAATGTACTCACCTGAGATTGCTTTGGAGTTCTTGTATAATAACCAGATAATGCTAAAGATCACGGGATATCAAACGGCACCTAATAGGTAGCTATGTTAATATACCGGACCAAATCGGAAGGATCGGACAGTACGCGGGTTCGAAAACCAAACGAGTATCGAGACTCGTGTAATATGGTTTAACAAAGCCTACATACTAAAATGGAACTTAACCTAAGTGCTTACGGTCCATCATGACCCGTTTAGGTAGCTTATGCCACCTTACGCGTCGTTCGCGTAGAACGCGTCTGGAACGCCTAACATCGTGACCACAAGGTATAACCTCGGAAGGTTATAGCTATGGTCACCTAATGTGTTTGGTCAGGTCCTAATGACCGACCAAATGGGTCGGGTTCGAAAGTATAAGCGATGGTTTAGATCGCTTACCTTACGACCCTATATAAGTACTAAACTAAAAGTGACGAGCTAAGCATGTTAGAACATGCTTAACTAAGTTTAGAAACAGGTTTGACATCAAAACAAACGGCCTTGATGCCCACGAGTAGTTTGGTTACAAAACATGCAAGAATGCACATTTTGGCCGAAACTACGACTCGTCACTGAGCCTAGATAACGTGGTGATCAGTAGGTATGGTTACTACGGACCATAACCATCGTGATCACGCTCACGTTATGAAGTTCCATGAACTTCGCATCGACCATAGGCTGGTCAATGCAGAAAGTCAACAAAACGTTGACTTTCGGACTCGAAAAGCGAATAAAAGAGCGAAAGAAGACTTACGGAGGGTCCCCGAGTGCTAATCAAGACCAAATAGCTCAGGTATGAAACAATGGTTTCAACTTAGAGCTTTAGGTCTGATTTTGTGGGTTTTAACTCAAATGGGGGGGTATTTATAGGAAAGGTGGAACCGTTAGGATCGTTTTATCGAATATCGTGCCTTGATCTCGTGCGTACACGTGTCCCTGAATTAAATACACTGAATCTGACCCTTGGCCCTTCATTTGGGTGAAAAGGCATTGCCCTTTGATCGTTCGAAAGGCCAGATTTTGCATTAAATGCAAAATCTTTCTGTCAGACATGTTCACGCGCCCCGCGTAAGGATTTGGTAAATCCTTACGCGCCCCGCCTAAGGTTCCCAGACCAGAATTTTCAATTTTGGTCCCTGCACTTCAGAAACACGTAATTTGGCCCATTTTTGGCACTTTTAAGCCCCGTTAACCTCATTTCAAGGCTCTAAGATGAAGTTAAAGTGTAGGGGACTTGAAATATGCTCAAAAATATTCCGGATGTCGGTTCGTTTGGCCGTACGATCGCGATGTTCGCTTAATTACGACGGAATGCGCATAAGCGCGAAAGACGATCCAAATGACGCGACGAATGGATTTTTCTCATGCCAACCACTAAGGCATAATATAAGGATGCTTATATAAATTTTTGGATGTCCGGATGTATTCAGAACGTAAGTTATGCGCGAAAGTGCAAACTTATGCACTTTTTGACACTTTTAGTCCCTGAATGATCCAAAAGTTTGTTTTAGCATACCAAACCCCTCAAAGCCTATTTCTAAGCTATGTAAAGGATATTTAGGGTATGTTTAACTTATGGACATGTTCCGGAATGTTCGTTACAGTTCAAATTGGCATACTTTCGCAGTTTGTCAAGTTTAGTCCCTGTAAGTGAATTAACTTGTTTTTGCTATACCAAAGCCTTCAAAACTTATTTCTAAGTTATGTAAAGGTTATTTAAGGTACGTTGAGTATATGTTGATGTTCCGGAGTATTTGTCGCATTAAACTGAGTACGTTTACGCACCAGTTTGCGTATAATTCTCTAGAAAGTGATGTAGAGTTTGAAATTGAACCGGAATTGTTATGTGTAAAAGATGCACATATTTATACAAGATCCCAAGTATGAAATACAATATTTCATTGGTTTGGTATTTGTTTGATGGTCGCGGTGACACAGGTGTCACAGTCTCCCCTACTTTAGGAAATTTCGTCCCGAAATTTATTCGTAGGAGTCTATTTGTGAATTTGCCAAATAACCACCAATGATATGTAAGGCAATATCTTGTCATTTCCTTAACGGTCATTCTTCCGAAACGAAAATGAACAGACGGGTCATTTTCAATGGTTGCTTCATCAGAATTGGAAATGAAGGATTACACAACGGATATTCATTTCCTCAACGGAAAATTTTCAGAAACGAAAATGAACAAACGGGGTCATCTTCAACGGTTGCTTCCTCAGAGTTGGAAATGAAGTATTACACAACGGATATTCATTTCCTCAACGGATAATCTTCAGAAACGAAAATGAACTAACGGGGTCATCTTCAACGGTTGCTTCCTCAGAGTTGGAAATGAAGTATTACACAACGGATATTCATTTCCTCAACGGATAATCTTCAGAAACGAAAATGAACTAACGGAGTCATTTTCAACGGTTGCTTCCTCAGAGTTGGAAATGAAGGATTACGCAACGGATATTCATTTCCTCAACGGATAATCTTCAGAAACGAAAATGAACAAACAGGGTCATCTTCAACGGTTGCTTCCTCAGAGTTGGAAATGAAGTATTACACAACGGATATTCATTTCCTCTACGGATAATCTTCAGAAACGAAAATGAACTAACGGAGTCATCTTCAACGGTTGCTTCCTCAGAGTTGGAAATGAAGGATTACACAACGGATATTCATTTCCTCAACGGATAAATCTTCAGAAACGAAAATGAGCTAACGGAGTCATCTTCAACGGTTGCTTCCTCAGAGTTGGAAATGAAGGATTACACAACGGATATTCATTTCCTCAACGGATAATCTTCAGAAACGAAAATGAACAAACGGGGTCATCTTCAACGGTCATTCTTCAAGTTTGGAAATGAAGGATAAACGGATATTCATTTCCTTAACGGATAAATCTTCAGAACGAAAATGAACAAACGGAGTCATTTTCCTCGACGGGTATTCTTCAGATTTGGAAATGAAGGATAAACGGATATTCATTTCCTCAACGGATATTCTTCAGAAGTGAAAAATGAATAGCTAGTTCATTTTTCCTCAACGGATGCTTCATCAGAATTGGAAATGAATAGGGTTAACTCTAGACACATGACAGAACTTGCTGTGATTTCTGTGCACTAAATTCCATAATTATGTATGCATCCATAATTACGTAATCCCTTGCACAGTCCGCATAGTTTGTTTTGTAATGTTTTGGGGAAGGATATCAAACTTGTGACGAGGGTGACTAGACTTCCATCGGTTCCTTTTAATTAGATCGACAGGGGATCCTCTTGGTTAGGCCACCAAGGAGTCCTTCCAGCTATATCATCACATGATATCCCTAACCAGATTTTTGGATGAATCTGTTTAGCTAGACCACTCAAGGGGTCTAATTATGAAGTAGTACTTTATAATCCGAGGGACTTAACTATAACATAGAAGTCCATTGAGGATTTTAAGTAATACCTTTGGGCATCTTACTATGAATCTCTTGTACACAGACATGTAAGATTCTACGAAGATTTGGATAACATAATTTGGATCACACAACAATACATAAGGAAACACATAAGCACATAGTCACATAATTGTTTAACTTGATCATAATTTGTTATTAACTTGTTATCGATTGAATACGGATATGGAAACCTGTCGACGGATCTCAATGTTCACTGGAATCTATCTGAGAAGATAGAAAGATCTCCCAAAATTCGATTTTTGATTACAAGGAATCACCACATTCGAATGAAGGTATACAACAATTAAAGACTTACGGGAAATTCCTAGGTACCCTATTAAGGATTTATAGTGGTACCTTGGGTATTCGTCTTGTGTTGTAACCTGCGCCTTGTACTTCGTTTCCTTAGAATAAACGGGTACTTAGGAATTCCGTGGAAGACGCAAGCGATTATAGAATGGGAGAATTTTGGGGGTAGTTTGTTCTTCAAGGAATACGGTTCCTTGATTGTCGGTATTGCAAGGGATATGTCGTTTATACATGCAACCATCGAAATACATTGCAATGTAAATGAAAGATTTATTTATAAACAACGATATCAACTGTTCCTTGGATCTTGACAACAAAAGAAACTTAATACACAAGACATGATTATTTCTAAACGATGTTGTCTTCTAGTCAGTCGGGTGATCATCCTTGTGCTGGATTTGCATTAGCAAGCTTTGGGCAATTTCTTCGGAAATGACCCATCTCGCCACAGTTGAAACAAGAACCTGGTAGGAAACGACCTTGAGCGGGATTGTTGCCAGCTTGGTTTGGTGCAGCTGCAGCTGGGCAGATTCTTGTTGTATGGCCTATGAGTCCACAAGTTTGGCATTTGCGGCACTGTACATTGGCGTGATGATGGAGGCTACATTGGTTGCACAAGGGTGCAGTTCCATTGTATGGTTTTCTAGCAGGGGGTTGAGCTGGTTGGTTGGGGACGGCTTGACCATTGTGAGCGACCATGGCGAAGTTCTGAGAAGCCTTTCGCTTCCTTGACTTCTTAGGAGATTCAGTCTGTTCATCCATGGTCTTTGATTCCTCGATTGGGTTCGATTCCCCGGCTGATTTCTTGTCACCTTTTCGAAAAAGTTTATGCTTTCTGATCTGCGATTCAGTCAAGGTTGCAGATAGCTCAATGGCCTGACGGAGTGTGGTAGGGTTGCTACCAGTGACAATGTCTTGTACCGAGTCAGGCAGGCCGTCGATGTACCTTTCGATAGCCTTGTCGAGTGGGGCGACCATAGTCGGGCAAAGTAGACTCAACTCCTCAAACCTATCAGTATATGCCCTGTGTTCGCCACTATCTTGTTTCAAATCATCAAACTCCTTCTCCAACGCTCGTTGTTCATGACGAGGACAAAATTCTCTCATCATAAGTGCTCTCAGTTCAGCCCATGTTTGTGCTAGAGCAACATCTGCACCACGGTCTCTCATTACCCCGTTCCACCATGTAAGAGCCCTCTTCTGAAACACACTCGAAGAAAACTCGACCTTGCGATTTTCCGGACACTGCACGTGGCGAAAGGTATTCTCGATGCTCTCGAACCATTGGAGAAGCCCAGTTGCTCCCTCAGAACCACTAAACTTGAGTGGTTTAGCCGAGTTAAAGTTCTTGAAATTGCATGTACCATTGTTGTTGTTGTTGGCTTGGTTCCATTGAGCAAAGAGATTTGGGAATTGAGCAGCCATCTGCTGCGCAATAATTTCTGCCAGCTCGGCAGTTGCTATCTGGTGTTCGCGTCGAGGAGGCATTCTAAAAGAGGAAAACATGAAACGAAACAAATAAAATGGTATTGGGTAAGAATAGGATGTTACAATCACCGACCATAATCACGGTTGATGGTTATTTGTTCGAATCATGAAGCAAACAAACAACACCAAGGCTGAATCAAAGCAAATAGATCCTCATAGTGTATCGCGAAGACATGCTCACCTATAAGTGGACACTCACCCCAAGAGTTCCCAGGTAAGAGTGACTGGTCCGATTATGTGGATTTGTACGAACACTCTAACCTTAGACAGAAAACCCAGGGTACAGGCATTCACTCTTCCAGTTCGCACGTGTTCACACTATTTAGGACCCAAAACTTTTGACGAGAGTTTTGAAAATTCAAAGGGGTTCAAAACCTTATAACAAAGGGTTCAAAACCTTACAATAGAGGGTTCAAAACCTAGTAATCAATCATCCTAGAACAGATGATTAGTTTTCAAGGCGGTTTTGAAATTTATGTTCTTGTTGTGGTCGTCGCCTAAGGATAGGTGACGGTATTGTTTTATGACTAAACGCAAGTGAACTCGCGTTAGGTTCCTAGGAAGGTTATAGACTAGGTCAAAGCATTACTAATAACCTAATTCCCTATAACCATTGGCTCTGATACCATCTTTTCTGTCACACCCCGACCACGTAGAACATACAAAACGTGGCGGAAACGTCGGGGAGTGTTGTAACAGAATCAATTGTTTCAAATCCATGGCAAATGAAGTTTCGTTTTATAAATCAAACATGAAAGTTTACAATGTCTGAACAAGAATCAAAGTGTACATAACATGAATTAACTATTTCTTGTCTCGTTTTAAGTCACTAAGGCACAGGTCCGCCTAAGTATGTCTTGATAAGTCCTATGCATCATCTCCTGAAAACACATGTGAAAATAGGTACGTCAGCATAAAAATGCCTGTGAGATACATTGGTTTTGTGAAAACGGAATTCATGACTTGAGTTTGAGAAAATGTTTAGTCATGAACCTCGTATTTTGCTTTGTCTTGTAAATCATTTGAAAAACGGTAAGACCAAATGATATGTATAAATAAGAGAACAATGCATGGTTAACTGAATAACCATGTAAAAAGAGTTTGTATAAGATTTGTTGTTTGTAAATCAATGTCTTGTGAAAAGCGTGTCATTTGTATAAAATGTTCTATGTCTCAAATTGAAATGATTCAAATAACGCTACGATACGTAATACCATACAAACACTTATATATAGGAAGTACCAGCGGCGTATCCACCATGCTTGTATCATATTACACACGCCTCGTTACTTAATCACTTACTCAAACCAAACCATCAAGATGAAATGTTTAACAACGGTAGAAATGTTTATGTATAGTCAAATGTCTATTGTCAATTGTAAGTCTTGTCAACGGATACAACTGGTTTACACGGTTCAACGGATACAAACGGTTCATATAATTGAAGGGTTAAGACGGTTCACATGGTCAAATGGTTACAACGGTTCAAAATGTAGTATAATGTGTTCATATGCTGGATGAGCATATGCAACAGAAATGCAATGTGAAACAATGTACTACGTATGCACACCATGGGCGTACGTAGCATGAAATGTATTGTAGAGTACAACGGTTCAAAATGTAGTGTAATGTGTTCATATGCTGGATGAGCATATGCAACAGTAATGCAATGTGAAACAATGTACTACGTATGCACACGATGGGCGTACGTAGCATGAAATGTAAAGCAATGTACTAAGTACGCACACAATGGGCATACATAGCATAAACACAATGAAATCATGGACTATATATGTACTATCGAACATAGCAGTATATGATGTGAAAACCGGAAAGCATGAAAGTAGCAAGTAGGCACATGTGTTTCACCCCAAAACAGTTTGGAAAACAGTAAAAGAGGGGTTCAATGTACTCACATTGACTCCTCGAAAACATGTAAAAGATGGGGTTCAATGTACTCACCTGAGATTGCTTTGGAGTTCTTGTATAATAACCAGATAATGCTAAAGATCACGGGATATCAAACGGCACCTAATAGGTAGCTATGTTAATATACCGGACCAAATCGGAAGGATCGGACAGTACGCGGGTTCGAAAACCAAACGAGTATCGAGACTCGTGTAATATGGTTTAACAAAGCCTACATACTAAAATGGAACTTAACCTAAGTGCTTACGGTCCATCATGACCCGTTTAGGTAGCTTATGCCACCTTACGCGTCGTTCGCGTAGAACGCGTCTGGAACGCCTAACATCGTGACCACAAGGTATAACCTCGGAAGGTTATAGCTATGGTCACCTAATGTGTTTGGTCAGGTCCTAATGACCGACCAAATGGGTCGGGTTCGAAAGTATAAGCGATGGTTTAGATCGCTTACCTTACGACCCTATATAAGTACTAAACTAAAAGTGACGAGCTAAGCATGTTAGAACATGCTTAACTAAGTTTAGAAACAGGTTTGACATCAAAACAAACGGCCTTGATGCCCACGAGTAGTTTGGTTACAAAACATGCAAGAATGCACATTTTGGCCGAAACTACGACTCGTCACTGAGCCTAGATAACGTGGTGATCAGTAGGTATGGTTACTACGGACCATAACCATCGTGATCACGCTCACGTTATGAAGTTCCATGAACTTCGCATCGACCATAGGCTGGTCAATGCAGAAAGTCAACAAAACGTTGACTTTCGGACTCGAAAAGCGAATAAAAGAGCGAAAGAAGACTTACGGAGGGTCCCCGAGTGCTAATCAAGACCAAATAGCTCAGGTATGAAACAATGGTTTCAACTTAGAGCTTTAGGTCTGATTTTGTGGGTTTTAACTCAAATGGGGGGGGTATTTATAGGAAAGGTGGAACCGTTAGGATCGTTTTATCGAATATCGTGCCTTGATCTCGTGCGTACACGTGTCCCTGAATTAAATACACTGAATCTGACCCTTGGCCCTTCATTTGGGTGAAAAGGCATTGCCCTTTGATCGTTCGAAAGGCCAGATTTTGCATTAAATGCAAAATCTTTCTGTCAGACATGTTCACGCGCCCCGCGTAAGGATTTGGTAAATCCTTACGCGCCCCGCCTAAGGTTCCCAGACCAGAATTTTCAATTTTGGTCCCTGCACTTCAGAAACACGTAATTTGGCCCATTTTTGGCACTTTTAAGCCCCGTTAACCTCATTTCAAGGCTCTAAGATGAAGTTAAAGTGTAGGGGACTTGAAATATGCTCAAAAATATTCCGGATGTCGGTTCGTTTGGCCGTACGATCGCGATGTTCGCTTAATTACGACGGAATGCGCATAAGCGCGAAAGACGATCCAAATGACGCGACGAATGGATTTTTCTCATGCCAACCACTAAGGCATAATATAAGGATGCTTATATAAATTTTTGGATGTCCGGATGTATTCAGAACGTAAGTTATGCGCGAAAGTGCAAACTTATGCACTTTTTGACACTTTTAGTCCCTGAATGATCCAAAAGTTTGTTTTAGCATACCAAACCCCTCAAAGCCTATTTCTAAGCTATGTAAAGGATATTTAGGGTATGTTTAACTTATGGACATGTTCCGGAATGTTCGTTACAGTTCAAATTGGCATACTTTCGCAGTTTGTCAAGTTTAGTCCCTGTAAGTGAATTAACTTGTTTTTGCTATACCAAAGCCTTCAAAACTTATTTCTAAGTTATGTAAAGGTTATTTAAGGTACGTTGAGTATATGTTGATGTTCCGGAGTATTTGTCGCATTAAACTGAGTACGTTTACGCACCAGTTTGCGTATAATTCTCTAGAAAGTGATGTAGAGTTTGAAATTGAACCGGAATTGTTATGTGTAAAAGATGCACATATTTATACAAGATCCCAAGTATGAAATACAATATTTCATTGGTTTGGTATTTGTTTGATGGTCGCGGTGACACAGGTGTCACAACAAGGCTTGGAATGGGTTCACGGGGTCCGCGTTCGAGGAAAAACGAGGAAACTACGCAAACAAAACAATTACATCAGCCCTCCACCGTAAGCTACGGTGGCTACCGTAGCTTACGGTGGCCCCCAAATCCTTACGGCAATCTTAACCTGCCTTACGGCAGATACAACATTCCCAGTACCCACCGTAAGCTACGGTGGCTACCGTAGCTTACGGTGGCCCCTGAATCAACCTTCCTTTTTAAAATACTAAACTCGCATAATTCATTCGTTTTGCGTCCGAATCACTTGGAACTTGTTTCTAATTGTCCGTAAAACATTTCCCTACATCTTATACTAAGAATCCTTACCCCGGGTCCTTAATCTTTTCAAACTTCAACATTACTACTATACATATACATGATTATTCGACCCGTTTAGTACCATCAATTCTCCTTTATTATAACAATTCCTTCGTTATAAATAACACTTAACTTAAGACTCATAATCATTACATATCCCTTGCACCATTCTTACCCACACATATAAATATTAGGATTCTACATTTACACTAAGAAGTGAGTCGGAATCACTTACCTTAAGCGTCCGTATTCGTGACCATTCCCTTGTCTCCTCTTGACCCGATTGCCATTTGTGCTTGCGTCCTCTTGACATGATGCTTATCATCTACACCTCACTACATTCACATTCTTGTTAGCATTCGAGATCTACATATCACTAATCATGTCTAGTTCATATCTCGCATTTGACTTTCAATAGTCAATTTCAACAAGCACAAGGCATAAATATAACAATGCATCATTCCAATTCACGCACTTTTAACATACCATCAAGTATGAACCTAATGATTCATCATGCATCGTTCAATCCTCCTAACCTTACAATCATATACATAATTTAACCATGCTATTCTGACATTTATTTACTTTTCATAAAGTTAACGGTTGAGTATGTAAACTTTCAACTTAGGGACATATATCCATTCCGATGTGGTAGTTATACCAATGACACCATAAGCATTTCATATCCATATAGTAAAATACATACGAACATATGATTACCTAGTCACATACACAACATACACATACTTATGCTTTCATAACTCTACATTCGACAACCGTATTGTTCAACCTTCGCATAATCAATTTATCATCTTACGTATGTACACGACATAATTCCAACATTATCATTTATCAATAAACTACGCATTTCACATTTGTACACATTTGCTCTTAATCACCATGAACCAAACGCATAAAGTACATGGCGAGCATTACATCATTGGGACATGAGGTACAAGTTCCTAATGCATAGTTTACTAAACCATTCATTCTAATCCGAATTCTCATAATGACTCCACCTTAAGCATACTTAACTTATTATTTTGCTAACGGCTACACCATAAGCACCTTCTATACATAATTACCCATAACCTTCATACAATTTCACAAATTTTGCTCTCTTAGGCATTTCATCGAACACTTGGCGGGTGTACTACTAACAAAACATTATGTACAAGCTTTTAAAGCGTGATTCCTACTAATTCTTCACATAACTCATTCACAACCAATCACATTCATAACAATATTTCATCCTAACTAGGAACATATGGTTGTGACATCAATTATTCATGACAAGATCACCACAACAACCAATTAACAAGTAGAAACCTCAAAATTTCTAGCCATTCTTGACATGCAAGTGGGTTTTGCTTAAATCTATATTCATATTCGAAATTTAACATATCTTGATGTCTACATAGCCATAGTAACCATCATTCATACTAAATTTAACATTACATTCACAAATTACACTAAACCCACTAAATCAAGCATCACCAAATTGCAAAATTCGACTTACTTGTTATTGAAAACACTTAGGGGATTAACATTCTTGGTTCATGCATCCAAATGGCCCTCAATTCCCCTCTCAATTTGAAGGTTTTCTTGAATTAGGGTTTCACCCCTTTTCCTCTTCTCCTGATCGATATCACGCACACACACTCCTTGTGTGTGTGTGATTCTTGTTTTTATTAAACCAAGTTTCCAATTTGGCAATTCTAGTCCCTCAAGTTTATCACACCTTCTTAGTTGCCACAACTTTCATTTTCTTTACTTATTTTGTTAAGCTTTTAACTAAGTTTAATAACTTAGTTATTGTATTTCATTTAATTAATCATGGCAACGTACCTACGTATTAATACGAGTTTCGGGGTGTTACAAATCAAATGACGATTGAGGGGAAAATTCTTCAAGGAACTTCCCTAGAGAATGTGATGGTGAGATTTGGTGACAGAGGAGGAGTGAGAGCAAGTGATTGCCGGGTTGTTCACTCTTTGTTGTACGGGACACCTACTTTTTCCTGGAAGCCATATCATCATGATGAATACATGGATCACCCGGGAGGCATCTCAAAGGCGTTTTATTCCATATGCACGCCTCATCAGTGCTATGATCGTCCAGCAGAATTGTTTGCCCCCGGAATCGCTTTGGGTATCCAAACCTCTGGAAGAATTCAACATAGCAACAATGAGGAAAAATTGGAAGATAGATGTGAACCTGTCGGGAAACAAATATGTGGTGGCCGACAAATTGGGTCACAGGTATGACTTTGTTGATCTAGATGCACAGCAAGGAGCTGGGGGAGATGAGGAGATGTTTGACAAAGAAGACGAGAATGAGCCTTATGGTCCACGGGGACCAAAACAGAGGTACATGAGGCCACACAGGGAGATTAATGCAGATGTGGCAGGTTTTGTGAACCAAAGACAGGGGCCGACATACAGAAATTTTAACCGCGGGCAACAAGCGGTTTATGATAATGTCTTGGCATGTATAGGCGAGGGCAGAGAATATAACAGGAGGAGAGAGAACTGGGAAGAGATGCACGGGGCCTACACGCAAGAACAGTGGGCCTCCCAAGCATCCTACTGTGAGAGGATGGAGAAACAGATGGAAGAGCAACAAGCACTTCAAAGATCTCACATGGAACGCTTGTTGCAATTGCAGGAAGAAGATATGGCCCGAAGACGGGCATGGGAAGAAAGGGAGGAAAAAGCGCGGCACGAGCGAAACACATTGGAGGACAACCGTTGGAGTGCCTTATATGTCTCACAGGAAACGGCTATTAATAATGCCAAAATCCTCCACGATCAGGAGAGACATCAAAGAGACTATGAGGCCGGCCTTCCTTATGTCGAGCACTCGGGGTGGACTGACTACCCAAACCTCCCCGTTCCACGAGGCCCATCCGACCCATCTCCTCACTGGCCCGAGGCCGTAGGCTCCAACTTCATTCCGATACCCTATCAGCCACCACCTCAAGGAGAGCCGAGCCCACTTGATAACTACAGGGAGATGTTTGAGGCCCTCACTGGTTATCCATACAAGCCAAACCCGCCAGTTGATCCCAATGAGAGATATCAGCGGTGAAGGCAAGGTATGTTTTGTGTTGTTGTTGTTGTATATTGTAGTTTCCTTTATTTCTTTTTCGTTATTATTTATTTTTGCCTAGTTAAATGAACGTTGTGGGTGTGTTCCCTATATAACCCTCACGAGACCTACTCGTCCTCCCAAGCTATTGGGGGGTTTAAAAGGGCTTGTTGCATAAGCTAAATGCAACCGTGATTCCTACGAAAGTGAGCTAGAATTGTTTTTGTTGTAAATTATTTTTCCACAAAAATCAAGGTAATTTAACGCATGACTTGGTAACACTTTCATAAAAACGGTAGAACTAATCACCTAACAAATTTCAATGGTTGTGAGAAGCATGCTTCTACACAAGGGTTAAGATTTGTAGGTACAACATGTTCGCGGGAAAACCGTTTTTGTGAAGAGAAGAAGAAAACAGGAGCATCAAGCGACAAAAATCAGGTGCATGCATTTCCTTTTTACCTTGATTCTTAGCTTAGTAATAAGTGGATTGTATTTTATATTTTATTTTTCCGGGGTGAAATTTTGGGAAGTTGGCCGTGTCACATCCCTTGTGCGTTTTAAAACTCTAGTTACTACACATTGAGGACAATGTTTACCTCAAGTGTGGGGATGGGGGAGTAGTAAAAGTTTTCGATTTTGACCCGTTCATTTAAACACTACACATTGAGGACAATGTTTACCTCAAGTGTGGGGATGGGGGAAAATTTCAAAAAAATTTCAAAATTTTCTTGTCTCAAAAGCGATCGTAAAAGCACAAGTAGCTAAGTCAACGAGGGATGGCACAACCCATTTGGTCTTTTGTCATGGTCAAGTTCAAATTAATAGCATGACGGGTATTTAGCGGGTGGTTATTTGGGAATAATCCGCCTAAGAAACTAGCATTTTATGCATATCACATATCATACCCTTATACGTGAGGTTTTGAGCCACTTTTATATCATAGATTTACATATACATGTTTCTTTGTTTGAGTGGACCATTAGTCGCGTATTGTAGAACTTGCAACTTTTGATACGTTCGAGACCGTAGACCGAATACAAGCATGAGAATGATTAAGGCATTAGGTAAACCTTTTCCTTTTACACCATTTTTATATCCTTACCCAAAAATTATCCCCTAGTAGCCAATTTTGAGCCTAATGCCTTCGTTTGACCACCCTTTAGCCAATAACCTTAAAACCTTTATCTTTTAAACCCGTGTGATTGAAATTCGATTATAGTAGCAAAGTTTGTATAGTTGTATTTGTGTGTTTACAAAAAAAAAGAGGAAAAATCAGAAAATGTACGAAAAAGAATATAAAATCATTGAGAAAAGAGCAAAAATATGTGTTTCTAGTTGTTGAATAAAAGGCGAAAATCATTGCCTTATAGTTGATGATTATAGTTTAATTGAGTTTAGAATAGTTGCTTTGCAATAAAAATCGAATTTTCATCACCTTAGCCATTTTAAAATATCCTATTTCCTACCCTTAGCCTAGCCTCGTTACAACCCGTACAAAGACCTTATGACTTGTGCTTAGTATTTGTGATCGGTGGTGGAGAATGATTGAGTTGCAAGCCTATGCGGGTACGTGTTCTAATCGGTTTTGAGCGACTAATTGTTGAAATGCTAATACATTATAAATATTAGCCAATTTATAAGCCGAGTGGAGAGAACATTGTGAGGGATGTGCATGAATTATTGGTTCCACGGGCGGGTTAATCTTGGATAACCATTTTAGATGTGAATGCACTTTACCGTTAAATATGCGAAAATTGTAAAGAGTTTGAACTTTTGTATGACAATAGACCTTAACCTTTGTCTCGAGAATGGGGAGTGTATTCGTTGTTCGACCCATGTGAAAGTGAAAAACAGATTTGCTTGAGGGCAAGCAAAAGACAAGTGTGGGGATGTGATACGTGGTTGAAAACCGGTGTTTGTTATTGCATAACTTGATGTTTTTACATAGTTTTAATTTCGGATAGCCTACTTTTAATAAAAAATGTGTTTTGCAGGTTTGATAGAGTTTAAGGAGCTTTTCGGGAGCTTTACGAGCTACCGGGTCGAAAACCGGAGTGTCGGGACGCGTTACGGGTCAAACGGAAGTGAAAAATGAAAATCGAGGAATCAGCATTGGAGAGCCCGTCGTCGACGGGTCCCAAGCCGTCGGCGACGCCTTATAGAAATGGTCGTCGGCCAGAAAGCTCGTATCCAGCCAATTAAGCCGTCAGAGAGAAATGGGACAAGGGGAACCCGTCGGCGACGGGCAGTGGATTACAGGAACGCGAAAATTGGTTCTTGGGTGGTTGGGATCGATTATAATTGGTTGAGGAGACATTAAACTCGGGAGTTACACTTTACTTTAGTTTGAATCTTCATCTTGGAGCCAACATACCACCCACCATTCATCTCTTTTCTATCTTGAACAACCTACATCACCCGAATCAAGGAGCATCATCACCATCAATTATGATTGGTGGCTTGATCCTGGTCAGTCACACGCCCTGCGGTGATACTCCGCTTGTGAATTTTGGGGGTGTGACAAAAATGTTTGGTCGTTTAGACCAAACGGGTTAAATGGTGATTTTTAGCGCCATTTAACAAATAACAACTAATAAGTATTTGTCGATTCTAATGCTCACAGGGTAAAATGGTTTATGGAATTTGCATTGCTATGAATTAGCAAATCATTAAGGCAAGGTATTAAAACGGGTCAATACTTGACCCGAGCCAGATACGCGTAAATAAGATTATAGTTAAACGTGTGATTTTGGTCAAATGACTTATTGAAAGTCCTTCGTTGAAAAAGGAGGGACTAAATTTGACCAAAAATCCCTTGATTGATAAATCGGGTAAACGACCTGTAGAGGTTGTTTAAGAACATGTTTTATGATCATGTAAGTTATAGATAAGCATAAAAGTTGTAGGCATAAGCCTTTTTGGGTCAAATGTATCAAAATGGTCTTTGCCGTAAATTGACATTTCGAATAGTACAATTTGGAATAAGTAATCTACATCGTTAAAATCACCACAATTATAGTTGTGGTGGCGGATAACTGATATCTTAATATGGAGTTGAATGTGCGTAAAGAAAGGGAAAGATTTAAACTTAAAGGTTTAAATCTTCTAAACGGGTCTAAACGAATTATGCGCATAAATTGGGTATGGGCCGCATAATTCATAAAAGTTAAGAGTCCAAGCTAAAGATTTTGAGTTAAATACATGGGTGTATGCTCTATGACTATTTAGAAACAAGTTTGTGGCTTTAAATACGAACGGGTCAAAAATGTTATAATTAAAATTTAAGCCGAAGGCTTAGAATCTAGAAAACTTTTAATCCAGATGTCGGATTTTAACTCCATGTGATGGAGAATCAAATTACGATCACGTAGGAAGAAACGGATCGTAAAATGGACTAATAACGAGTAAGATATGGCTGATTTCGTAAAAAAAGAATTGCTGGAAAAATGCAGGTTTTTAACCAAACCTTCTGGAAAAAGAAGGTCCTCGCGCCACGCGGCGGAGAATCTTTCTTCTCTCACGACACGCGACAGGATCGGTGAACGCAGCGACACACGCGACGACTGATGATTCTGGAAAATTGTTGCTGAACTTGTTGTTTGCTTGTTTTGACTCACGAACTTGTTCGAACATGTTTTTAAACGCCGAATGACTAACTCATTTCATGGTTTATGAAATGTAGGAATATCTTGGGATGCCAGATGACGATCGAGCTCGATGAAGAACCGAACACGATTAAGATACAAGCTTCCGCTAATCGTATGCAATTGAGTTGGATCTAAAAACTTGTAGAAACCCTAGGTTGGCAATTACCGAAACTGGGTGTGAACCCTTTTTCTTATTATTGTTTAGAAATCAATCTTTCTTGCATTTGTTAGTTGTTAATCAATTAAACCAATTCCATTAGTTCAAATTCTCATCTTTCAACTAAACAAAATACAACAATATCCGGCAAGCTTCATAAACTGTGACAATTGTTCTAATTCAATCGAATCCACGCGCAAACCACATACTCTTCGTGGTTCGACCCCTTGCTACCACTAACTATTTGCTAAGGCGAATTTGGGCTTATAAATATTAGCTTTAACCGGAGCGCGACACTTCGATCTGTAAGTCCCGAAAATCCGGATCAAACAACGATATCAAACGATCAACAAGGATGGGCGGAATCCAAACTTGATGATCTTCAAGAAATCAAGAACAATAAAGATTTGAATAATCAAATGATTCAATGCTTAAACTTGCATACAAGGAGCTTGTCTCATACAAGTTTCTAAAACAAGGAACCAACCCATGCTCCTCATTTCTTACTACTATTTATAGTAAGGGGTTTCCCCCAAAACCCTAGGCCCATTTCCCTAAAGCCCACTCTAATACCCCACATTCTAGAAGCCTTAGTCCATTAGCAACAATCCTACTAATCCATAAACCTATTGGGCCTAACAATCTCCCCCTAGGTTTACTGGATTAGTTGCTGAATCCGTCAGGAGGACCACCAGGCAACGGAGCCGGATCCGCAAACACACGATTCTTGAACTTCTTCTTCAGCTTAACTTTCAACAGATATCAGCATACCCACATCACTTCGTAGTTGCTCGATCCTCGAATCTTTGCTTGATTTTTTGAGCTTGCAAAGATGAGATTTGAGCTTCTTTCAGGGCAGCATCTTGTTTTAACACAATCACTTTTCCCTGCAACTTCGCTATATCAACAGCCGTATCATCATCACTATCTCTTTCTTCAATAAATTTCAATTTGTTGGCTGCAAAGCGCATGGCTGCTTTATCATGCTTAGAGAAATCGGCACCACTAGAACTTCCTACATTGAACCTGATGCTGCTTGAGCTTTCTGGTTGCAAATGAGTTGTTTCAGGCAGATCGAGATCGAAATCGAATTTTAAATCAAAATCGAGATCTTGCGTGCTTGTTTCTTGAGTAGCAGCAATGGCTTGTGGATCGGTGGGCATAATAGGCTATGGTTCTGAGCTTAGGCCAGTAGAATGAAATCAGGAGCTGTTTCGGTTCTTCATTTCTTGTTGGATGCTTCTTCAGCATCATCTGTCGAATCATCTTCAGTTTCAGGAATAGATACGGTAGGAGGGTTACTGACACTATCCTTCAAGGACACAATCAGGGCTTGTAAATTTTCAGCAGTAACGTCAATTCTCGAACGGGTTCCTCAACTTTTTCAGATGCAATCACTTCCACTTCACTGTCGGAATCGGGTTCTTCTTCACTAGAGTCTGATTCTGAATCTGAATCAAGTGTCTCAGCTTTCTCGTCAACACGTGTATGTTGCATGTCACGTTCTTTTGGCAACTTTGGCATTCAGAGGGCTTTGGTTTGAAAAGTATAGAAACCTGCAAACTTTGAAATTCGAACAAGTGGTCCAAAGATAATGAGAGAATCCGTGATGATCAAGAGATGAGATTAGTACGAAACATGACTCAAAGGAGAAAATGATTGCCAGTTAATAATGTTTCGGATTGAGCCTGAGATTAAACGGCCATGCCCCAACTCGGAACAATGGTCCGAATTTTATTTTAGAGCAATGGGCCGGATCTGATTCGTGTTTTCACGATAGTGGTCCCCAATCCGAAACAGTGGGCCAGACTATTATTTTAGTGATTTGCCTTTTTTTATGACAGAAAACATCTTTCTCAAAATCAACGATCCAACCAACCGAGCAACCTTTTTGAGCAAAGAGATAATCAAAACAAAACAAATTAATAATAGAAAACAAATGAAGGAGTAATATAGGGAGAACCTGCCATGGGATCAAAATCGTTCTCGAACTGATTAAGGGACACTTTTCAGCCCTTCGTTTACTTAGGCTGGTCCACGCAATTGTTGATATGTTTGTCCTCTTAAATCCACCGCTCAAACTTCAACTTTTTGCTTTGTGATACACTTTTAGGTAGATTTATACTGAGACATCTGTGTGTCCCATTCCAAGGCATACCCCCGCGATCAAGGTAAGCACAACGGCTCATCGTAGCAGGTGAGTATACTGAGATCATCCTTATTATTCAATTTTTTTAACGCCAGACTTCCTGGTGAACAGGTCAGTACTTCCGTACAGCAGAGAGACCAAGGAAGTTCTAACGAGAGCCCTTTTATTCTATTTTTTATATTTTTATATTTTTTATTTTTTACAACGCCAGACTTCCTAGTGAACAGGTAGTACTTCCGTACAGCAGAGAGACCAAGGAAGATCTGACGAGGGGCTCTTTTAGCAAGATATCCTGACTGTGTCCAGGTCAGTACTTCCGTACAATATCCTGGATGAATCATCAGTATAAAGACCCGAAACTTCAGATGTTGGCTATCTATCAACGCAAGATTTAAGACCATGAAATCATACACCGTTGGTCTGTTACCCACAAGATGTCCAGTCTATTATGTTTGTATCACTTCTGCTTCTTTTGCTTTTCGAGCGGCAGACCTATCAACACATCGCAGTGGAGCCTAACCTGTTTAACATTGAAACCTTACGTGTGTTAATCAAGTTCTTTAACACGAAAGCTCATTTCATTTCCCAAGCAACTATTTCTCCCCCTCAAACGATGCGTATGTACATATATGTTTTTTTTTTCAAACTATGCATATGTACATATATGTCCCTCTCCCCCCCTAAATTTGTGCATCACACTTTATGCGCAAATTTACTTATTTATTTACATTAGTATAGAAACCCTAGTTTTTTTTTAAGATCGCTCAGTCGGTGATACGCATCATTTTCAAAAGATCCACAAACACATTGAATCTCGAGATGCTGACAGATTTTGTAAAATATCTGCTGAATTAGCATCAGTGTGGATCTGTTTAAGTTTAAACAATCCTCTGTCATAGCTCGAATAAAACGCACCTTGATATCAATGTGTTTGGTTTTAGAGTGAAAAACAGGGTTTTTGATAATCTGGATAACGGCAACCTTATCAAAATAAGTAGTAGAGTTTAGATAAGTCAAACCGTAATCCTTGAGTTGGTGTTGTATCCAAAGAACCTGAGAGCAGGAGACAGCAGATGCTGTAACGCACTTTGCTTCCGCTGCAAAAGTGAGTTGTTGCTTCTTGCACTGCCATGAGATGAGACTGTCCCCCAAGAATTGGTATCCAGCTGATGTACACTTCATATCCCTGTTTTGACGAACTATTGTGCCCAGAAACATTTTCACTTCTCCCAACGAGCTCATTTTGATTTCTTTCTCATCACCAATGCATGTTCCTCATCATGATCCGGAGCTTTAACTTGCTCGAAGCAACTTTCTCATACCCGATTCGCTGTGGGATTGTGCACCAGCAACTTCCTTATGCTATACCAGATTGCTCCCCCTCATTTGATGCAGTAGAGTTGTTGATCACCGGTGGATCTACAGTGCAGTCTGAGAGAATTGCTCCTAGTAACAGAGAAGTTCCTTGAATGTTTGAGAGTCCTGAGGAGACTTCAGTGTTACGTACTGCACCATCAGGGATAGCTATAGCAGGTTCAGAAATCGGCTTCTGAACAGTCGAAGAATGAAGTTGCGAGCCACTCTTGGTGAAGAGAACCTCCATTCTTTTGTCGCACATCAGAGATACGCTCAAAAGGTTGTGCTACAGATCAGGGACATAATTGACGTCTGAGAAGGTGAGAACCCCGTTTCTGACAGTGCCCTTCATGGTAATTCTTCCAGTTTCCTCTCCCGCGAAGTTGACAAATCCACCGTCGAATACCCTTTTTTGTTATTCAACTGGGATAAGTCTTCTGTCACGTGTCTGGAACAACTACTATCGATAAACCAAGGTCTAACGATTGCCCTCCATAGCCGTTCCTGCACACTTAGCGAGATTAATTAGAAACTGGAACCCAGGCCATTGTTGACCTGAGTTGACCATCACTATCAGTGTATGAAACCTCACGAAAAATCATATGACTTTTAGTAGAATTTGAGGTTTGAGGTGAAGGTGTAGATATTGATGGTTGTGAACACGGAGACTGGCATCCAACAGGAGTTTTAGGTTTCCAATTCTTAGTGTCTGAAGCACTTTTATTTGATAGAAAAACTTTTGTTTTTCTTTGAAACCTGTTAATGTTTGAAAATTTTAGATTCTCCTGTTTCGCAAGATTCCAGTCTCTGTCAGAAAGCCTCGTTTGGGAGGACCATGTTTGGTAAAATTTGAGTGCATGGCCTTCTGATGGTACATGTTCCTAGAGTAATAGGGGCGATGAACACAATTTCTTGCGATGTGTCCCGGAATTCCACAGTTAAAACATGTCTGCCTTTTTGAGAAAAAGACATCTAGTTCGGCTTGCGTTATTCTCGAGAACTGATCACGTCTTTTCCATTCAGACACTGAGTGTTTTGGAGTGTGCTTGTTCTTGGAGGAACCTGGCTCACAGCTATCAGCACAAGAGTAAGTATCTGCGACCTTACCCTTGAGCTTGGGTTCCGTTTGCTTGAGATTCAAGTTTTCCCTTTTTGCATTCTTTCTTTTCGATCTTCTGTTTCTACGTGACCGCTTTATTTTAGGGGGAACAGATTCAGTTGACTCTGTTTTGTTAAGGTTACCTTTGGGATCGATAGATGAACTGTCTCTGGAAGTGACTTTCACAGATCCCTTTTCCTCAGAGACCATGTTTTCAGGAGATTCTGCAGAGAAGATTTCCATAATAATTTCTTCTATAGTTTCATCGTCTGATTCAACTGTGGAATTAATTTCTATGAATTCCTTCTCCATAGGTTTCATGTTTCCATGGGTTTCTGCAGAATTGGATTCTATGGATGTCTCTTCTTCAGCCCGATCAACCTCTGAGTTCTCGACATTAGATGATTCCGGTAAGTCAGATGATGAGTAGTCTGTGTCTAAGACAGTTTGACTATCTTCCTTTGCAACGCTGCTAGATTCTGATTGTTCATCACAACCGAAATCCGTGGAAGATTTGAGCTCATTTTTTGAGATTCCCGAATTCTCTATTTGACTACCAAGATCGTCAGATGATCCCTGTTCAACAACAATTTCTTCATTATCACAAACAAAATCATCAAATTTTTTATCATTGCAGGGAGCTTCTGATGTATTATTCGATGTTTCAGGCATACAATCACAATTTCCTGAATCATCAGAATTGATTTCTGAGTTACTTGAAACAGATGTCTCAGGTTCCTCAGTTAACACATCAGGCTCTCCTGTCAAAACATCTTCAACATTTTCAACATGGTCATTTTTATCACAAGCATAATCTAGAATAATAGCACCAGATTCATCAGTCTTAGTGGGAACACCCCAAGTCTCAGCAAACCAAGAAAAAACACAATTCCAAGCATAAAGGCCATCTTTATCAGAACATTATCAGCAACACGCTGATGTGATTCATCATCCTCTATAGACTTCTCTTCTGTTCTTACTGACTCTGCACACGAACTAGAACAATTAGTATTTTCAACAGAATCAGAATTTTGTGAACTTTCCTTCATCTCTTCTGCGGATGTGTTAACTGGTTCCGTTTTTGTTTCAGTTTCTCCTTCTGTACTTTTTACTGTTTCATTTTCGTGATCGGACTTATCTGCTGATTTGTTTTGAACATTATCATTTTTCACAAAATTCATTGGTTTTTTGAAATCAGCATGTGGATTCCTTTTAATCTTAGATGGATCATATTCAACATAATCACTAGGTTTGCCATACATCATAGTGTCATAATTTTCCATTTCTTGCTCAGTGATTGGCAATCTGGAATAATTATGATTGTATGGTGGCGGAACCTGTTTATACCCCAAACCCTTTCCCTTGTTTTCTTGATAAGCAAGTTGCACATTACACAGATTTTGAACGGTGGCACTGGAAGTGTCAAACCTTTTGATGTTTAACTCGTTCTGTTTGTACTTTCCAGTGAGGAGCTCTAGCTCACCCTTCACAGAGTCACATTCAAGAGTTTTGACTATGAGTCTATGTTTATAGTCGTGAACCCAACATTGCTGTTGATTCACGTCTCTGTGAAGTTGAGCTATATCCTTTTTAAGTACTTCAATCTTTTCATAGAGAATTTTATTATTCTCTCGAAGACTGATGTACTTTGCCATGACACTGTTGTAATCGTCCATCATTTTAGAATTGAGTGCCCTAAGTTGTGCAACCCTATTCCTGCACGGTTCAGTACACAACAGATAGTTGACAGTGTCGATGAGCGATCTTGGTTTGTCTGGCTGAATTTGGTCTTGGGCTTGCGGTGCTGGTTTGGCCACTTCATCTGGATGAGATCCTGTTGAGTGTGGGGCTTTCACATCAGATGATGTAGCAGTCACAGGTGAAGATGAGGGAATCTGAGCAGTGCTGAGATCGGTAACAAGTGGCGAATTAGCAACGGCCTTTCCACAGTTGGACATAGAAGACGATGTGTTTGCGTGATTCTGATTCCTCTGCTTGTCATCTTGGACATATTTACTGACTAAGGAGATCACATCTTTTGTTTCCGTTGTAGCATGATTGTATGTCCCCATGATAACTGCAACACGATAGTCCCATGTCTTGCTACGTGGCAAACCGTACAGAAAAGCTCTGTTAATCCTACCAAGTGTCACATTCAATCCGCTTTTCTCGATTTCAGAAAGCAGCTGCGTAAACCTTCTGATCACGTCTTCTACTCTTTCACCCTCAATGAAACCGAAATTATCGAGTTGTTCCCAGAGCAACTGACGTTGAGAATCGATACTTGAGGGATTCATTGTTGAACCAAGTTATCGAAGAACCAGGTTATGCAAATCACGAGCCACGACAAGAAACAACGCACACACTAATTCGAGCACGTCGCAAATATACGAACCAGATTCCTTTACCGCTCCTCAAAAACCTGTCACACCCCGATTTCCACGTGTATCACCGGTGGGGGATTACCGTGACGTAGTTGGCAACAATATAGTCAAACACAATATTTAAATGCACAGCGGAAGCAATAAAGATAAATATAATTCAACCATTTACTGTAATATCAAATGTATCACAAGTAGTTGAATAGTATCCACAGGATGGATCAAAATAAAAAAATGTAGTTCAACAGATAAGACATCAAGCTTGCGAGGCTTCTTAACGATGCTATGGAGCTAATGCCAGCCAATTACGTGTAGTACCTGCACTTTAATCTTTTTTGGGAAAATACGTCAGTTTACACTGGTAAATACATTCAACCGACTCTTTTGAAAAAAAGTTTATTAAAATTGATTTGAATGCACGAGGCACAAGTTCTTTTATAACTTGGGAGAATTATTTAAAATTATAATCTTGTGAACGAATTACATGTTCCTTCTTTGCGTTCAGTAGCCCGGATCGTGTCGGGTTAAAGATCAATAGACACACCACATTTGCGTAAAACCGGGGTGGGTAAACCATCGGCTACGTCTTTTAATAGTATAGACATCATACCGGGTGTACGCCTACACCCGGGTGTCGAGGTCGTGACCATTTCGTAAAATGATGCCAAGGATATCCGGGACATGGTCATTAACCCCCAAAGGCTTTTAAGTAACAAGAATGCTTAAATGAGCCGATCAAACTATTCAATTAACCACCTAAACGATGGAATTATTTGATGCTCAATCAAGCGGTATTTTATATACCGTAACCCAAGCCCGTATAAGGGAAAATAGGTCAAAAGTATTTACCTTTGCAATGTATATTCCTTAATTAATTAAATCACCGATAGCTTTTACTGGGGCTCCTTATTCTGGAACGAAGGTTTTAAATAACCTATTAGAATCCTAACGGGTCTTTATATTAGCCGTAGCCTAGACCGGTTAGTTTCGAGGGATAGATACGGTTTAATCGCGTGAAAGGCGAAAACCGAGAATGGAAATGTGATTCTGACCCAACAAGTTCGGAGACTTGCTTTATACGGGTTTATCATTCACACTCTGGAATTTGGGGTCAAAATGATATGGTTTGACCCGTATCGGCTAATCTATGTAAACTAGTTACATAAGCCGAACCGTGCGCGCAATAGGCGCAACGGGTAACCGTAGGAGTCCTACACTGTTTTCCTAAGTCAATATACTTTAAAGAGGTTGTGGTATCAGTAGGATACCTTCCATAATGCCCGTAACGAGTTTTAGTTCATTATACGCCCCGTAGGGGTTTTCCGGTCATTTTAAAGACTTTTAAAGGGGATTTCTGAGTTCTACAGGAAACCTGAGTTTCCCGACCAGTTTAACAAGTCTAAAATATCATATTTATTATTTAAAATCAGCAGCAACTGGAATCGGGTCAAAAGACCTCGTAGAACTCAAGTTTTGGCCGAAAAGGGCATATTCGGTATTTACCGAACCGTAGCCATAACCGCAGGTTATGAGCAGGTTAAAATTTATTAAAAATCTTTAAAAATCCCAAAATATTATTTTATTACAGTGGGTAAAAGTTTCGGTGACGAAATCTTGGTTTAGGTAGGCGTTATGCTAATTGCGCTGTTTATTACAAAAGTTTACTTTAATTGCGCTTTTTAGCATAATTCCTATTCTAGACCTCGGATTGACGTGAAACTTTAAGGACATGCTTAGAATTTAGTAAGCAAGGTTATGATCCCTTCACGTGTCCGAAATACTCGTTTTATTTAAAAATGGGCGTTACGGTCAACTTTTAAGTAATTAACGGATATGCGTAGAGGACTCGGATAAACAACGAACCGGTCACAGAGGGCGATACCAACACGTGACCTGGTCCTACGAGAGTCCTAAGGCATATCTACATTGTACTAAAACGGGTCAGAACTGAAGTCAAAGCAAAAGTCAAACTTTTGCGACATTCGGCTCCGAACCGAGTCAATATAGCAAATGGCCGAATCAAACGAGTTTAGACAAGTTTATATACTTAATATCATGTTTTATGATCATCAAAACAGGTTTCATAGCATATACATTACAGATTATGCACAAAATTGCAAAATGACTTTCTGTTGACTTTTTAAGTGCACGTTTGACTCGACATTCGACATAGTTAGAGTGGTGATCAGTGGGAACCCTTTTAGAGGTTTATTACCCACATAAATACCAACACATAACCACTTTTGATTCGACAATTCACTGAACCATTCGTGAGTTATCGCAAAGTCAATCGTTAGTTACGACGGATTGACTTTTAGGCTAAACTAAGCAAAAACAAAACCATAAAAGGTTTGGCATACTTACAGAGACTTGTGCACAACTTAGAATGATAAGAGAAAGTTTTGAGAGCTCCAAGTATGATCAGAAGAGTGTGTTTGAGGTGTGTTTAAGTTGTGAACATTGAAGGTCTATTTATAGTGCAAGAAATGCTATTAGATCATCACACATTGGTCTATAAGTGAGCATGGATGATGGGCAGGTGTCCTAAGGTGTTATGGGTCGAGTAGGGGGCGCCCATGCCTCTGGAAAACCCATCCATAATTGTCTTGCCGCTTAAAAGAGCCAACAACCATATTTCTGTCACTGGGCGTTGCTTACGGACCGTATGGCTTAGGCCTTGCGGTCCGTAAGCCTGTGGCGGATCTAAATCAATCATGCGCTCCTTTACGGTCCGTAAGGCATGACCTTTACGGTCCGTAAGGGGTTAAGAAACAATCTTTTTAAATCTTTTTACAATGATTACCAAAATCTTGGTAATTAATAACCTGACCTTTCGGGTTTGAAGGGGTAACTTTGCGATATGGCCCTCGGTTAATTACAATTAAGGACCTCGCGTTATTTACCCGTGTTGTTAAGCCCCCGGATAGTTTATTTATTATCCGAGAAGCCTTAATTTATATAGTTGACGCTTTTAACCCCTCTCGTACGAATTTGGTCATAAGTTTCTCGTTTTAAAACGGAACTTCGCGGAATTTATATATTATATTCTAGTGAGCGTATTTTACTGTTACAAGGCCTCGGGTACGTCAAAGGGTCACTCAGAGGTATAATTAAACATGTTGACACGGTTAACCCCCGCAGCTTGTAATCTCTCACTTTCTTCCGCGTTTCGCTTCCATACGATCCATGATTTATTCGTTTTAAGGTACGAGCATCTTTTAAGGTTACTATACAGTATACTTACCCTTGTTTGACATTTATAACCCTCGAATTTACATACTTTCAAGGTTTGTCAATATTAGTCCTTCATTAAATATTAAATGCCACGTGTAAACTCAAGACACGTGTCAATACATTATTGGACTCAAAATTTCGAGGTGTTACATCCTCACCCCCCTTAAAATAAATCTCGACCCGAGATTTACTCAAACAAATAGGGATATTTCTCCTTCATCGTGGATTCAACTTCCCACGTGAATTCAGGGCCTCTTCAAGCATCCCATTTAACTTTAACTATCGGTACATGTTTTCTTCGGAGCTTTTTCACCTGTCGGTCTTCAATCGACAAAGGCTTCTCCACAAACTTCAAGCTCTCATCTATATGCACATCTGTGTGTGGGATCACCAATGATTCATCAGCGAAACACTTCTTTAGATTGCAGATGTGGAACACATTATGAATTCCATTGAGCTCTTCTGGTAAGTTTAATTTATATGCAACTGACCCGACCCGTTCGATAACCTCAAAAGGTCCTATGTATCGCGGGCTCAGTTTACCCTTCTTACCGAAACGCATCACTCCCTTCCAGGGTGATACCTTTAGCAACACTTTGTCACCTACCTCAAAGTGAAAATCCTAACGCTTCGGATCAGCGTAACTTTTCTGCCTATCACGGGCAGCTTGGAGACGTTCCCGGATCTGGACAATCTTGTCCGTTGTCTCGAAAACTATCTCTGGTCCTGATAATTGGACCTCTCCCACTTCCGCCCAACAAACAGGCGATCTACACTTCCTACCGTATAATGCCTCGAATGGCGCAGCCTTTATGCTGGTATGGTAGCTATTATTGTAGGAGAATTCGATTAGGGGTAAGTTCTTATCCCAACTACCACCTAAATCGATAGCACATGCCCGCAACATGTCTTCTAACATTTGAATAGTACGCTCACTCTGACCGTCTGTCTGAGGATGGTAAGCCGTACTAAAGTTCAAACGTGTGCCCAAAGATTGTTGAAAACTCTTCCAGAAGTGAGACGTGTATCTAGTATCTCAATCAGAGATAATAGACACAGGTATGCCATGTAAGGCGACAATCTTATCAACATATAACTGGGCCAATGTATCGGAGCTATAAGTCTCCTTGATGGGTAAGAAATGAGATGACTTAGTCAGTCGATCGACTATAACCCATATTGTGTCGTTTCCTTTGCTCGTTTTTGGTAACTTGGTGATAAAATCCATAGTTACACACTCCCATTTCCATTCAGGAAGTTCAGGCTGTTGTAGCAAACCAGATGGATTTTGATGCTCAGCCTTGACTTGCGCACAAGTTAAGCATTTGGCTACATAGGCGGCTACAGACTTTTTCAAGCCTATCCACCAATAATTTGCCTCTAAATCCTGATACATTTTATCTGCTCCAGGATGGACAGAATATTTGGAACTATGGGCTTCCTAGAGGATGACATCCCGTAGTCCCCCATAGATAGGAACCCATATTCGCCCATTCAATCTCAAAAGTCCATCCTTGTGAAGAGTTAACTGCTCCTCAGTTACTCCCAGCTTCTCCTTAGGATAATTAGCTTCCAACACAGCCTCCCGCTGTGGAGCTAATATCCTTTCGATCAAGTTATTCTTTACTTCCATCCTCCTAGCATTAATTCGGATGGGTTTCATCCTTTCTTTCCGGCTCAGGGCATCAGCGACTACATTCGCCTTGCCGGGATGGTACCTGATCTCACAATCATAATCATTCAAGGTCTCCATCCAACGGCGTTGCCTCATGTTTAGTTCCTTCTGGTTGAACAGATGTTGAAGGCTTTTGTGATCTGAAAAGATCACAAACTTGATTCCATATAAATAATGCCTCCACAGTTTTAGTGCGAATACAACGGCACCCAGCTCCAAGTCATGGGTGGTGTAATTCTTTTCGTGGACCTTCAACTGTCTTGAAGCATAGGCAATCACCTTGCCTTTCTGCATGAGCACACACCCCATGCCAGTGTGTGACGCGTCGCAGTAGACTACGAACTCTTCAGTACCTTCCGGTAGCGTCAACACAGGAGCGTTGCTCAATCTTTGTTTCAAAATGTCAAAGGATTCTTGCTGCCTAGGGCCCCAAACAAATTTTTCCTTCTTCTTGGTCAGAGAAGTTAAGGGTCCAGCAATCCTTGAGAAATTCTCGATAAACCTTCTGTAGTATCCTGCCAATCCCAGGAAACTACGGATCTCTGTGGGCGTCTTTGGCTCTTGCCAATTCATGACCGCCTCTACCTTAGCGGGATCCACCTGGATACCACGCTCACTTACGATGTGTCCAAGAAAGTGGACTTCTCTTAGCCAGAATTCACACTTGGAGAATTTGGCATAGAGTTTCTCGCGATGTAGCAATTTGAGAATACATCGTAGGTGTTTCTCATGGTCAGCTTCGTCCTTTGAATAGATGAGAATGTCGTCGATGAATACGATGACGAATTTGTCTAAATACGGCTTACAGACGCGATTCATGAGGTCCATGAACGCAGCCGGTGCATTTGTGAGCCCAAAAGGCATCACTAGGAACTCGTAGTGACCGTAGCGAGTCCTAAATGCTGTTTTATGCACGTCTCCATCTCTGACCTTCAGCTGATGGTAGCCCGACCTCAAGTCGATCTTTGAGAAATAGCTAGCCCCTTGCAATTGGTCAAACAAATCGTCGATCCTAGGCAATGGGTATCTATTCTTTATCGTGACTTTATTAAGTTCACGATAATCGATGCACAACCGCATCGATCCATCCTTTTTCTTCACAAACAGGACAGGTGCTCCCCAGGGAGACGAACTAGGCTTGATGAATCCTTTTGCTAACAGTTCATCCAGTTGGGTTCTTAATTCCTTCATTTCAGTCGGTGCCAGCCTGTATGGTGCTCTAGCAATGGGAGCTGCTCCAGGAATGATATCTATCCTGAATTCCACCTGCCTATCTGGTGGCAACCCAGGTAGGTCTTCAGGGAATACTTCTGGATACTCCGAAATGACAGGAATGTCTTCTATCCTTGCTTTGGGTTCTTCAATAATTACTTGTGCCATGTAGATGACACAGCCTCTTTTTAAGCACCTTGAAGCTTTGAGCATAGACATGTTCTCGGGCAATCCATATTGCGTATCCCCTCGAATGGTGAGCGATTCACCGGTCGGGGCCTTTAGCACAATTTGTTTTCTATTGCAGACTATCTGGGCCTGATTGTGCGCTAACCAGTCCATGCCCAGAACGATGTCGAAACCAGCTAGTTTAAAGGGAAGTAGAGATAGAGGAAAAGAATGGTTCTTAATGGATATCATACATCCCTCTAATATAGTGGAGACGGTTTCTACAGTGCCGTCTGCTAGCTCTACTTCGTACTTTACATTTTGGGCTTTAATAGGCATGTTCAACAGTTTGCAAAATTTTTGGTCTACGAAGGATTTGTCAGCGCCTGAATCGAAAAGTACTCTTGCAAATATATTATTCACGAGAAAAGTACCTGTTATTACGTTGTCGTCTTGCAGGGCTTCCTTCACATCCATTTTGAAGACCCTAGCGTTATTCTTTTTGGGTTCTTCAGTCTTCTTAGCGAACTTGGGGCAGTTGCTCCTGATGTGCCCCTTCTCACTACAGTTGTAGCAGGTTGCGTCCTTGATCTTCTTACAGTCCACAGTTTTGTGGTCTTTGGACTTGCACAGTCCACAAGCATACGTCTTTGACTGCGACTGTGAGTTCGACCCAAGCCTGCACTTCCCGAAGTGAAATTTCTGGCAGTTCTTGCATTTGGGCTTCTCTCCCGATTGTTGCCCATCCTTTCTCGACTCGCCCCCTTTCTTGCCATCACCGTTTCCACGGTGTTTCTTTCCTGACCTTCGCGAGGTATCATCCTCACGCTTTCTCTTTTCGGCCTCTTTGTTCCTCTGCGATCTCAATCGGACCGCGTCCATCGTGAGGGACAAAGAGAGGTCAGTCACGGACCTGAAGGTCGTTGGCCGAGAGGCCTTCACACTAGCCTTTATCGCGGGTTCTAACCCCCCGATAAAACGAGCAATCCTCCTTGGTTCCGGGGTGACTAGATAAGGAACCAAGCGAGACATCGTATTGAAGCTCGTCAAATAGGCCTGGCAGTCCAGATTTGTCATCATCAATGACACAAAATCGGACTCTATTTTCTCCACCTCATGCTGAGGGCAGTAATTTTCCCTGATGAGAGAAACGAATTCCTCCCACGTCATGCTGTAAAGCACAGCTTTTCCTGAGGCCTGAACCAGCGCCCTCCACCAAGCTAGGGCCTCGCCCTTAAATGACTGAGACACAAACTTCACTACATCCCTTTCAGCACAGCCACTGATGTCCACTACTGTGTCCATATCGTCCAACCATGTCATACATTCGACAGCACCCTTCTCCCCCGTAAAGTCTCGGGGTTTACAAGATACGAAGTACTTGTACGTGCAGCCCCTGGCGCGGGAAGCATCAGTATACTCCCATTCGCGACGAACACTATTTTCGTTCGACGAGTGATTGTCGTCGTCTTTCTTGGGCTTGGACGAGTGTTTATCGTCGTCCTTCTTTGGTTTGGATAGTGTTTTGCTGTGGGATTTTGATTTTGTCTTGGGCTTTGATGGTGGTTTGGAAACTGTTCTGCTTCGCGATTCTGTATATTGTCGATCCAGAGCTGCTTGCACAGCGTTGTCGACAAGAGCCTTGAGTTGAGCGCCCGTTAGATTTATTTGGGCATTATCATACTCATCCTCATTTGTATGACTACTTCCTTCATTAGGATTCGCCATAGTAGCTTGTATCTGCTGCAGAAGATAACAAAAATTCTATTTAGGAGTTTATCATTGAATTGTCTTTTATGGCAATTCATTAACCATGGTAGCAAAGACCATATCCGGTTAATTTGTTACTCACTTTTTATTTAGGATTTGAATATACTTATCCTAATTATAATTAATATTGCTAGTGGCATAAAGCCTAGTCACGAGGACGTTATTATAATATTAGCCGAGATTACAGAGAATCATGGTATGAAGGTTTGAACCGTAGTCCTTTTACTCCTTCTGACAGGGAGTCCTAAACCACCACTGTCTTTTGTCTTATTATGACAACAATTATGGCCCGTAGGCACTACATCACTAATGGATGTTTGATAATTCGGCCCTTAGGCACTACATCCCTAATGGATGTTTAACAAGTGATCATCTTTATTGATGATTTGACCCATGATTTATTGTATCATTTATTTGGGCTTTGGAATCCTTTAAGGGATTCTTGTATAAGAATGACGTGTGTGATTTTAACGACTCACATCGGTCATGGTTTGTTAACATGCTCACAGTGGTTAACAGGGAATCAGAATCTTTTAATTAGGTCTTACCATCTTGGCCGGATCTTAAAAGACACCTGGCTAGGTTTCACTCTGAAGATTCCTTATTTAGGCAGATTAAATTAAAAGGAATGGTTTTGATTTATTTCATATATAGTAATAACAAAATGAAATTCATAATATAACATTCCATAATTTTAATACAATTACATACCGCCCTAAACGGGACTTTTAAATAGTACATACCTACATAGAGGTTTAAAACAAGAGACAAGTCCACGCAGGGACTAATACTAGATAAGTGTCCATGCAAGGACTAAAAGATAAGTCCACGTAGGGACTGAAATACGACGAATGTCCATGCAGGGACTTCTTTTTAAAATAAACATTACATTAGAACATACATAAGGACTAATGGTCACGTTTCTTCTTCTTGCCCTTCAGTAGGTTTGCTAAGCCCTTGAGGAATCCTCGGTGGCTCTTACGTTCTTCCTCGAAGTCTCTTTCCACACGGCTCAAACGGTGGAGTATTTCTTCTTGTTCAGGAGGAGAGAAACGTGGTTGTGGCGCCTGTTGCGGAACTGGAGGTCTGGGAGGTGCTGGATACCCATGAGCTGAGTAGTCCGGTACTCCCATGTTCCCATGAGCTCCGTCGGGATAGCGTGCATTATACCTAGCCGACACCACATATGGGTCGCGCTCATAATTGTAGTTGTAATGTGCTTGTGATGACGGTTCGAACGGGTTGTAAGCCGTTGGACCTGTGTAAGCAGGTATGGGTTGGTCATACCCAAATGGTGGCGAATTTGGTGCAGCTGGTGCGGAGTTCGCCTCCTGTACAGGACTTGAAGGTCCTTCTTCTTGTAGTGGCGGGTAGTGGCTACTACTAGAGTGTCGAGGGGTGCTGAAGTGGAAATCCCCTCCTCCTCGTGTGGACATACGAGCATTTGTCCTCCTACGCCTTGGCGGATCAGGCATTACTGGTTGTGCTGGTGGCGGAGGTGGTGGCGTAACTGCCACGAAGCGTGAATCCTCGGAAGGATCTTGCGGATGACGCGGTTGTTGTGATGTCTCCTGAGGTGGTGTGTAGTACCACTCATGTCGGTCGAACAACGCTTGGAAGCTATCTGGTCCCTGATAGGGTGTGCCATGGAAGGATGACCCATCAGAGACTTCTATTGGATGCGTGGGCGTACCACGAGCAGGTTCTGTCGGATCAGTATCTTCGTCCATATGATCTTCGGAGAAGTGATCTTGTGGCCCTAACGGAACAAAGCCTGAAGGTTCCTGGATGTAGTCAGCTGGATTAAACTGACCTCTGAAGTATGGAGTAAGGTCGTCAAAATTTCGGTGTGATACCGAACGCTGTAGAGGTATGAAGGAGGGTTGCGGGTTGTTGGGATCATTCTCTGAATTTGGCCCGAATGAGTGCCGGTATGATGGCGTCGAGCTATGCGAGGTGGAATGCCTCGCAGGTTCATAAAGGTCTCTTCGCCTTTGCGGTTCTTCACTCCTTGTGGTCGAAGGAGCTCGCGTATTTGAAGGTCCGGCTTCGTGATCGTGATGAATAACGATCTCTCCTCTGCCTCTTCTTCCCCTTCCTCTTCCTCGGAAAATCACTGGCGGCATATTTCCTGCTTTATGAAACTTTAAATACCAATAATAAAGAAAAAGACAAAATTGGAATAACAATTCGAATTTGTCCTATGTTCTTGTCTAGACTCAAGCATGTGCAATTGTGTCACTGAGATTAAACACATTAGGATAGTGTTTAATTCACTCAATGTTGGCTCTGATACCAACCTGTCACACCCCGATTTCCACGTGTATTACCGGTGGGCCCGGTGGGGGATTACCGTGACGTAGTTGGCAACAATATAGTCAAACCACAATATTTAAATGCACAGCGGAAGCAATAAAGATAAATATAATTCAACCATTTACTGTAATATCAAATGTATTGTGACAACCCGAATTTCTGACTTTCACTTTCACACTTATTGCACGCTGAATTTGACCGCTTAAATTGGTTGACTTGTAACTGTATATGTTATATGATAATGAAACGCGTTGTAGTTATTGCTTGTATGTGATTATGTATTAAAATGAGACTTAGTAGAAAACCATTAACGGTTTACACATGAATAGGCCCGACGAAACACAAAAGTGTTTCTCCAATAATACCTCGACGAAACAAAAGACCCGTCAATTTGTTGAGGCCCAGTTACGGCCCAAACTGGTGTGCGTAAAAAAATATATATATTAGATTAGGGGATCAGTTATCAAATACAAAAACCCTAGAGCCTTTCCCTATTGACGGCAGCCTTCGTGAACCCCAAGGAATCGATCAAGACATTCTTTGATTCATCGTGGTTAGTGCAAGTCTTCTTTGTCGATTTTGTGTTTTGTCGATTCTGTGTTTCACTATGATTATTTGAATATTATGCTCGCATGTATTCTGTTATGATAATTCTTGTGATAATGGTCGGCCATGGTTATTGATTTTGTAAGTTAGGGAATTCTCATAATGTTCATGATGATTCGGTCCTATAGTATTAGATCTAGAAGGATGCTTGTCGGCCAATACATGAATATTATACTTGAATATGTGATGCTACACATGTGCCGCCATTTTTACTATGATGATAACTGAAATTGTTTTAAATATTATATGACCATAGGTTGGTCCAATGAGATTTTGAGGTGAGTTTCAATGTCAGCCATTATGTATTTGAGATTGCTTGTGATTATTTGAATATGTGAATGAATGTCGGCTACATTGAAACTGTAAATTGTTGTATTGATAATGATGGAACCGATATAACATATGCAATCATTGAAAAGAATAGTAAAGGTCCTATGAGAAAGATTATATGTGCATAAAAAGGTCCAATGAAAAAAAAGATGAGTGGCCTGACATGTTTTTCATCAAAAAAAGTGGTGCATGTGATTTTATATTGCAAATGGAAATGGGTAAAGGGGCAAGTCGGTTGAATGATTTGTGTTTTGGGCGGCCATAAAGTTGATTGGTGGGAGGGGCGGCCAAGGGTGGTCATTGGCTGTATTTAGCGGCCACTATAGGGTGCCAACCGAAATTTTATGTTTGGAAGTAATGTTTGTTGCTGTGATGTAGACGAAAACAAGGGCCAGAAGAAAACACCTTAAGGATTTCGTGGCCCAAGTGTTTCGGCCCAAAAGTGTTTCGATTTAATGTCTGTAGTCGCTAAGTAAATCTATTTAACTCAGTTAGTCTTTAATTCTATTAGTTGTCGACCCTGTTAATTGTACAAACTCTGTTAAGTCATTAACCTTGTTAACTTGTTAACTCCGGTTAGGTTATTTGATTTTGACAAACATGTTAACACTGTTAGGTACATAACATTTCTAGTTTAGTAACTCTGTTAACTCGGTTAAACTCGGCTAAGTTGTATAACCTTGTTAGAAAGATACTGTTGATACGTTAATTCTGTGGTATGTTAACTCTGTTAAACCTGTTAATTGATTTAACTGCTTACGTGACATATGATATTAATTGCTAAGCACCTTATGACATAGATTTGCCTGTGAAACATTTCGAGTTCGAAACTGATTATACATACGTGCGTACTATAGGTCGTGATTGATTAACTGTGCGCGTGTGTATTTCTTTAGCATACCGAGCAAAACAAGGTGAGTTCACACTCCTACTAAGGCATGGGATTCCCGGGTCGTGGGAATGGGATAAAGGTTACCATTGACTAAGAACGTACATATACTTTTCCTAGACTATCACCTACCATAATCCTCGGATGTCAGGACGGTTCCGTAGGTTAGGATAACACCTACGTGGTCATATGCCAATTACTGCCTCGGATGTCAGGCACGCACGTAAAACCTACGTGTACGCATTACTTACTTCTATCCTCGGTACAAAGGATACGTACGTGAAACCCATGTACACCCCCGCGTCTCCTATCCTCGGTTGTGAAGGATACGTGCGTAAAACCTACGTACACCCCATACGCGCTACTGTTCTCGGAAGAAGAACAGGGATGATACGAGTAGTTGATACGAATAGTCTAGTGGTCACATAACATGGGAAGCCCCCACTTGTATAACTTACTATCGGCCCAGTAGAGCCACCCGTTACTTACTGTTACGCACTTACTTACTGTGAACTCGCTCAACTAGTTTGTTGATCATTCTGTTACATGCCTTGCAGATCGTTAGGTACTTGGAGCTTGCACTGGAGAAGCGGGTCGTTGTGGGCAAGGATCGTGGTTTCTACATTGAACTATTATGACATTTAAAACTATTAACTAGTGTTGGATTATTCACTATGCTTCCGCTACACTTTGAAACTATGGTTATGTTTTGAACACCTATCGTATTGGATGGATGGTTTACATTTATTTTACTTAATATTAATTACATGTTCAATATGATTGGTGGCTTGATCCTGGTCAGTCACGCCTCCAAGCGGTGGTACTCCGTGTGTGGATTTTGGGGGTGTGACAGATTGGTATCAGAGCCATTGGTTATAGAGAACTCGGTTTTAATATGGGGAAAACGTTTTTATTAAAACCAGACTATAACCAGAACAGTGCTCTCAACGATCCACAACGACGCTTCGCTCCACGTGCAAGACTCGACATCTTAGGTAATAAGGTTTATGTTTATTACCTGCTTGCTAGAACTGCTTAGAACTTTGCTCGTAGTATGCTAGATTACATTGCTTACTATACGTTGTTACATGAGAACCCCTATGTGCTTACACTCTTCTGTCATCGCTCTATTCGCGAACCTCTCTAACTCATGTTGCCTTTGATGTGAAGATCAATGGCCGGACGAATTAACATGACTCAAGCCCAGCTAGAGGCTCTCGTTCAAGCTCAAGTTGCTGCGGCACTTGCAGCTGCTCAAGCAGGTAGTATACCCTGCAGTATAGACACACACTAGGATCTTTATATCCTACATTAACTCTCGTATTTAACTTTGTCCTATTCGTACACAATAGGTCAACACGCGCAGCAGCCTGTCTGCACTTTCAAGAACTTCATGGACTGTCGTCCAAATTCCTTCAGTGGCACTGAGGGGGCAGTGGGACTCCTCCACTGGTTCGAGAAGCTAGAGTCAGTTTTTGAGATGTGCGAGTGCCCTGAGGCTCGCAAGGTCAAGTTTGCCACCGGCACCTTGGAAGGAATCGCGCTAACCTGGTGGAACGCGCAGGTGCAAATTCTGGGGTTGGCAGCTGCTAACGCCACCCCATGGAACGATTTCAAGGAACTTATCAAGCGTGAGTATTGTACGCGTGAAGATATTCATAAGTTGGAAGACGAGCTGTATAACCTGAAAATGGTTGGGTCAGAGATCGAAGCGTATACTAAACGGTCGAATGAGCTGGCCGTACTATGCCCAACTATGGTGGACCCTCCATACAAGCGTATCGAGATGTATCTCAAGGGGTTGGCACCAGAAATCCAGAGCCACGTTACCTCGGCTAACCTCGACAACATCCAGGAAATCCAGCGTCTCGCTCATCGCATCACCGATCAGGCAGTGGATCAGAATAAACTGCCTAAGCGTGTCAGCGCTACTGCTACAGTCACTCCTTCAGCTACTCCCGTTACCCTCAGTGACAACAAGAGGAAATGGGAGGGGGATTCAAGCAAAGCATCAGTTTCGGTTCAGTCCCAGAATCAGCAGCGAAAGACTGACAACTATCAAAGCCCTAACCAGCGGTCGTCAGGTAGCCACAGGCAGGGTGGATATCGCGGAAACCTTCCAAAGTGTAACAACTGCAACAGGCACCACAGCGGCCAGTGTAACAGGGGCCGTTGTCAAAGATGCCTCAAGATGGGTCACGAGGCCAAAGACTGTAGAAGCCCTCGTCCTGCGAATCAGAATCAGCAGCAGCCACCGGCACAGCAGAATCAGCAATAGGGCAACAAGGGGTGCTATAATTGTGGTGCTGAAGGTCACATCAAGAGACACTGCCCTCAGCTAAACAGGAACCAGAACAACAACAACAACAATCAGGGCAACGGGAACAATAACAACAATAACGGGGGAAACAACAATGGCAACGAAGCTCGGGGTCGTGCTTTTGTGCTAGGTCGGGGTGACGCAGTGAATGATCCCAATGTGGTTATGGGTAAGTTTCTTCTCGACGATATTTATGTTACTGTCTTATTTGATTCGGGTGCTGATACAAGTTATATGTCATTGAAAATGAGTAAATTGTTAAAACGTACACCAACACCCCTAAACACTAAACACGTCGTAGAACTGGCAAATGGTAAAAGTGTAGAAGCGGCACATGTAATCAAGGGTTGTAACATCGTTCTAGCTGGTCAGACTTTCTCGATTGATCTTATACCCATAGTCTTGGGTAGTTTCGACGTAGTCATCGGTATGGATTGGTTATCCCAACATCGCGCAGAGATTTTATGCAAGGAGAAGGTTATTCGTATTCCTCGCTCTAGTCAGGAACCTCTCGAAGTTCAAGGTGACAAGAGTGGTGCTGTGGTTGGCATCATCTCTTTCTTAAAGGCGCAGAAATGTTTACGAAAGGGACATACTGCCATTCTGGCACTTGTCACTGACGCATCAGCAAAGGAAAAGAAGCTGGAGGATATACCAGTTGTGCGTGATTTTCCTCAAGTGTTTCCTGAAGATTTACCTGGTTTACCTCCTCATCATCAAGTCGAGTTTCAGATTGAGTTAGCTCCTGGAGCAGCACCAATAGCCCGCGCACCGTATCGTCTAGCTCCAACGGAATTGGAAGAATTGTCAAAGCAACTACAAGAGCTCTTGGATAAGGGCTTCATTCGTCCAAGCTCTTCGCCTTGGGGAGCTCCAGTACTATTCGTGAAAAAGAAGGATGGCACCTTCAGAATGTGCATTGATTATCGCGAACTGAACAAGGTCACGGTGAAGAACCGCTATCCTCTTCCTCGTATTGACGACTTATTCGACCAGTTGCAAGGGTCGAGTTACTACTCCAAGATTGATCTAAGGTCAGGGTATCATCAGCTGAGAGTCCGGGATGAGGACGTCTCCAAAACCGCATTCAGAACTCGCTACGGCCACTACGAGTTTCTTGTCATGCCATTCGGGCTTACGAACGCGCCTGCAGTCTTCATGGATCTTATGAACAGGGTGTGCAAACCTTATCTTGACAAGTTCGTCATTGTCTTCATCGACGACATTCTGATCTACTCCAAGAGTCAGGAGGAGCACGAGCAGCACTTACGCCTTATCTTGGAACTTCTTCGAAAGGAGCAATTGTACGCCAAGTTTTCTAAATGCGACTTCTGGCTTCGTGAAGTCCACTTCTTAGGCCATGTGGTGAACAAGGATGGGATTCATGTCGATCCATCCAAGGTAGATTCGATCAGGAATTGGCCAGCACCGCGTACACCAACAGAAATACGCCAATTCTTGGGTTTGGCGGGATACTACAGGCGGTTTATCAAAGACTTCTCCAAGATCGCGCAGCCGCTTACTATGCTGACACAGAAAGGTGTCGTTTACAGATGGGGTAATACGCAGGAAACTGCTTTTCAGTACCTAAAGGATAGGCTTTGCAGCGCACCTATTCTCTCACTGCCAGAGGGCACGGATGACTTCGTGGTTTATTGTGACGCATCGATACAGGGGCTTGGTTGTGTATTGATGCAGCGGGATAAAGTTATTGCCTACGCCTCTCGTCAACTCAAGGTTCATGAACGGAACTACACGACGCACGACTTAGAGCTGGGAGCTGTTGTTTTTGCGCTTAAGATATGGCGACACTACCTGTACGGTACCAAGTGCACGATTTACACCGATCACAGGAGTCTCGAGCATATCTTCAAGCAGAAGGAATTGAATATGCGTCAACGACGATGGGTCGAACTGCTTAATGATTACGAATGCGCTATCAAGTATCATCCAGGCAAGGCCAACGTTGTGGCCGACGCCCTTAGTCGGAAAGACACTTTACCTAAGCGCGTACGAGCGCTACAGCTTACTATTCAGTCCAGTCTTCCTGCACAGATACGAGCTGCTCAGATAGAAGCATTGAAACCCGAAAACGTCATGGCTGAAGCCTTACGCGGTTCAAGGCAACGAATGGAACAAAAGGAAGACGGCGCCTACTATGTAACGGGGCGTATTTGGGTCCCACTTTATGGCGGTCTACGAGAGCTTGTGATGGACGAAGCGCACAAGTCTCGCTACTCGGTACATGTAACAACTCTCACCAAAACTATTATTTTATTATATTTTGTCCAATAAGAAACCCTAATTGAGACCCCCAAGTGATACTGCATGAACCCTAAAATTTTCAGAACAATCGGAATCAGGATCAGGGCCCCTAAAACTCAGGGGGGGGTATTTCCTAGTTAGTATTATCTAAACAGTTTTTGATAGAAATCGAATTTTCTCGAACCGTCGACTCACCCAAGCTACTGGGACGCGTGGCTACCTCATATTAAAAGTGACCCGTCGCGCCACGCGCCAGGACCATGTTTTCCTGTCGTGACACGCGAGGGAGACCAAATTTCAGGTATAAATAGAGGGGTTTGGCACTTGATTTCCTGCGTTGGTTCGACGGTAAAATTCGATTCCTACACCCAGATATCGTCGAATTACTACAATTAACACACACAAACCTCGAAACGCTGCCGCAATCAGGGTAATAACTCGATCGCTATTACGATTCCTTTTCCGATTAATCAATATATCCAAGGAATGCCTAAGTGCCGCCCACATTGGGCTATGCTTTATCGTTTGTCGGTAATCCGATAAATGAGCCGAAGCATTGTACTTTGTCGTTGTCGATAATTCGATATACGAGTTGAAGTACTATACTTTGTCGTTTGTCATTTTGATAAATGAGTTGAAGTATTGCACTTGGACATTCATTGTGAGAATTTGATCTCGGGAAGTTATCGTAACTGCTGTATTGATCACTAACTCTGTTTTGTGTGCATCCTTTCCTAAATTAGGATTATTAGTCTTAATACACTTACAATCAGAATAGATGCTAATTCTCAGAAGAACCTGAACCATGAAGCTTGTTAATTCAAATACTGCATGCTGATTTGTGAGTTATTCTCTTTTTATAAATTCTTTTATCACAGTTTGTGATTGTTTACAATACTCCAAATTCATTTTCCGAGATTATAATACCAGTGATTAAGTTGATGTAATCACCAAATTGCAGCCAGTATGTGGGGTATTGTGCACAATATTACAGTTTAAATCATTTTAGGTGGGCGTACCTAATTTAATTGATTTACGTCATTCATTGGGGCAGCCAATGGTGATATGACCACTGTCATAGATTCGGTCGAGTGACAAATACTGTGGGTAATTGGTTGATATCAGAAACATGCGTAAAAGATCTTAACACTGTGAATAATCATAAAACGTGTCGTTTTCAGTAAAATGAATAATTCACTCAGTATTTCCCTGCTGACAAAATCTTTTTAAAACGCGTTTCAGGTAATTACAATAGATTGGAGTAAGGATTGGATCCGACACTGAAGGACTTCAAGAAGTGGCTTATTTTCAAATTAAGAAATATTATTTTTATTAAAAGCTACCTTTGTAAAACATGGAATTTATTCCATCATTTTAAATAAAATCCGGTGTTTCTAAACTCTGATATTTTTCCTAACTCACGGTCCTGATGAAATTTCCGCTGCAATGTTTTTCAAAATAATCACCGGTACCACTGGACTGCTCACGACACCGATTCCGGCTAGATGGGGTCGGGGGTCGTGACAGAAGGTGGTATCAGAGCTAAGCCACTACTTTAAGCCTATAAGTGTTGTGATAACAATACTTAAGCTTAAATAAAAGAGTTAGGAGATTACTATTAACTTAACTGGTAGCACATCTGATAGCATTTAGACTTGAACATAAGAAAAGATGCCTTAGTATAAGCTAAGCCACTTGTTTATGCAAATAGGTGTTATAATAATACCTAAGCTTAAACGGAAAATTAGAAACTTAATATTATTTGATAGCACTCTGAATGATATTTAGACTCGAACTTAAGAATTTTGTCTTAATATAAGCTTCAAGATAAAATTACTTATATGAGTATAAAGAAGTATAATTGTTATTCAATAAGAATAACGACTAGCAGGCAATAGCATTTAATTGCTACTTATTCTTGTTTATTAGTATTACTTGGTCACGAATAAAGATATATTATGGAAATACAAATTTCCTTGATTCTAGGTAAAAGTCCTAATAAAAGAGACACTTTTAAAATCTTGAAAAGATACTATTTATGGGAAATAGAAAATTTTCTCCGGCAAAACTGGGTATAGAGTAGCAGACTCTCCAGCTTGTCCGGATATACTGAAATTACCGCTCCGGCGCAAACCGGATAAGACGGGATAAATGGTATGTCAAACCAGTAACAAGATTTCCCTAAATAGTATCATGACCAAATATCTGACCGGGTTTTTGGAAATATGAATCTATTATATACCTTTAACCCTATGAAAGTTATGTATATTACAACATATGAAATATATAATATAGATATGTATATCTATAAGGAATTCCAAAAGTCAATTAAGAATAAAGCACAAGCATATGTATATAGATTTCTTTATCAGAAATCTTTCGCATATATCTTTAATTTTGATGTCAAACATTCTTTCGTTTGATCATCTACCTCGTAACTCGAGCAACAATAATAAATGGAAACCCCTTTAAGTTGGGACACCATCAAAAAAATATAAGAATTACCAATACGTTACCATAAATTATTAACGCCATAAATTATGAACGCAAGTAAGAAGCATGTCAAGTTGTGCTAATGCACAAGAAAACACATAAAACTTAAATTATACGTCCACAGACGTCAAAGTTTATCATACACACAACTTCCAAGGCAAGACCTTTGGAAAATATAAATTAGGCACGATGACACCAATATTAATTCCGTCGGTAAAAGTACTACTCATCAAAAAGCGGTATTTTGCCACATGATTTTACAAAACAATCAAAATCTCGCTGAGGTACGTTGGAACAATATTTCACAACCATCGGAGCACAGTCTAATTATAGTCATAATTGTTAGTACTACAAAAGAAGTCATATAGTTTTGCACATTCCCTATTTTCATTTCACTTCAGTCGACATTTTCTGATAATGTCATCAAACAAATAAGTTATCACACGAAATTCCAGATAAAGCTCTTATATTTCTTTCGTTACAGTTCTGACTTCTGTCTATAAAAGATTTGACTTTCGTGTTTTTACTTCCTCTAATAATCATCATACCATGAGGATTTCTTTCATAGTAGCAAATATTGATCCATTTCATTTCTTGGTAAATCCACACGTTACACATGCACTGTTTGTTGCGCATATGGTTCATTTGAGTTATGAAAACCATAGGAGGGCAACATTCCAATTTGTTGTTTTATCAAAAGTTCAAATATCATTTCACTATACTTGATCTTTGCATTGTAAACCGCGTTTTTACAAAGCAATGACTCTCTAATATCGAAGCAATGAGTTTCTCGAAAAAACTCGAGTTTCTTTTGAAAGGTATATATGGTTTTGTTGTGATCATGTCGAACTTTCTTATTCAAACTCGGTTTATTCAAAATCAGTTAACTTGCTCGCAATACATATTCCATTCAAAGTCCCATATGATGAATTGCAACCATCATATTCAAAATAATCCCAACAAGCACTTCAATTTTCTTGAACTATAACATACTTGTTGGTCTTCAACTTCATTGAATCATTTTCTTTAAATCACGATTACCTTGTGGTGACGTTTTCACAAAATCTGAAGCTTGCGCTAATCTCGGATTAATTATTTAGTTATTTACTTATTTTGAATCCGCTTTGTTGATTTATTCTATACAAACAATCTTAACACAATTATGTGCTAAGATAAGGATACCCCATTTCATGTCCTATTTCTATGTATTTCTTAAATAGTTCTTACAGCATCAATCGAGCCTTTCGTGATATTTATTATCGTCATTGATCGAAAAACATTATATAAATTTAAAATATAAATTTTATTTATTTTATATGGAAACTTACATAAGTAATTACCTAATTTATAATATAGTATTATTATATTTAAAATTCTTGTTAAAACCATTGAGATGCAGAATTTATATTTTACATATAAAATTATGTTTGAGGTATACTCTCATTTTAGTTTTATTTAGTTATTTATTATTGGTAATTCATATAATTTTATTATTAGTAATAATATTAATAGTGATAGTGTTAGTATTATTTTAAAATACTAGGGTTATTATCAAAGACAGGTATTGGATAGCCTAGCCTTAGTTAGGTATGGACTGATCACCTATGCTTAAACAAGGCAGTACTAACCAATATCCGACAATGATAATAACTATTTAATATAAATTAAGTCATCATACTTATTTAGTAAATTTCAATTATATATACAAATATTTTTATAGAAATATATATATATATATATATACTTCGTACTGTGAATAGAAAACATATTTTCATAAAACAAATAAAGAGACGAATAAAATTATCTAAATAATCGCCTAAATATTCATAAGCAAGACATGTTATAAATAAACTTTTGGTTAATATTTCACAACTATTAAATACTTATAGAACTATTCCTTTATAATATGTACATATTAAAATATCAAATGTCCTTTACGCAAGCCAATATTTAAGTATGCACGATATTAAACATACTTGATTTTAAAAATAATAATCATGAGTTCCACGATTATTGGGTAAACCTATTTATAAAACATATATTATTGTTATTACGGGTTTTGATATTTTAAACTTATCTATATTTATTTATTATTCTACTTTATGATAACATAAAAGGAAAAGGTATTTAGTAAATCAAAATATCACCTATCTTTAAATCAAACATTTTGATTTGAATACAATTTTGTATTAAAACAAAAATACTCTAACTTTATTGTCTTTTCATGTATTCTTACAAATCATCCGTCTCAGCACATTGATTTTCTCGTATCATAATTCAATATTTGCCGAATCATTTTCATGGTTTCATTTCATTTTTAACTGGTCAATCTTAAGTCTTTCTTAGGTACCAATCAAAGTAAGTTTTCTTCTGTCAAAAAATTTTACTAATTCCAAAAAGTTCTTCACATTCATTTTAAGAATCTAAAGATCATATGTCTTTTGGCTTGAACCCAATCACCTTGAAAAACTATACCATTTCATCTCATTCGTTTGAACATTTCATCTTTTGAAATATCTAGATTTGCTTCCTTGAAACTCACAATTTCGAAAACAGTGAATTTATTCGGTCATCATTATTGAATTCTTTCAAATCATTACAAACGCTTTGTAGCATCCGAATAGAATTATAGCCTGTGTTAAACCCTATTCATGAGTCATTCGTTTGATTTGTCATATTCTTGGTACAATTATGTACTCAGATTACGATACACTAAATCCTGTTGTCCATTACCATTTAAGTAAACAATATTGATTTTCGGGTAATCATTAACAAATCATTTTTATTTTTAAATTTTCATACCCCTCAAAATATCTTTTGATTCCATTCCACGATACATTGTTTCTCTTAATTAGAAGAAGAAACATAACTCAAGAAAATATCCTAGTCCAAATCTCGAGGACGAGATTTTTATTAAGGTGGGGAGAATGTAACAACTCTCACCAAAACTATTATTTTATTATATTTTGTCCAATAAGAAACCCTAATTGAGACCCCCAAGTGATACTGCATGAACCCTAAAATTTTCAGAACAATCGGAATCAGGATCAGGGCCCCTAAAACTCAGGGGGGGTATTTCCTAGTTAGTATTATCTAAACAGTTTTTGATAGAAATCGAATTTTCTCGAACCGTCGACTCACCCAAGCTACTGGGACGCGTGGCTACCTCATATTAAAAGTGACCCGTCGCGCCACGCGCCAGGACCATGTTTTCCTGTCGTGACACGCGAGGGAGACCAAATTTCAGGTATAAATAGAGGGGTTTGGCACTTGATTTCCTGCGTTGGTTCGACGGTAAAATTCGATTCCTACACCCAGATATCGTCGAATTACTACAATTAACACACACAAACCTCGAAACGCTGCCGCAATCAGGGTAATAACTCGATCGCTATTACGATTCCTTTTCCGATTAATCAATATATCCAAGGAATGCCTAAGTGCCGCCCACATTGGGCTATGCTTTATCGTTTGTCAGTAATCCGATAAATGAGCCGAAGCATTGTACTTTGTCGTTGTCGATAATTCGATATACGAGTTGAAGTACTATACTTTGTCATTTGTCATTTTGATAAATGAGTTGAAGTATTGCACTTGGACATTCATTGTGAGAATTTGATCTCGGGAAGTTATCGTAACTGCTGTATTGATCACTAACTCTGTTTTGTGTGCATCCTTTCCTAAATTAGGATTATTAGTCTTAATACACTTACAATCAGAATAGATGCTAATTCTCAGAAGAACCTGAACCATGAAGCTTGTTAATTCAAATACTGCATGCTGATTTGTGAGTTATTCTCTTTTTATAAATTCTTTTATCACAGTTTGTGATTGTTTACAATACTCCAAATTCATTTTCCGAGATTATAATACCAGTGATTAAGTTGATGTAATCACCAAATTGCAGCCAGTATGTGGGGTATTGTGCACAATATTACAGTTTAAATCATTTTAGGTGGGCGTACCTAATTTAATTGATTTACGTCATTCATTGGGGCAGCCAATGGTGATATGACCACTGTCATAGATTCGGTCGAGTGACAAATACTGTGGGTAATTGGTTGATATCAGAAACATGCGTAAAAGATCTTAACACTGTGAATAATCATAAAACGTGTCGTTTTCAGTAAAATGAATAATTCACTCAGTATTTCCCTGCTGACAAAATCTTTTTAAAACGCGTTTCAGGTAATTACAATAGATTGGAGTAAGGATTGGATCCGACACTGAAGGACTTCAAGAAGTGGTTTATTTTCAAATTAAGAAATATTATTTTTATTAAAAGCTACCTTTGTAAAACATGGAATTTATTCCATCATTTTAAATAAAATCCGGTGTTTCTAAACTCTGATATTTTTCCTAACTCACGGTCCTGATGAAATTTCCGCTGCAATGTTTTTCAAAATAATCACCGGTACCACTGGACTGCTCACGACACCGATTCCGGCTAGATGGGGTCGGGGGTCGTGACAGTACACCCAGGGGCGGATAAAATGTACCACGATATCAAAACAACATACTGGTGGCCAAGTATGAAAGCCCACATCGCCACCTATGTTGGCAAGTGCCTGACCTGTGCGAGAGTCAAGGTTGAATATCAGAAACCCGCAGGTCTTTTGCAACAACCCAGGATACCCCAGTGGAAATGGGAAGAAATTTCCATGGATTTTGTTACGGGCTTACCTAGATCTCAGCGTGGGAACGATACAATATGGGTAATCGTGGATCGACTCACCAAGTCTGCACACTTCCTAGCGATAAAGGAAACGGATAAGTTCTCCACTCTTGCAGACATCTATCTTAAGGAAGTTGTGTCGAGGCACGGAGTGCCCACCTCCATCATTTCGGATCGGGATGCACGATTCACGTCAGAGCTATGGCAAGCGATGCACAAAGCGTTTGGCTCTCGTTTAGACATGAGCACAGCATATCACCCTCAGACGGATGGGCAGTCTGAGCGCACGATTCAAACTCTAGAAGACATGCTTCGAGCGTGTGTTATCGATTTTGGCAACGGCTGGGAAAAGCATCTCCCGTTAGTGGAGTTTTCGTATAATAACAGTTACCACACCAGCATTCAAGCCGCTCCATTCGAGGCATTGTACGGGCGTAAATGCCGGTCACCTCTCTGTTGGGCAGAGGTGGGGGATAGTCAGATTACGGGTCCAGAGATTGTAGTGGACGCCACAGAAAAGATAGCACAGATACGACAACGCATGGCGGCAGCACGCGACCGTCAGAAAGCCTACGCGGACAAGCGTAGAAAGCCATTGGAATTTCAGGTCGGGGACCGGGTTTTACTTAAAGTTTCACCCTGGAAGGGTGTGGTTCGTTTTGGCAAACGGGGCAAACTAAATCCGCGGTACGTTGGACCGTTCGAAATCATAGAAAAGATTGGCAAAGTAGCCTACAAGTTGAACCTACCAGTTGAACTCGGTGCAGTTCACAATGTCTTTCACGTGTCGAATCTGAAGAAGTGCCTGTCAGATGAGACCCTCATAGTTCCTTTTAAGGAACTCACTATTGACGAGCGGTTGCAGTTCGTCGAGGAGCCAGTTGAAATCACGGACCGGGATGTTAAGGTCCTCAAAAACAAGAGAATCCCTCTTGTTCGAGTTCGTTGGAACTCCCGTCGTGGCCCAGAGTACACCTGGGAACGCGAAGACCAGATGACAGAAAAGTATCCCCAGTTATTTGGAACCAATACAACTACTGCTGAGGCTGAAGCTACTACCACGGAATTTCGGGACGAAATTCCAGATCAACGGGGGGAGGATGTGACACCCCAGGAAAACCAGTGAACGTTGCAACCTACCTGGCTTCCTCAGTAGGTACGTACCAAATTTCGGGACGAAATTTCTTTTAAGTTGGGGATAATGTGACAACCCGAATTTCTGACTTTCACTTTCACACTTATTGCACGCTGAATTTGACCGCTTAAATTGGTTGACTTGTAACTGTATATGTTATATGATAATGAAACGCGTTGTAGTTATTGCTTGTATGTGATTATGTATTAAAATGAGACTTAGTAGAAAACCATTAACGGTTTACACATGAATAGGCCCGACGAAACACAAAAGTGTTTCTCCAATAATACCTCGACGAAGCAAAAGACCCGTCAATTTGTTGAGGCCCAGTTACGGCCCAAACTGGTGTGCGTAAAAAAATATATATATTAGATTAGGGGATCAGTTATCAAATACAAAAACCCTAGAGCCTTTCCCTATTGACGACAGCCTTCGTGAACCCCAAGGAATCGATCAAGACATTCTTTGATTCATCGTGGTTAGTGCAAGTCTTCTTTGTCGATTTTGTGTTTTGTCGATTCTGTGTTTCACTATGATTATTTGAATATTATGCTCGCATGTATTCTGTTATGATAATTCTTGTTATAATGGTCGGCCATGGTTATTGATTTTGTAAGTTAGGGAATTCTCATAATGTTCATGATGATTCGGTCCTATAGTATTAGATCTAGAAGGATGCTTGTCGGCCAATACATGAATATTATACTTGAATATGTGATGCTACACATGTGCCGCCATTTTTACTATGATGATAACTGAAATTGTTTTAAATATTATATGACCATAGGTTGGTCCAATGAGATTTTGAGGTGAGTTTCAATGTCAGCCATTATGTATTTGAGATTGCTTGTGATTATTTGAATATGTGAATGAATGTCGGCTACATTGAAACTGTAAATTGTTGTATTGATAATGATGGAACCGATATAACATATGCAATCATTGAAAAGAATAGTAAAGGTCCTATGAGAAAGATTATATGTGCATAAAAAGGTCCAATGAAAAAAAAGATGAGTGGCCTGACATGTTTTTCATCAAAAAAAGTGGTGCATGTGATTTTATATTGCAAATGGAAATGGGTAAAGGGGCAAGTCGGTTGAATGATTTGTGTTTTGGGCGGCCATAAAGTTGATTGGTGGGAGGGGCGGCCAAGGGTGGTCATTGGCTGTATTTAGCGGCCACTATAGGGTGCCAATCGAAATTTTATGTTTGGAAGTAATGTTTGTTGCTGTGATGTAGACGAAAACAAGGGCCAGAAGAAAACACCTTAAGGATTTCGTGGCCCAAGTGTTTCGGCCCAAAAGTGTTTCGATTTAATGTCTGTAGTCGCTAAGTAAATCTATTTAACTCAGTTAGTCTTTAATTCTATTAGTTGTCGACCCTGTTAATTGTACAAACTCTGTTAAGTCATTAACCTTGTTAACTTGTTAACTCCGGTTAGGTTATTTGATTTTGACAAACATGTTAACACTGTTAGGTACATAACATTTCTAGTTTAGTAACTCTGTTAACTCGGTTAAACTCGGCTAAGTTGTATAACCTTGTTAGAAAGATACTGTTGATACGTTAATTCTGTGGTATGTTAACTCTGTTAAACCTGTTAATTGATTTAACTGCTTACGTGACATATGATATTAATTGCTAAGCACCTTATGACATAGATTTGCCTGTGAAACATTTCGAGTTCGAAACTGATTATACATACGTGCGTACTATAGGTCGTGATTGATTAACTGTGCGCGTGTGTATTTCTTTAGCATACCGAGCAAAACAAGGTGAGTTCACACTCCTACTAAGGCATGGGATTCCCGGGTCGTGGGAATGGGATAAAGGTTACCATTGACTAAGAACGTACATATACTTTTCCTAGACTATCACCTACCATAATCCTCGGATGTCAGGACGGTTCCGTAGGTTAGGATAACACCTACGTGGTCATATGCCAATTACTGCCTCGGATGTCAGGCACGCACGTAAAACCTACGTGTACGCATTACTTACTTCTATCCTCGGTACAAAGGATACGTACGTGAAACCCATGTACACCCCCGCGTCTCCTATCCTCGGTTGTGAAGGATACGTGCATAAAACCTACGTACACCCCATACGCGCTACTGTTCTCGGAAGAAGAACAGGGATGATACGAGTAGTTGATACGAATAGTCTAGTGGTCACATCACATGGGAAGCCCCCACCTGTATAACTTACTATCGGCCCAGTAGAGCCACCCGTTACTTACTGTTACGCACTTACTTACTGTGAACTCGCTCAACTAGTTTGTTGATCATTCTGTTACATGCCTTGCAGATCGTTAGGTACTTGGAGCTTGCACTGGAGAAGCGGGTCGTTGTGGGCAAGGATCGTGGTTTCTACATTGAACTATTATGACATTTAAAACTATTAACTAGTGTTGGATTATTCACTATGCTTCCGCTACACTTTGAAACTATGGTTATGTTTTGAACACCTATCGTATTGGATGGATGGTTTACATTTATTTTACTTAATATTAATTACATGTTCAATATGATTGGTGGCTTGATCCTGGTCAGTCACGCCTCCAAGCGGTGGTACTCCGCGTGTGGATTTTGGGGGTGTGACATGTATCACAAGTAGTTGAATAGTATCCACAGGATGGATCAAAATAAAAAAAAATGTAGTTCAACAGATAAGACATCAAGCTTGCGAGGCTTCTTAACGATGCTATGGAGCTAATGCCAGCCAATTACGTGTAGTACCTGCACTTTAATCTTTTTTGGGAAAATACGTCAGTTTACACTGGTAAATACATTCAACCGACTCTTTTGAAAAAAAGTTTATTAAAATTGATTTGAATGCACGAGGCACAAGTTCTTTTATAACTTGGGAGAATTATTTAAAATTATAATCTTGTGAACGAATTACATGTTCCTTCTTTGCGTTCAGTAGCCCGGATTGTGCCGGGTTAAAGATCAATAGACACACCACATTTGCGTAAAACCGAGGTGGGTAAACCATCGGCTACGTCTTTTAATAGTATAGACATCATACCGGGTGTACGCCTACACCCGGGTGTCGATGTCACACCCCAACCGATGGCGGAAACATCGGGATGAGACGTACAAACTGTTCAAAGACATCATAACACTAAATGTGACAATAATTAAAATTTCATTTATTAAACTTTCAAAGGTTCATACATAATGTCCCAAAAGGAAATAACAACATAATACATGATTTATTTCTAGGTGGGTTTCTAAGCCATCCTATTTATTTCTTCACTTCTTGTATCATCACCCTGCAGTATGCATTTAAAATAAAGTCAACAAATAATGCTGGCGAGTATACAAGTTTGTACATAGCATAATAGAGTTAAAATAGTTTAACAGGATCTAGTCCACGTGAATACTTGAATTCATATTAACAGTTATACTCGTAACGATGAAACTATGTGTTCAAACCATAGTTTAACGCAATTAACATAGCCTAACCCTCGAAAGGGTGGTAACATAGAGTTAAAAATCCTAACAATACCCATAATATTACGGGAGGGGCGTTACAACCTACAGCGCTGCCATTGTTAGGGGAGGCTTGCAAAGTTAATGAACACACAGCCATAAATGTTTAACATTAGCATAACATGATTAACATGAGTCAAATAGATTCACAAGAAATGTGGATAGATAGTGCAAAAATGTTTAACATAGTGCTTTTGATATAGGAAATGCATACTACACCCAAAAGTGTAAAATGGAAAATGGGTCAAGTATACTCACCTTAGAGTGCGTTGCGTTTCTTGGTAAAGATAGAATAATAGAATAATAGATTTCCAAGAGATGTGCACAAGAAGATTACCCTATTAAGTTGGAAAGATTTTGTTAAATATTGGGAATTTTGGGAATTATAATATGACAATTAAATAGGTAAAATAAATACTAATCTTACCAAAACATCACAAATAGAATTTCCAAAATGTTGGATTAAATAAATAAAAATTTAAATATGTATATAATTATTTTAGATTAACAATCTTAAACAAATAATCTAGTATCAATTAACAATTCTATAAATAATAAATCTATTTATAAAATTCTAGTTATATAATATAAGATAATAAATCAAAAAAAAAATTAAATAATAAATTCTGGAATTAATAAATAAATGCAATATAAATTCTGTTTTTATTAACATAAAAATTCTGATTTTAATAGATAAATAATAAAAATTCTGAAATGAAATTCTGAAATAATTAATATTAATTCTGATTTTAAATATAGAATCTGATTTATTAAAATAAAATTTCTGATTTTAGGATAATATTTCAGATTTTGTAAATAAATCTGTTCATTATAAAAATCCTGATTTTTTTTATAAATAAGGTAAAATAAATATATTCTTTTAATACATTAGATTTTAGTTTTAAAAATAAAAAGAATCTGTTTTACAAATAATAATACCAATTATATAAATATCTGATTATTCTTAACATTAATAACAATATCAATAACATCCAATAATAATAATAATAATAATAATAATAATAATAATAATAATAATAATAATAACTGTAATATTAATAAAAGAATAACTGTAAATAACTAATTAAAAGAAAAAGAAAAGAAATCGAAAACGTTACCGGACGGCGGCACGGCGGTGGTCGACGGTGGTCAGCGATGGTGGCAGCGGTTTCCGGCGATACGTGTACGGGTTCCGGCAACGAATGGGTTATACTTGTTTCGGTTTGTTCGGTGAAAGGAAAGGAACGAAGGGAGAGTTTTTTTTGATCGGGTATAAATAGGAGGAGGGAGGTCGGTTTCAGGAAAGACGGAAGAACAAAGGTTTTCCGGTGAAAAGGTGAAAGGCCGACGAAGAAGATGATCAGTTCTTTGGCGGTTATGTTGAATTTGAATCGCGCATTTAATGACATGTTAAGTAGAATAAAGATCCGAGTTCTTTTGGATGTGGTATTCCCGACCGGTTGGTTAAGTTATTGTTTGTTGACCGAAAGGTCGCGGGTTCGATCCCCGGGTCACGCATAAGTCCCAATTCTTTTCTTTTTAGTTAACAGTTAACTGAACTAACTGGGATTTCTAACCCAGTTAGTGATCCTTTAATACAAACTAACCTAGTTAACCATAACTAGGTTATCTACCATTTTTCAAAGGATGTGCTAATCTAGTTAGTTAATATTAACTAGAAATTTAATAAAACTCAATAAAATTCAGAAAAATATTTATTTATTTAATTTGAATTGTTATTTTATTTATCTAAAATATTAATAAAATAATATAAAACCATTTTAACCCGAATTTGATATTTTTACCGAATTAACGTATAAATTCCCAATTTTTGTACGGTTTAGGGTAATCTCTTGGCAACGATGAATTTAAGAGCTGAGATTAAGATAGAATTCCACTGTTTTTACGTGTTTAACATAGTTTCAACATGTTATCAATTGTTTTGACAATACATAGCATTCAAACATAAATATGGATAAAATCATGCATTTTCATTATGATTTCAAGTCTCGAGTACAATTTGGAATTAGAAACAAATACCACGAAGGTACAACTTACAAAAATAGAAAGTACAGGTAGACTTGCCAAAAATGGAAAGATTGAAAATACGAGATGTCACAGTCTCCCCTACTTTAGGAGATTTCGTCCTCGAAATCTAAGAGGAAAACTTTTGAAAAGATGACATCTAATGATTCAAAAAGAGGGAAAAAAATGAGACTTTGATCATAATGTTTTTGTTTAGGAAAATTGATTTCATGTATGCATCACATAGCACATTGTTTTTCACATAATTTGTCAAATAGGTTCACATAGATTAACATAGCATTGCACATAGAATAATATGATGTTACACATAGAATATCATGTATAATGAAAACAAGATAAATTTAGTTTGTTCACGAAGGAGTAATTATTAATTGTTTTAGATTGCGATAATAACGTGCTTCGTGTTCCCAAACTTGAAATGAAGATAACGCTCAAAATGTAAATCACATGATAATTGAGATAACATAAAAAGAGATTCATCATAAAAATATGGAGTGTCACGGAACGTAACATAGACTATTCCAAAGTGAATCGAAATCCTTTTCGAATTAAGGAGACGTGCTTTGGCCTAATAGACAAACATTCTCATCGAGGAGCGACTAACGATGTTTGTCCTTCCAGTTACTACACGTCCTTAATCGATTGGGAAAATCGAAACTTTGGCGAGATCGAAAATCAAAGAATGGGACTAGTTAACAAGATGCGAGTTTCACCTCTAACTTGATAACATCGTACCCTGATGTGGTTGGTACTCATCCAAGGATGAGGGTCCACTAGAATATGAAATGGAAACTCCCATCAAGGTTTGGATGTCACTCCTAACTTGAGGGTAGGTTTCATGCAAAAATCAAATTTAAGCTGAATGAAAATCATCACCAAATATGGGAATCACCCCTGTTTTGATGAATCATTTCGATTGTGTTACATGAGTGTCTTCACAGCTTCCATGTGTGTATTGTGTTAGCCCTAGGAAAGGCTTGTATATTAGAAGTCCAAAAGAATAGAGGGAAGCAAGGAAGAGAGAAGGGAATATTGTCTTAAACAGCAAATAAATGAGAAAGCTCCTAAACTATAGACTAGGTAAAAGCATTCCTACTTTTCCTAATTCCCTATAGTTATGGCTCTGATACCAATCTGGTATCAGAGTACTCCTACTATAGACTAGGGGAAAGTATAGGAATTCTACCTAATTCCCTATAGTTATGGCTCTGATACCAATCTGGTATCAGAGTACTCCTACTATAGTCTAGGGAAAAGTATAGCAACTCTACCTAATTCCCTATAGTTATGGCTCTGATACCAATCTGTCACACCCCAACCGATGGCGGAAACATCGGGATGAGACGTACAAACTGTTCAAAGACATCATAACACTAAATGTGACAATAATTAAAATTTCATTTATTAAACTTTCAAAGGTTCATACATAATGTCCCAAAAGGAAATAACAACATAATACATGATTTATTTCTAGGTGGGTTTCTAAGCCATCCTATTTATTTCTTCACTTCTTGTATCATCACCCTGCAGTATGCATTTAAAATAAAGTCAACAAATAATGCTGGCGAGTATACAAGTTTGTACATAGCATAATAGAGTTAAAATAGTTTAACAGGATCTAGTCCACGTGAATACTTGAATTCATATTAACAGTTATACTCGTAACGATGAAACTATGTGTTCAAACCATAGTTTAACGCAATTAACATAGCCTAACCCTCGAAAGGGTGGTAACATAGAGTTAAAAATCCTAACAATACCCATAATATTACGGGAGGGGCGTTACAACCTACAGCGCTGCCATTGTTAGGGGAGGCTTGCAAAGTTAATGAACACACAGCCATAAATGTTTAACATTAGCATAACATGATTAACATGAGTCAAATAGATTCACAAGAAATGTGGATAGATAGTGCAAAAATGTTTAACATAGTGTTTTTGATATAGGAAATGCATACTACACCCAAAAGTGTAAAATGGAAAATGGGTCAAGTATACTCACCTTAGAGTGCGTTGCGTTTCTTGGTAAAGATAGAATAATAGAATAATAGATTTCCAAGAGATGTGCACAAGAAGATTACCCTATTAAGTTGGAAAGATTTTGTTAAATATTGGGAATTTTGGGAATTATAATATGACAATTAAATAGGTAAAATAAATACTAATCTTACCAAAACATCACAAATAGAATTTCCAAAATGTTGGATTAAATAAATAAAAATTTAAATATGTATATAATTATTTTAGATTAACAATCTTAAACAAATAATCTAGTATCAATTAACAATTCTATAAATAATAAATCTATTTATAAAATTCTAGTTATATAATATAAGATAATAAATCAAAAAAAAAATTAAATAATAAATTCTGGAATTAATAAATAAATGCAATATAAATTCTGTTTTTATTAACATAAAAATTCTGATTTTAATAGATAAATAATAAAAATTCTGAAATGAAATTCTGAAATAATTAATATTAATTCTGATTTTAAATATAGAATCTGATTTATTAAAATAAAATTTCTGATTTTAGGATAATATTTCAGATTTTGTAAATAAATCTGTTCATTATAAAAATCCTGATTTTTTTTATAAATAAGGTAAAATAAATATATTCTTTTAATACATTAGATTTTAGTTTTAAAAATAAAAAGAATCTGTTTTACAAATAATAATACCAATTATATAAATATCTGATTATTCTTAACATTAATAACAATATCAATAACATCCAATAATAATAATAATAATAATAATAATAATAATAATAATAATAATAATAATAATAACTGTAATATTAATAAAAGAATAACTGTAAATAACTAATTAAAAGAAAAAGAAAAGAAATCGAAAACGTTACCGGACGGCGGCACGGCGGTGGTCGACGGTGGTCAGCGATGGTGGCAGCGGTTTCCGGCGATACGTGTACGGGTTCCGGCAACGAATGGGTTATACTTGTTTCGGTTTGTTCGGTGAAAGGAAAGGAACGAAGGGAGAGTTTTTTTTGATCGGGTATAAATAGGAGGAGGGAGGTCGGTTTCAGGAAAGACGGAAGAACAAAGGTTTTCCGGTGAAAAGGTGAAAGGCCGACGAAGAAGATGATCAGTTCTTTGGCGGTTATGTTGAATTTGAATCGCGCATTTAATGACATGTTAAGTAGAATAAAGATCCGAGTTCTTTTGGATGTGGTATTCCCGACCGGTTGGTTAAGTTATTGTTTGTTGACCGAAAGGTCGCGGGTTCGATCCCCGGGTCACGCATAAGTCCCAATTCTTTTCTTTTTAGTTAACAGTTAACTGAACTAACTGGGATTTCTAACCCAGTTAGTGATCCTTTAATACAAACTAACCTAGTTAACCATAACTAGGTTATCTACCATTTTTCAAAGGATGTGCTAATCTAGTTAGTTAATATTAACTAGAAATTTAATAAAACTCAATAAAATTCAGAAAAATATTTATTTATTTAATTTGAATTGTTATTTTATTTATCTAAAATATTAATAAAATAATATAAAACCATTTTAACCCGAATTTGATATTTTTACCGAATTAACGTATAAATTCCCAATTTTTGTACGGTTTAGGGTAATCTCTTGGCAACGATGAATTTAAGAGCTGAGATTAAGATAGAATTCCACTGTTTTTACGTGTTTAACATAGTTTCAACATGTTATCAATTGTTTTGACAATACATAGCATTCAAACATAAATATGGATAAAATCATGCATTTTCATTATGATTTCAAGTCTCGAGTACAATTTGGAATTAGAAACAAATACCACGAAGGTACAACTTACAAAAATAGAAAGTACAGGTAGACTTGCCAAAAATGGAAAGATTGAAAATACGAGATGTCACAGTCTCCCCTACTTTAGGAGATTTCGTCCTCGAAATCTAAGAGGAAAACTTTTGAAAAGATGACATCTAATGATTCAAAAAGAGGGAAAAAAATGAGACTTTGATCATAATGTTTTTGTTTAGGAAAATTGATTTCATGTATGCATCACATAGCACATTGTTTTTCACATAATTTGTCAAATAGGTTCACATAGATTAACATAGCATTGCACATAGAATAATATGATGTTACACATAGAATATCATGTATAATGAAAACAAGATAAATTTAGTTTGTTCACGAAGGAGTAATTATTAATTGTTTTAGATTGCGATAATAACGTGCTTCGTGTTCCCAAACTTGAAATGAAGATAACGCTCAAAATGTAAATCACATGATAATTGAGATAACATAAAAAGAGATTCATCATAAAAATATGGAGTGTCACGGAACGTAACATAGACTATTCCAAAGTGAATCGAAATCCTTTTCGAATTAAGGAGACGTGCTTTGGCCTAATAGACAAACATTCTCATCGAGGAGCGACTAACGATGTTTGTCCTTCCAGTTACTACACGTCCTTAATCGATTGGGAAAATCGAAACTTTGGCGAGATCGAAAATCAAAGAATGGGACTAGTTAACAAGATGCGAGTTTCACCTCTAACTTGATAACATCGTACCCTGATGTGGTTGGTACTCATCCAAGGATGAGGGTCCACTAGAATATGAAATGGAAACTCCCATCAAGGTTTGGATGTCACTCCTAACTTGAGGGTAGGTTTCATGCAAAAATCAAATTTAAGCTGAATGAAAATCATCACCAAATATGGGAATCACCCCTGTTTTGATGAATCATTTCGATTGTGTTACATGAGTGTCTTCACAGCTTCCATGTGTGTATTGTGTTAGCCCTAGGAAAGGCTTGTATATTAGAAGTCCAAAAGAATAGAGGGAAGCAAGGAAGAGAGAAGGGAATATTGTCTTAAACAGCAAATAAATGAGAAAGCTCCTAAACTATAGACTAGGTAAAAGCATTCCTACTTTTCCTAATTCCCTATAGTTATGGCTCTGATACCAATCTGGTATCAGAGTACTCCTACTATAGACTAGGGGAAAGTATAGGAATTCTACCTAATTCCCTATAGTTATGGCTCTGATACCAATCTGGTATCAGAGTACTCCTACTATAGTCTAGGGAAAAGTATAGCAACTCTACCTAATTCCCTATAGTTATGGCTCTGATACCAATCTGTCACACCCCAACCGATGGCGGAAACATCGGGATGAGACGTACAAACTGTTCAAAGACATCATAACACTAAATGTGACAATAATTAAAATTTCATTTATTAAACTTTCAAAGGTTCATACATAATGTCCCAAAAGGAAATAACAACATAATACATGATTTATTTCTAGGTGGGTTTCTAAGCCATCCTATTTATTTCTTCACTTCTTGTATCATCACCCTGCAGTATGCATTTAAAATAAAGTCAACAAATAATGCTGGCGAGTATACAAGTTTGTACATAGCATAATAGAGTTAAAATAGTTTAACAGGATCTAGTCCACGTGAATACTTGAATTCATATTAACAGTTATACTCGTAACGATGAAACTATGTGTTCAAACCATAGTTTAACGCAATTAACATAGCCTAACCCTCGAAAGGGTGGTAACATAGAGTTAAAAATCCTAACAATACCCATAATATTACGGGAGGGGCGTTACAACCTACAGCGCTGCCATTGTTAGGGGAGGCTTGCAAAGTTAATGAACACACAGCCATAAATGTTTAACATTAGCATAACATGATTAACATGAGTCAAATAGATTCACAAGAAATGTGGATAGATAGTGCAAAAATGTTTAACATAGTGTTTTTGATATAGGAAATGCATACTACACCCAAAAGTGTAAAATGGAAAATGGGTCAAGTATACTCACCTTAGAGTGCGTTGCGTTTCTTGGTAAAGATAGAATAATAGAATAATAGATTTCCAAGAGATGTGCACAAGAAGATTACCCTATTAAGTTGGAAAGATTTTGTTAAATATTGGGAATTTTGGGAATTATAATATGACAATTAAATAGGTAAAATAAATACTAATCTTACCAAAACATCACAAATAGAATTTCCAAAATGTTGGATTAAATAAATAAAAATTTAAATATGTATATAATTATTTTAGATTAACAATCTTAAACAAATAATCTAGTATCAATTAACAATTCTATAAATAATAAATCTATTTATAAAATTCTAGTTATATAATATAAGATAATAAATCAAAAAAAAAATTAAATAATAAATTCTGGAATTAATAAATAAATGCAATATAAATTCTGTTTTTATTAACATAAAAATTCTGATTTTAATAGATAAATAATAAAAATTCTGAAATGAAATTCTGAAATAATTAATATTAATTCTGATTTTAAATATAGAATCTGATTTATTAAAATAAAATTTCTGATTTTAGGATAATATTTCAGATTTTGTAAATAAATCTGTTCATTATAAAAATCCTGATTTTTTTTATAAATAAGGTAAAATAAATATATTCTTTTAATACATTAGATTTTAGTTTTAAAAATAAAAAGAATCTGTTTTACAAATAATAATACCAATTATATAAATATCTGATTATTCTTAACATTAATAACAATATCAATAACATCCAATAATAATAATAATAATAATAATAATAATAATAACTGTAATATTAATAAAAGAATAACTGTAAATAACTAATTAAAAGAAAAAGAAAAGAAATCGAAAACGTTACCGGACGGCGGCACGGCGGTGGTCGACGGTGGTCAGCGATGGTGGCAGCGGTTTCCGGCGATACGTGTACGGGTTCCGGCAACGAATGGGTTATACTTGTTTCGGTTTGTTCGGTGAAAGGAAAGGAACGAAGGGAGAGTTTTTTTTTATCGGGTATAAATAGGAGGAGGGAGGTCGGTTTCAGGAAAGACGGAAGAACAAAGGTTTTCCGGTGAAAAGGTGAAAGGCCGACGAAGAAGATGATCAGTTCTTTGGCGGTTATGTTGAATTTGAATCGCGCATTTAATGACATGTTAAGTAGAATAAAGATCCGAGTTCTTTTGGATGTGGTATTCCCGACCGGTTGGTTAAGTTATTGTTTGTTGACCGAAAGGTCGCGGGTTCGATCCCCGGGTCACGCATAAGTCCCAATTCTTTTCTTTTTAGTTAACAGTTAACTGAACTAACTGGGATTTCTAACCCAGTTAGTGATCCTTTAATACAAACTAACCTAGTTAACCATAACTAGGTTATCTACCATTTTTCAAAGGATGTGCTAATCTAGTTAGTTAATATTAACTAGAAATTTAATAAAACTCAATAAAATTCAGAAAAATATTTATTTATTTAATTTGAATTGTTATTTTATTTATCTAAAATATTAATAAAATAATATAAAACCATTTTAACCCGAATTTGATATTTTTACCGAATTAACGTATAAATTCCCAATTTTTGTACGGTTTAGGGTAATCTCTTGGCAACGATGAATTTAAGAGCTGAGATTAAGATAGAATTCCACTGTTTTTACGTGTTTAACATAGTTTCAACATGTTATCAATTGTTTTGACAATACATAGCATTCAAACATAAATATGGATAAAATCATGCATTTTCATTATGATTTCAAGTCTCGAGTACAATTTGGAATTAGAAACAAATACCACGAAGGTACAACTTACAAAAATAGAAAGTACAGGTAGACTTGCCAAAAATGGAAAGATTGAAAATACGAGATGTCATAGTCGAGGTCGTGGCCATTTCGTAAAATGATGCCAAGGATATCCGGGACATGGTCATTAACCCCCCAAAGGCTTTTAAGTAACAAGACTGTTTAAATGAGCTGATCAAACTATTCAATTAACCACCTAAACGATGGAATTATTTGATTCTCAATCAAGCGGTATTTTATATACCGTAACCCAAGCCCGTATAAGGGAAAATAGGTCAAAAGTATTTACCTTTGCAATGTATATTCCTTAATTAATTAAATCACCGATAGCTTTTATTGGGGCTCCTTATTCTGGAACGGAGGTTTTAAATAACCTATTAGAATCCTAACGGGTCTTTATATTAGCCGTAGCCTAGACCGGTTAGTTTCGAGGGATAGATACGGTTTAATCGCGTGAAAGGCGAAAACCGAGAATGGAAATGTGATTCTGACCCAACAAGTTCGGAGACTTGCTTTATACGGGTTTATCATTCACACTCTGGAATTTGGGGTCAAAATGATATGGTTTGACCCGTATCGGCTAATCTATGTAAACTAGTTACATAAGCCGAACCGTGCGCGCAATAGGCGCAACGGGTAACCGTAGGAGTCCTACACTGTTTTCTAAGTCAATATACTTTAAAGAGGTTGTGGTATCAGTAGGATACCTTCCATAATGCCCGTAACGAGTTTTAGTTCATTATACGCCCCGTAGGGGTTTTCCGGTCATTTTAAAGACTTTTAAAGGGGATTTCTGAGTTCTACAGGAAACCTGAGTTTCCCGACCAATTTAACAAGTCTAAAATATCATATTTATTATTTAAAATCAGCAGCAACTGGAATCGGGTCAAAAGACCTCGTAGAACTCAAGTTTTGGCCGAAAAGGGCATATTCGGTATTTACCGAACCGTAGCCATAACCGCAGGTTATGAGCAGGTTAAAATTTATTAAAAATCTTTAAAAATCCCAAAATATTATTTTATTACAGTGGGTAAAAGTTTCGGTGACGAAATCTTGGTTTAGGTAGGCGTTATGCTAATTGCGCTGTTTATTACAAAAGTTTACTTTAATTGCGCTTTTTAGCATAATTCCTTTAGACCTCGGATTGACGTGAAACTTTAAGGACATGCTTAGAATTTAGTAAGCAAGGTTATGATCCCTTCACGTGTCCGAAATACTCGTTTTATTTAAAAATGGGCGTTACGGTCAACTTTTAAGTAATTAACGGATATGCGTAGAGGACTCGGATAAACAACGAACCGGTCACAGAGGGCGATACCAACACGTGACCTGGTCCTACGAGAGTCCTAAGGCATATCTACATTGTACTAAAACGGGTCAGAACTGAAGTCAAAGTAAAAGTCAAACTTTTGCGACATTCGGCTCCGAACCGGGTCAATATAGCAAATGGCCGAATCAAACGAGTTTAGACAAGTTTATATACTTAATATCATGTTTTATGATCATCAAAACAGGTTTCATAGCATATACATTACAGATTATGCACAAAATCGCAAAATGACTTTCTGTTGACTTTTTAAGTGCACGTTTGACTCGACATTCGACATAGTTAGAGTGGTGATCATTGGGAACCCTTTTAGAGGTTTATTACCCACATAAATACCAACACATAACCACTTTTGATTCGACAATTCACTGAACCCATTCGTGAGTTATCGCAAAGTCAATCGTTAGTTACGACGGATTGACTTTTAGGCTAAACTAAGCAAAAACAAAACCATAAAAGGTTTGGCATACTTACAGAGACTTGTGCACAACTTAGAATGATAAGAGAAAGCTTTGAGAGCTCCAAGTATGATCAGAAGAGTGTGTTTGAGGTGTGTTTAAGTTGTGAACATTGAAGGTCTATTTATAGTGCAAGAAATGCTCTTAGATCATCACACATTGGTCTATAAGTGAGCATGGATGATGGGCAGGTGTCCTAAGGTGTTATGGGTCGAGTAGGGGGCGCCCATGCCTCTGGAAAACCCATCCATAATTGTCTTGCCGCTTAAAAGAGCCAACAGCCATATTTCTGTCGCTGGGCGTTGCTTACGGACCGTATGGCTTAGGCCTTGCGGTCCGTAAGCCTGTGGCGGATCTAAATCAATCATGCGCTCCCTTACGGTCCGTAAGGCATGACCTTTACGATCCGTAAGGGGTTAAGAAACAATCTTTTTAAATCTTTTTACAATGATTACCAAAATCTTGGTAATTAATAACTTGACCTTTCGGGTTTGAAGGGGTAACTTTGCGATATGGCCCTCGGTTAATTACAATTAAGGACCTCGCGTTATTTACCCGTGTTGTTAAGCCCCCGGATAATTTATTTATTATCCGAGAAGCCTTAATTTATATAGTTGACGCTTTTAACCCCTCTCGTACGAATTTGGTCATAAGTTTCTCGTTTTAAAACGGAACTTCGCGGAATTTATATATTATATTCTAGTGAGCGTATTTTACTGTTACAAGGCCTCGGGTACGTCAAAGGGTCACTCAGAGGTATAATTAAACATGTTGACACGGTTAACCCCCGCAGCTTGTAATCTCTCACTTTCTTCCGCGTTTCGCTTCCGTACGATCCATGATTTATTCGTTTTAAGGTACGAGCATCTTTTAAGGTTACTATACAGTATACTTACCCTTGTTTGACATTTATAACCCTCGAATTTACATACTTTCAAGGTTTGTCAATATTAGTCTTTCATTAAATATTAAATGCCACGTGTAAACTCAAGACACGTGTCAATACATTATTGGACTCAAAATTTCGAGGTGTTACAAAACCTATCAAAACTTTATCAAACCGAACAAACACCCTTTTTTTTAATTTTATAACCTTTTTTTTGTTTGTTTTTTTTTAAATTTTTAAAGTTTTCTAATTTTTTAATTTTCTTAAACCTTTTTTTAATATTTTATATAAAACTTTTTAATATAATTTTATTTTAAAATAAACTAATATTAAAATAATATATTTTTAATAAAAACTATTTTAAAAACAATTAATCATTAAGCAATGATTATCTAATAATTAATATTATTATTAATATTAATATTGTATTATTATTTACTTAAAAATTCTAAACGACAAGATAGATGTCGTTTTTGTCTTCTTCGACGTTCAAACAAAAATACCCGAAACCCTAAAATAACTTTCAGCCGCCACGGAGATTAGAGATGATAAAGATGACGGTGGCGGTGGCGGTGGTTGAGGGTGGCTGGAGAGATGATGAACGAAGAAGATAAACAGAGTGTGCGGTGGTGTGTGAGTGATGATCGAAGTGGAGAAAGGGTGGTGAACGATGATGTTGATGACTGGAGGTTCGAGAGACGGTGACAGGAGATGAAGACGAGGACAAAGGAGATCGGAGGTGGTGGTTATGGAGGTCCCTACGAAGGTGGTGGTCGTCGGTGTGATAAGTTGCAGGTTGGTCGGAGACGGCGGAGATGATATTGATGATGAACAGTAACGATGATGATGAAGATGGTGAGATGATGGTCGACGGAGATCAACGGAGAAGATAAACAGAGTGTGCGGTGGTGTCGGAAGAGATGACGGATGGATTCGGAGACGGTGATGGTGGTGAAAACGGAGAAGATGACGAAAGTAGATGAACGGAGGTGAAGGTGATGATGATTCCGGATTGTCTCAGATGTAAAGGTTTTGAATGATGTGAGTTCGAAATGACGATTCCGGATGAATGAAGTGATGAATACGGTCCGAGATGACGGTTCCGGATGATTTCGGATGAGATGATGTTGGATGGATTGACGATTACAGATGATTACCAAGAGGTAGATGAATGAATGAATGATGAACTGGATGTGTTTGAACAAGTATTTCGGATGGTTTTGTGTTGATTACGGATGAAGAAGGTGCGATGTCGGATTATTACGGATTAGATGATGATTTCGGATGAATGATATGAAGAAGATCCGAAATGATGAAACTGACAGTTGATGATGTACGATGATTTGATGATGTCTGAGATAGTGATTGTTAAGGATAAAGATGAATGAATGAAGATGAATTGATGTCTGATGAAAATCTCAAATGTCAAAAGTGTCAGAATGATGATGTAGGTTAATATTTGAAGATTTTGAAAATACTTTAACAACTTCTAAACAAATCAAAATACCAAAATATATGGATTTTTAATAAAAATAGGATGAACACGATGAAGATCTTCAACAAAAATTCAAATATTTCTTGAGTGTTTGATATCAAATTGGCTATGATACCAATTGTAAGTCCTGAAAATCCGGATCAAACAACGATATCAAACGATCAACAAGGATGGGCAGAATCCAAACTTGATGATCTTCAAGAAATCAAGAACAATAAAGATTTGAATAATCAAATGATTCAATGCTTAAACTTGCATACAAGGAGCTTGTCTAATACAAGTTTCTAAAACAAGGAACCAACCCATGCTCCTCATTTCTTACTACTATTTATAGTAAGGGGTTTTCTCCAAAACCCTAGGCCCATTTCCCTAAAGCCCACTCTAATACCCCACATTCAAGAAGCCTTAGTCCATTAGCAACAATCCTACTAATCCATAAACCTATTGGGCCTAACACGATCAATTAATATACGTGACATGGTGCAGGAAGACTCAAACCTAGCAGACTTTGTACCGGGCTTCCGGCTATAAGACATAGTCACCACATGGCCCATTCGGCGGACTCATGGATGGGGCTCACTACACCCAAATAGATCTATCACTTCGGTCCCTCGGTGCCACTACGAGGATTAATGGCCTTAAGTATGCGCCTACCCATTCACATGATCTACTGTACTTTCCTTAGCTAACTATACCAATTGTGTTTGTCTGTAAGCAATTTGTAATCATTTGAAACATGTACTTCACCCCCGAAGTTAATAAACAAAACAGTTTAAAGAAAAGGGGGACATGAACTCACAGTTTTGCGTTCTTCGAACCGCCTGTAACTCAAAGTGTCCTCTGGTGTACACGACTACCTACAATGCACTATGGTCTTATTAGGCGAGCGGGTCGTGCCTTGACTTAGTATTAATTAGTGCCTTTGAGTTATGTTTCCAAGTGTCTTCATCGTTATTCCAAGTTATATGATTATTTGTTAAAATAATAAATATTTTAACTTAAATTATATTTATTGAATTTTTGGAATAATTGTTAAAACAGTATTTTTATAATGATACTTCTCAAGTATTTGTACTCGTATTTCCTTCCCAAGGATGGGGGGTATCTCATACATGTGTACTCGTATCCTTGTATGTGTATAACTTGCCATGTATTGGTGTCGTATTCCGGCGTGCGTCATTTTTAATAAGTGTCCAATATATATTTCTAAAATACATATTTCAAGAAGTATTTCTTAGAAAGTTATTCCTAATATTTCTTTTGGCAAAAATATTTGTAGTTCCAAAACAATATATTTTCAAGTCTCACTTTAGAAAATATTTATAAACTTATTTTTATCCAAAATAATGTATTTCTGTAGGATCGTATTCTGACCCAAACGAGTCGTTCAGAGGCTTTCTCCTTGGTTTCAGGTGCGGAATAACAAGAAACTAAGGTAGAAACAGCAGGCAAATCACTTTAACTACTTGTTTATTGATTTCAAATGTTTACAGCTCAAATCTCGCACCGGCAGAGCTTCGGCACGATTTCTACGCAACGTTACCAATGGGATCCGCTCTAGAGGTATATATAGGACTTTGGGACCGCTTATTGGACAGGCCCAATAAGCGGCCCAGACAGTCACTCGAGCGGTCCAACCATCTCGTCATAAGAGCGGTCCAGAACATGACCATTCGAGCGGTCCATGTATCTAAATGACTAATGAGCGGCCCAACTATCTAATTTGACTCTATAAGCGATCCAACATCTAAAACCTATACATTTTCACTATTTCTAGTATTACGTGCCCAGATCTAACGTTCTAAGACAGTGACTCGATACAAGACGTAATCAGCACATGTAGTGCACCAACAGACTCCCCCTCAGATGTTGATGGAGTCGACTATCGAGTCACACCATGCTGTCTTCAGTTCTTCAGTCTTGATCAGTCTTCGAGCTTTTCTTTCTCCATTTACAGACTCCCCCTCTCGATTTACTGGTATTCACATCTTCAGTAACATCTTCAGGATCATTGTCTGATCTACACAGGCCTTCAGAATCAAATAATCTGGCTCTAAAAATACTTTAATTCTCTTGATCAGATCTCTTGATTCCTGCACAATCTTAACCCAGAAATAAATTTTCTAGATTTATCACATATCAACAATCTGTGCACCAACACATGACTCTCACAACAACCTATGATGAACCACTTGAAGAAGGCTAGATTTAATGAAAACAGTTAAATTTACACAAACACTCCCCCTCAAATATTGTTCATCATGTTTAGCACTCGGAATTTTGAAAATCAGTTTTCCAACATCAGTTGTCGAAAATCTTTTTGAATTTTTCAAAATTTTATTTTGAAAATCAGTTTTCCAACATCAGTTGTCGAAAATCTTTTTGAATTTTTCAAAATTTATGCTAAAACACACACAAAATCTTTTTGTATTTTTCAATGTGAGAAAATAAAATGCAGAAATAAACTATTTACAATCAATATTTTTTGTGAGTTCGTGCAAGAGGATCATATCAGTTTATAAGACAGATCACCAACACCGTTAAGCTTGAGTTCATTTTAAGCTTTAAACAATTTACCTAGATTGTCAGTATGTTTGTCCTCTTAAATTCTCAACACAAATTTCAATCGATTCGAGATACGATATTAATGTTTTAGAGACTTAAACTTAATTGTGTATCACTCCACTTGAATATACTCCCGTATCCAGATCCCAAATATTCAGTCTTACAGGTGAGTATACCACAGCTGATATCTGTAAAGGGGTTAGGTGCGTAACCGTGAGAGCTCAGGTCAGAACTTCCGTTCAGCAGAGAGATGACGGCTCGACTTTTGGTGGGTCCCCTTTAGAGGATCTTTTTGCATTTCAACAGCAGCGACTATCAATTTTATTGTTTCATCAGCATGCTGAGGGCGGTGCTTTTTCAAGCATTTGCAGAAAGTATTATCCGGGGACTAGGTCAGTACTTCCATACAACAGAAGTCCCGGGATAATACCCCAGATATCACTGAGTATAAAGACCTAGTATCTCAGAATACGGGACCTTTCAAACAAGATTTCGGGGGTTACCTATATATCCAAGAATAGTTACCCACGAATCAAGCAAGTTTGATTTAGGTTTATATCTCGTTTCAATTTACTAAACGTGCGAAAATCTACTGACACATCCACAGTAAGATTGTTTAACTCTTTTTAACTTTACATATCTTTAACGTGCCGTGATAGTCCACTGATGTACTATCATTTCCTCTTTTTCGCAACAAAACTCATTTTTGAATTTTATCATGTTTTTGGCTTTTTCAAATTTTCAAATGTTTTTGGATTTTCTGAAATTTCCCTACTCCCCCTAAAATGCAAACACATTTTAAAGAAAATTTGAAAACTTCTAAACTTTTGACCTACTAGAAATATAAAAAGCAACAACAAACTGTACAGAAACTTGACAACTGACACTGAATCACATCAAATCGCCATTCACTCGGCATAAACAATCTGAACTCCCCCTATCACAAACCATTTTCTCATTTAGATTTCAAAACACTTAAGTTTGTTTTAATCAAAATGATTTTTCCGGAAAATGAATTTGTGTTGATAACAACCACTTGTAGGTTTATCAATTTAAAAACGGGGATGTGGTTCATCATCTTGTCTATATTTTGTCATGAATAGTAAATCAAGTACAATTTAATCTCCCTGATTTACCATTTTCATCTAAGAACCTTCTGTACCACTTGTAAATGTAACCTCTTCAAAGAATACAAACATCTCAAAATTTAACCACAAATACCACTTGTGGAATCAAGATTACCACTTGTAGATACCCAACAACCACCAAGTGTAGGAATATTACGTCTACATCACCATTTTTCAACCAGAATGCCGATTCCTGCTTCGCAATTAAACACCTGGAAGCTCCGGCGTAGTCCTTCAACCTGTAAACAAAAAAAACATTCACGCATTAAACACAAACATTCAAACTTCTCAAATACTAGAAAGATGCCGATTCATGATCCACGATATAAACTTGGGATCTCCGGCGTAGTCCTAAGACTATCATGGAAAACAAACATCCATCCAAGTCTTCTCAGACTTGATGGATTTCAACTCCTGAGCAGTTGGGTTGTATGTAGCCTTTTTTGTGGCGTAAAAATCTTTGACCCCCTTTGCTCTCCCACTCAACATTTTCCCAAATATCTTCTTAACATTCCCGTTGAATGTTTTCTCGACATCAAAATCATTCTTTTCTTTGTAGAACTGATTTGAAATCTCAGTTTTTCCCACTTTCTTCTTTACTTCGTCAAACTTCAATGATGAAAACTCCTCATCATTCACTGAGATTTTTTTCTCAACCTGTGGCTCTTCTGGCTTTGTGGAACCAGATTCATCGCCAACATTCACTTCATCTTTCTTCGCAACCCACACCTGGTTGTCTTTTCTTTTCTTCTCATACTTGTTCTTTTGTGAACATTCACCAACCTCGAATTTTGAATTCTCAAACATTCTAAGTTTTTCAGTCGGTGGTTCAACATCAACAATTTTCTCTTTCAACTTCTGAGAAACTCCCTGTTTTGCTTTGGTATTCCGTGTACAGTTCCATGCAATGTGACCGACTTCACTGCATCTGTAACAGGTACGAGTCTCTCTTTGATAACAAATCTCATCTCCATTTTTCTTTTTCTCAGCAAGAAATTCTTTGTTAGACTGTCTCCAGAACGGTTTCTTCTGTTCCTCGTCTGAGCTTCCACCTGACACAAATTCAGATTTCGTTTTAGAATTTTTCATATTTTTATCATTTTCTGGTGGAATAAAACCTAAACCTTTCTTTTTGTAGCTACGTTTTTGGTTAGGTTTCTTTTGAAAATCAAAACCAGAATTGTAACCTTTTTTCTTGTTTAGACGTTGTTGAACTCTAGAAGTATATTTTTTAGGTGTTTCAAAATTGTTCAAAACTTTTAATTCATGAATATTAACCTCTACTAGTTTAAAAATTTTGTTGATTACTTCCATTCTAATGTTCATTATCGGAAACTCTTTGTTGTAATATAATTTGTCAGAACCATTTAAAGTATAAACAACTTCGAATGTTTCATCATCCAAATTTGCTTTCGATAACAAAAATTCTTTACTGTAACACCGTTTGACCGATGAATTTTGACTGTTAACTGACGACTTTGACCCTCCAGACTTAGATTTCGACTCGGACTCCTCATCAGTATCCAACACTTGATCGACCACCTTTTTGATTAATTCAGACTCATGATCAGTATCGGATGAGGTAAACGTGACATCGATGTTGTCTGGTAAAACGTCAGTTGTGTCGGTTTTTAACTTTATATTGACTGCTTTCTCAAGTTGCTCCTCATTTGGTTTCCTAGGAGAATACCCATCCCAAATTGGAGGTGGACACTTGTTATAGCTAACAGTCTGTTTCTTACCACAGTCTTTCTTCTTATTTGGCTTCTCGTCTTGAAAAGCTTCCAACCCTGCAACAGTTGGGTAAACACGATCAATGAGATAATCAGAAGTAGTATAGCTTAACAATAACCGTCTAATTCTCTCATTTTCGATCTTTTCAGTCTCCAACTCTTGCTTCCATTTTGCACTCTCTTCGATGTAGAAATTGATCTGTAACACCCCAAAATATGCTATTCATTTACTTGTTTTATTAAAGGTGTATAAATTGTAATAATTAACCAAGTCAAAAGATTTTGGTAATTGTTAACTAGAAAGAAAATTAGTGTGATAACTATCCACACTTATAACCCTAGGGACTAAAATTGTGATTATGACAAAATTTTAATAACAATAATAATATAACAAAAACCAACACACTGGTGTTGGTGGGGGATCGATCGAACAAGCAGAGAGAAGGGGGAAACCCTAGCTCAAGCAAAAACAAGCAATTGGATCTAAATTCTCAAGATAATCTAGTGCATGAGTCCATAAATCTGAATAACTAACCTCAATTTCGTAAGTGGTAAGCTTGATTTTCTGAATTTATGATTTTTAGAATGAGGGGTTAGACCAAATCTCGATTCCTTGTAACCAATGTAATGAATCTGAGTTAAGATTGCTTTTTAGAATAGGAATCATGCTTGAAATTATGTTCTATAAAAAGTGTAGTGAAAAACCCACTTTGTAAAGATTTTGTTACTAATAGGAAATTCATGAGAATTAGGATCATGAGTTAATTGATATGTGAAATTGTTGTGATGCTCGAATGCTAGATAAACTGATTTTAGAATGGAAATTATATGAATTTAGAGGAAGATGATTCTTGTGTTGTGATGAGCTAGTAGGGACATGCTTAGTAAACTTGTACCTTGTGCCTTATGTATGATGCTTACCAAGTGTTCGATGAAATGCCTAAAAGAAGAATTTATGTGGAAATAGTATAATGATGCCACAAACTAAATAAAGTGAACGAATGTTCTAATGTAGGCGTGAAAGAAGAAGGTACAAGCACTAAGCAAGCGGAAGGAGCACAAGATCGAGGTATGCTTCGTGTCATACGAGTCTTTATTATATTTCCTATTTATATAAAATTTCGTTGTAAAAGCTATTCTTATATAACGAGATCGACGATGTAGTAAGCAAGCGACAAATCCCTTGTGGATTTGGGTATGTTAATGAAAGTAGTGTTGAGTTATGCTAACCCAATTTCATGGGTCGAATGTGTATGCTTAGCTCTCTACGAGAGTGTTTATGCTAAACCCAATTTCATGGGTTGAATGTGTATGCTTAGCTCTCTACGAGAGTGTTTATGCTAAACCCAATTTCATGGGTCGAATGCGTATGCTTAGCTCTCTACGAGAGTGTTTATGCTAAACCCAATTACACGGGTCGAATGCGTATGTCAAACTCTCTACGAGAGTGGTTATGCTTAACCCAATTATTGGGTTGTTGTATGCTTAAGAGTAAGAATGTTTTATGTGGTTAAAGCTAAATCGAAAGGTTATGATTTTCTATGAGATAACTAACTTATTAAATTTGTGAATGTTAATGTAGGTAAAGCACCTCTATAGGCGATTTGGAGTTATGGGACGAGCACATGTTCAAGCCTTATAATACCAAGCATATGCATACTTTTGGGTCCATGTTTTGCCACTTTGTTAGACTTTGTTGAAATGTTTTAGATTTAAAAACTCGTTACTTTTGTTGGAATGGTTTTATGTAAATTGGGTCGTAGGTAAACGTTGTATGTTATGTAAAAACAGGGGGTATGTCCGTTTTACAAACGGGTCATGCCCAATTTTTGTAAAAATTTCTTTAAGCGTCAAAGTGGTATTTTAATTCTCCGAAAAATCTTGTTTATGTAGTTAATCTATTATTTTTGAAAAGCGGTCCTTACAAGTTGGTATCAGAGCCATGGTTTGAGGGATTCGAGCTTTTAACGCGATGCTTGAACTCAAACCAATGGCTCGTTCGAAAGTGTGCTCGCTCCCGGATCGCCAATGAGGTAATAATGTATGATTTCGATAAATGCTAGTATATGTTATGAGTTTAAGATGTAAGGTTAAGTTAAATATGTGAAGTAACAATTATGGGCATCAAAACAAGTAATTCCGGAACCCGGGCAGCTGGTACGGACCTGGAAATGGGTTAAAACACAAAAAAATAAAGTTGCAGCGAAATGATCAGGGGAAGGCCGTCGCCGACGCCCTGTAGGTCCGTCGCCGACGCCTTATTTTGGCCGACGGCCTAAGTTCCTGTCTACGGACATTTTTACCCGACGCCCACTTTTAAGAGCCGTCGCCGACGGGCTACCCTGCCGTCGCCGACGGCTAGCGTGTGTCTGTTTCGCTGATTTGCCTTGTTTTTACCCATTCTAAGTCCCCGTATCAATTGAAAGCCTACTAAATTGCGATGAAAAGTCCATGAGGGACTTCATAAGTATGGGGAACCATAAATAGAAATTTTGAAGTGATGAACTTGAAATAATCGGAGGTGACGAGTCGAATAATATGAACGAAAAGTAAAAATTTTAAAAGGCAAGTAAAATTCAACTAAGGGAAGGTGGATGAAATAAACTTGGAGTAATGAAATATGACGTAATGAAAGCTTGTTAGTTGTGTTAAATATAAATGTGATGTTGTGTAGATGGCCGATGCAAGAAATATCAATGATGATAATGATGATAACAATGATGCGGCTAGACAAGAAGCATTCGAGAACAGAGTTACAGAAGTAGCGGAAGGGGTTATACAAGCCAATCTTCCACGGTTGGCTCAAGAAGTAGAAAGCCGAGTTCTAGGGGTTGTGGATGCTATGATGACTAATAAGTTCGAAGAGTTGAAGGAATTAATCGAAGGATCCAAGAGTAAAGGTAAGGAACGAAGGTGCACTTACAAGGATTTTATGGCATGCCATCCGATGACGTATGACGGTAAAATTGACCCAGTCGAATGTCAAAGATGGGTCTCGAATATAGAGGCGGTGTTTATACGAAGCCGGTGCGATAAGGAGGACCAAGTGATGTTCGCTACCGGTTTACTAACCCATCAAGCGAAAGATTGGTGGGATGCGCACAGCAAGGAAATAGGCGAAGATAGGCTGCAAGCTATGACTTGGCAAGAGTTCAAGGGGCCCTTCATGAGATATCATTGTCCTCAGTCGGCGATCGACAAGATTCAGGAGGATTTCTTACGCCTCCGGCAGAAAAACGAATCAGTGAATGAAATAGCAAACAATTTTATGGATAAGATGAAGTTCTGTGGAGAATTGGTAACAACCGAGAGGATGAAGATAAGTCGCTTCTATGGCGTGTTAAAAGCAGAAGTTAGAGAGTTCATCACTCCCTCAAAATGTGAAACTCTTGAAGAGCTCATTGATTTAGCGCGGGATAGAGAGATCGAAATTAAAAGGTAAGAGGAGCGAGGTGAAAAGAGGCCGAGTGAAAAAGGTGCAAGTTTTAGTCCATCCAAAAAGGGGAAGTTTCAGGATCAAGGAAGAAAGGGTAAGTCGAAAGGTGGGATTACACCATGCAAGACATGTGGAAAGCTCCATACCGGAGAGTGTTTGCTAGGTAAGAAGGGGTGCTTTAAATGTGGTAAGGAGGGGCATTCGTCCTATCAATGCCTGGATAACCCAAAGACTTGTTTCAACTGTTTCGAAAAAGGGCATATCAAGTCGGAATGCCCAAAGCTTCAACAAGGGTCAAAGAAAGAAGATAGGAAGCAAGAGGGTTCTAGGGCAAAGGGGAGAATGTTTCAGATCACGTCTGAAGAAGCCAAGTCCCAGCCAAATATGGTCTCAGGTATTTTTCTAATAAATTCTATACCGGTTTACGTTTTGTTTGATACCGGAGCTACCATGTCGTTTATCTCTAGTGAAATTGTTCAACATCCATCCTTTAAGATTGAACGAATGCCGTTGCCCTTAGAAGTAGAGATAGCAGATAGTAAAAGTTACTTGTTGCACGAAATATGTAAAAATTGCAAATTGACCATTGAGGATGAGGAGTTTGCTATTGATCTTATCCCCATGATCTTGGGGGAATTCAAAGTAATAGTGGGTATGGATTGGATGTCTCAAAACCATGCAGAAATAAAATGTGAATCCAAATCTATATTTCTTCAAACTCCAAGTGGAAGACGATTAAATGTACAAGGCAAAAGGAAGATGGAAGCGAAGCTATGTACTCTCGTTCAAGCCACTAAGTACGTGCTCAATGGGAGTAGAGCATACTTAGCTTACGTAGCAAATACTCAACAAAGCTTTCCAAAGCTTGAAGATGTTGAAGTTGTGAACGAATTTCCGGATGTATTCCCGGAAGAATTGCCGGGACTCCCTCCCGAGCGAGAAGTGGAGTTCAATATCGAATTGAATCCGGATGCGAAACCAGTCGCGAAGGCTCCCTATAGATTAGCTCCCACGGAAATGCGGGAATTAATGACACAAATACAAGACCTCTTAGACAAAGGTTTTATACGCCCAAGTGTGTCGCCTTGGGGAGCGCCCGTCTTATTTGTTAAGAAGAAAGACGGGTCGATGCGCATGTGCATCGACTATAGGGAGTTAAATAAGCTAACCATAAAGAACCGCTACCCTTTACCTAGAATTGACGACCTTTTTGATCAGTTACAAGGGGCGAGTTGGTTCTCCAAGATAGATCTGCGATCGGGGTACCATCAGGTTAGAGTACGAGAAGAAAACATTCCAAAGACCGCATTTAGAACCCGTTACGGACATTATGAATTTTTAGTTATGTCCTTTGGGTTAACAAATGCGCCGGCGGCATTTATGGACCTTATGAACCGTGTATGCCGACCCATGTTGGATAGATCGGTAATTGTATTCATAGATGACATTTTGGTTTATTCACGAAGCAAAGACGAACATGCGGTACATTTGCGTGAAGTACTTGAAACTCTCCGTAAGGAGAAGCTCTACGCAAAATTTTCAAAGTGTGCCTTTTGGCTTAGGGAGGTACAGTTTCTGGGGCATGTGATAAATGCGGAGGGTGTTATGGTCAATCCTTCAAAGATCGATGCTGTAATGAAATGGGTTCCTCCGAAAAACCCAACAGAGATAAGAAGTTTTCTGGGTCTTGCTGGATACTACCGGAGGTTCATACAAGATTTTTCCAAGATAGCCTTACCCTTAACAAAACTGACCAGAAAGAAAGAGAAGTTTGTATGGGAAAAAGAACAGGAGGAGGCTTTTCGAATGTTGAAAGAAAAACTATCAAGTCCCCCAATCCTAACGTTACCAGACGGAACCGAAGACCTGGTGGTCTATTCAGACGCTTCACACCAGGGATTGGGTTGTGTTCTAATGCAAAGAGGGAGAGTTATCGCTTATGCTTCGCGACAATTGAAGCCTCATGAGGTGAACTACCCCACACACGACTTGGAATTAGCGGCCGTAGTGTTTGCATTAAAGATTTGGAGGCATTATCTATATGGGGCAAAATGCACCATTTACTCGGACCACAAAAGCCTTAAATATTTCTTTGAACAGAGAGACCTAAACATGAGGCAGCGGAGGTGGTTGGAACTTATCAAGGATTATGATTGTGATATCCTCTACCATCCGGGGAGGGCAAATGTAGTAGCCGATGCATTAAGCCGTAAAGAGTATCCATCTCCCATAAGAGTGAAATCCATGAAGATGGTAGTTACACCACGATTACTTGAGGAGATCCGCGAATCCCAGATAAAGTCGCTCGGAGCGGACGACCTGAAGAGGGAACGATTAAAAGGTGTGATCGATGATCTAGAAGAAAATTCGACCGGGCTTAAGACGCGGTTCGGCCGAATTTGGATTCCGCGATTCTGCGAAGTCAAAGCTGCCCTGCTCGACGAGGCACATAAGTCTCGATATTCGGTCCATCCCGGGGCTACAAAGATGTATCGGGACTTGAAAGCCAATTATTGGTGGCCGGGTATGAAGCGCGACATAGTTAAATACGTCGCGAAATGCTTAACATGCTCCCAAGTGAAAGTAGAACATCAAAAGCCGTATGGGAAATTACAACCCTTGGAGATACCGGTATGGAAGTGGGAGGAACTAACGGTGGATTTGATAACCAAACTTCCTAAAACAAAGAAAGGGCACGATACAATATGGGTAATCGTAGACCGGCTTACAAAAAGCGCTCACTTTTTACCCATCAAAGAAGCTTACTCTTCCGAGAAATTGGCAGAAATTTATATGAACGAGATCATATCCCGTCATGGAGTGCCCGTGTCGATTGTCTCGGATCGGGACACTAGATTTACTTCTCGTTACTGGCGGAAGTTTCACGAGAGTGTGGGTATGAAGTTGCACATAAGTACCGCTTACCACCCTCAAACGGACGGCCAGTCAGAAAGAACCATTCAAACGCTCGTTGATATGTTGAGGGCGTGTGCCTTAGATTTTGGGGGAAGTTGGGACGACCAATTGCCACTGGTCGAATTTTCTTATAACAACAGTTACCATAGTGGTATTCAAATGGCACCTTACGAACTATTATACGGGAGAAAATGTAGGACTCCCGTATGTTGGGGCGAAGTGGGACAAAGGGAGCTTGCACCAAGTGATTTAATAGCAGTAACGAATGAAAAGATTGAAATGGTTAGAACAAGGTTGAAAGCAGCTCAAGATCGGCAAAAAGCTTATGCAGACAAGAGAAGGCGTCCTATCGAGTTCCAAGTTGGAGATTTTGTCTTGCTAAAGGTGTCCCCATGGAAGGGTATAATCCGTTTTCGCAAACGGGGAAAGCTAGGTCCTCGTTACATTGGGCCGTTTAAAATTTTGGCTCGGGTTGGAAGGGTTGCGTATCGATTGGAATTACCGCCTGCTCTAAACGGGATTCACAATACCTTCCACGTGTCGCAATTAAGAAAGTGTCTTGCGGATGAGACAGCACTAGTACCACTCGATGATATCGAGTTGGATGAAGGGTTAAATTATGTCGAAAAACCCGTAGCCATTAAGGACTTCAAGGTGAAGAATCTCCGAAATAAAGCTGTTAAACAAGTGTTGGTCCAATGGCGACACCGAAAAGGTTCGGATCTTACATGGGAAACTGAAGACGAAATGAGGAAGCACTACCCTTATCTTTTCGGTATGTCAATACTTAAATTGTTATGTGATCAGGTTTCGGGGACGAAACCTCTTTTAAGGGGGGTAGACTTGTAACACCCCAAAATATGCTATTCATTTACTTGTTTTATTAAAGGTGTATAAATTGTAATAATTAACCAAGTCAAAAGATTTTGGTAATTGTTAACTAGAAAGAAAATTAGTGTGATAACTATCCACACTTATAACCCTAGGGACTAAAATTGTGATTATGACAAAATTTTAATAACAATAATAATATAACAAAAACCAACACACTGGTGTTGGTGGGGGATCGATCGAACAAGCAGAGAGAAGGGGGAAACCCTAGCTCAAGCAAAAACAAGCAATTGGATCTAAATTCTCAAGATAATCTAGTGCATGAGTCCATAAATCTGAATAACTAACCTCAATTTCGTAAGTGGTAAGCTTGATTTTCTGAATTTATGATTTTTAGAATGAGGGGTTAGACCAAATCTCGATTCCTTGTAACCAATGTAATGAATCTGAGTTAAGATTGCTTTTTAGAATAGGAATCATGCTTGAAATTATGTTCTATAAAAAGTGTAGTGAAAAACCCACTTTGTAAAGATTTTGTTACTAATAGGAAATTCATGAGAATTAGGATCATGAGTTAATTGATATGTGAAATTGTTGTGATGCTCGAATGCTAGATAAACTGATTTTAGAATGGAAATTATATGAATTTAGAGGAAGATGATTCTTGTGTTGTGATGAGCTAGTAGGGACATGCTTAGTAAACTTGTACCTTGTGCCTTATGTATGATGCTTACCAAGTGTTCGATGAAATGCCTAAAAGAAGAATTTATGTGGAAATAGTATAATGATGCCACAAACTAAATAAAGTGAACGAATGTTCTAATGTAGGCGTGAAAGAAGAAGGTACAAGCACTAAGCAAGCGGAAGGAGCACAAGATCGAGGTATGCTTCGTGTCATACGAGTCTTTATTATATTTCCTATTTATATAAAATTTCGTTGTAAAAGCTATTCTTATATAACGAGATCGACGATGTAGTAAGCAAGCGACAAATCCCTTGTGGATTTGGGTATGTTAATGAAAGTAGTGTTGAGTTATGCTAACCCAATTTCATGGGTCGAATGTGTATGCTTAGCTCTCTACGAGAGTGTTTATGCTAAACCCAATTTCATGGGTTGAATGTGTATGCTTAGCTCTCTACGAGAGTGTTTATGCTAAACCCAATTTCATGGGTCGAATGCGTATGCTTAGCTCTCTACGAGAGTGTTTATGCTAAACCCAATTACACGGGTCGAATGCGTATGTCAAACTCTCTACGAGAGTGGTTATGCTTAACCCAATTATTGGGTTGTTGTATGCTTAAGAGTAAGAATGTTTTATGTGGTTAAAGCTAAATCGAAAGGTTATGATTTTCTATGAGATAACTAACTTATTAAATTTGTGAATGTTAATGTAGGTAAAGCACCTCTATAGGCGATTTGGAGTTATGGGACGAGCACATGTTCAAGCCTTATAATACCAAGCGCTTCCGCAACTCATATGCATACTTTTGGGTCCATGTTTTGCCACTTTGTTAGACTTTGTTGAAATGTTTTAGATTTAAAAACTCGTTACTTTTGTTGGAATGGTTTTATGTAAATTGGGTCGTAGGTAAACGTTGTATGTTATGTAAAAACAGGGGGTATGTCCGTTTTACAAACGGGTCATGCCCAATTTTTGTAAAAATTTCTTTAAGCGTCAAAGTGGTATTTTAATTCTCCGAAAAATCTTGTTTATGTAGTTAATCTATTATTTTTGAAAAGCGGTCCTTACATGATCGCTTTTTGTTTCGACATTAAAGTTGCATTCATCATTGTCAGTGCCTGTTCTCTTTCTGAATTTGTTGTTTGGAGACCAGTTACTGTTTTGTTCAATATATCGTACGATTCTTTCATATAATTAAGGTTGAACAATAACTGCTCCTTTTTCTTCTCGTACTTCCCTCAAATTTGATTTTAAGAGCTTCCCATATTGACTTAGCAGTTTTGTCGTGTTCCAACAGAATGAATATATCTTCTTTAATCGCTTGTTGCAATAAACTAATCATCATTTTCTCTGCTCTGTACATTGCACGTTCTTGATCTGTGAATTCAGATATCTGTTTGATAACATTCACCTCTGTTCTCGGTAACACATACTTCTTCAAGATACATTCCCATGATCTAAGATGATTTGCTTGAACCCAGTTTTCAAATCTATCCTGCCACCCGTAGTATTCTTCAATACTCATCAGTTTCGGAGGTTTCTGGGTGGTTCCCGTCTCATTTTCAAGATTCATGGCTTGAGCAATCGCGGCTGCAGTACTCGGTGTAGCAAATGCGTTGTAAAATTCAGAACTCATGATGACTTAACACGTTTTTCAAGACAACTGACAGAAAAGCGGTTCAACAACAGTCACAAAAGCGATTCAGAAAATAATCCTTGGAGCGATCCAAGAAATGTCATTCGAGCGATTCAAGAATGATGTTCGGATGAGCGGTTCAACACTTATCAATTCGAGCGGTTCACAAGTGTGCTGTTCGAGCGATCCAGAATTTGACGTATGAGCGGTTCAGGAAATGTACGAATAAGCGATTCACAATTGTTTTTGGGGCGGTCCAAGTTACTCGACCGAATAAGCGGTTCTAAACACGTACGGATAAGCGGTTCACACTAGGTCCAATAAGCGATCCATGAATGTTCCAGAAAAGCGATCCAACTTCGGACAACGATTTGACCCACTATTTCTTTGAATTTCAATCCCAAACTTTCAAGGGTTTGTCTTTATACCATCGCGCACAATCTCAGGGATTTTGAGCAAGTTTTGACCGTGAAAAATATCTGAAACTGAAAAAGAATGAGTAGAAGACAGAATTTTCGGCAATTTCCAGCTATTTCCTGTAGAACTCCTCCTCCTGAAGCTCTGATACCACTTGTAGGATCGTATTCTGACCCAAACGAGTCGTTCAGAGGCTTTCTCCTTGGTTTCAGGTGCGGAATAACAAGAAACTAAGGTAGAAACAGCAGGCAAATCACTTTAACTACTTGTTTATTGATTTCAAATGTTTACAGCTCAAATCTCGCACCGGCAGAGCTTCGGCATGATTTCTACGCAACGTTACCAATGGGATCCGCTCTAGAGGTATATATAGGACTTTGGGACCGCTTATTGGACAGGCCCAATAAGCGGCCCAGACAGTCACTCGAGCGGTCCAACCATCTCGTCATAAGAGCGGTCCAGAACATGACCATTCGAGCGGTCCATGTATCTAAATGACTAATGAGCGGCCCAACTATCTAATTTGACTCTATAAGCGATCCAACATCTAAAACCTATACATTTTCACTATTTCTAGTATTACGTGCCCAGATCTAACGTTCTAAGACAGTGACTCGATACAAGACGTAATCAGCAGATGTAGTGCACCAACAATTTCAAGTTTATCCAAGAGAATATATATTTTTCCCAAAAATCATATATCTTCTAAAATTCCAAGAAAATATATTTTTATTTCCCAAAAATAATATATTTTCTTCTTGTCAAAATATGATATAACTTTGTAATAATTGGAAAGATCATATTTCCCTTTCCCTTGTATCCAAAATACTATTTACCAAAATACATTTATAACTGTATTTTTCGGAATATTTTGTAAGTTACAATCTTTCGTTCGGTTTCCCAATATTGTGTGTGTAACTTGTGTATTTATTCATTGGGATTTTTGGTAATATTTTGGATTGTAAATTCTTGGTATTTGTTAAGTTATATTACTTTAACCCTAAAATAATATAAGTATTACACAAAGTATACAATATTCACACACATCATGTCTTATATATTCTAAATATATATTTATCCATTTTTATTTATAAAAACCAACCTCCAATACTTGTGTTTTTGTAACAAAAATTATGGCAAAGTTTATATTGAAAACCATAGTTAAAATACACTTGTAAATATTTGTTAGAAAATATTTTCTAAGTGTTCCTATTTTTAGAAAATTCTGCCATAGTTTCCCCTAAAAATGGAGGTGTCCATGCTATCAAAGCATATCCTTTTCTTTTTAAAATCATAACAAACAATCAACAACTTAACCAACACTTACGAAGTGCCAAAAACAATGCTATTTACATAACAACATGAACTTGAACTTTCATAAAGACTTACAGTAACTTGGTAGTGTACTTAGTAGGTTTAGTTACCCTTTGAAATGTATTTACTTCTTTAAAAACTTCATCTTTAAAGAAGTTGGGTGTTTACAACTTCCAAACACATTTTCTAAAAATGCTTCTTTATGTAATCTTTTTCTTACACAAGCGTTTCTACACTTGTTTAACCCGTAAAAATAGTATTTGTTTATGTAAGAACCAAGTCTAGGTAAATCTTGTTATTTAACTTAGTTCCTTGAGAAAGCTATTTTGGAAATCATCCACTTACAAGACTCGTATTGTGTTTAAATCATTATCACATATGAAAACAACTTTTATTATTCAAGTTCATGTCTACATAAAGTATGATCATCTTGGTCTTTCACAAGATCATCATCTTAACTTACTAGGTCATGTGTTTAATCACAATCTAGTAGGTTTCTTATGATGTCTAACATCATAAACACAAACAATCAATCATCAAGAAGCAAAACAATGCTAAACAATATGTATTCTTATGTTATTAAGCTTTATGTTAAAGGTTCATCTTCTTGTTCATTAATGTTCTTCAAGTTATTCATCATGTAACATCCTTTAATCACTCAATATAGATGTAAAATGAAGAGATCAAGACTCTTACCACTAGCATAAGGCTAGGGATGATCAAGTGAAGAAAACAAGTGGATAAAAGCACTAGAGAGAGGTCCTTCAACTTTCAAGAGCACCAAGCTTCCTCATGCACTTTCTAACACCTTTGTAGATATATGGATTGTATAGAAGACGATTGATGATGGTGGGTGTATGGGGGGTGGGTTACGGTCGAAGGTAGGGGAAGAAGAAGAGAAGAAAGGGTGTTGGTGAAATGTGATGCAAATGATGGTTATGATCCTTATGGGTATTCTTATAATCTTCCATCCATAATAATCCAATGTGTAATGCGTTCTCTAACTACAAGACATAATCTTTTACATATCAAAATGAATCAAAAGAAATCTTGATGGTGGGGCCATGTGTCACGACCCCCGACCCACCCTGGACGGAATCGGGAGCCGCGAGCAGTTCCCGGTGGTACCCGTGGTATTTAATTTATGCGGCAGCGGAAGTCTTTTATTACAGGATCTTTTCACCGTAAAATGCTCGTTTAATATATTACACAAAGTTTTAAGGGATAAATCCCATAATTTACAATAAGTTGATTTCACACAGAAATCTTTATTTTTCAAAACACGTTTTATTGGTTTATTTACACTGAGCCACTTCTTGAGCTTGATAGTGCTTTACTGCACTTTTCCTGGATCACACAGATCACCTGAAACATGTTTGAAAAAGGTTTTGTCAGCGGGGAAATACTGAGTGAATCATTCTATTTTCTAAAATGACCCGTTAGTTATTAATTTACAGTATTAAGAGCGATTACAATGTTTCTATCAACCAATTATCAAGAATGGGTATTTGTCACTCGACCGGATCTGTGACTGTGGTCATATCACTATTGGATCCCGTCGCCTCAATAATGACGGTTTACTCACACAGAGTAATAATCACTCACATAGAGTAATACTCACTCACATAGAGTGATAGAAATAGTAATGTGCACAATACCCCACATACCAGCTGTAATTTGGTGATTACAAAGACTTAATCCCTGTAATTATAACCTTGAAAATAATTTGAGGTATTGTAATACTTACTCACAAACGGTGAGAAAACAATTTAAAAAGAAGAATGACTCACAAACTGTGAGAAAAGATAATGACTCACATTGCAGATTAACGAGCAAATAGATAAGCCTACTGATTAGCCTTGATTAAACCTAATTTAACACAATGCACACACAGGCAGGTTAGTAACTAATACAGCAGTTACGTCAATTCACGAGATTAAACCTTCACAACGATTAATCAGTGCAATACTCGATAATTCAATCGGATTCACAACGAATAACAGAGCATAGTCCGAATTCGAACAACACTCAAATATTCAAGTCGAAATCACGACGAATAATCAAAGTACAAGCTCAATTGAGCAGCACCTGGACTATCGTTGGATAGTTATAATCGATCGGACTTTGAATCGTAATCGATCAAGTTATTACCCTGATTGCGGCAGCACTTCGTGATCGGTGTGTGTTTTGTGTGAACGATATTCGCTATAACTCGATGGTTACAGAGAATTTGGACGTCGATTTTGTACCAAAGTTCAAGTGCCAACGTCCCCTATTTATATGTCACACCCCGGCCGTGTATAACATGCAACCGCGGCGGAAACGCCGGGGAGTGTTGTGGACAGAATTAAATTGTTTCATAACCATGGCATACAAGTTGTATTTTATTTATAAACAAGAGTAGTACATTGTTTCAAAACAAGAAATACCAAGTTCATAACATATTTATACTAGCCTATCTTCATTGTTAGGCTCTAAGGCACAAGTCCGCCCTAGTATTGTGATCAACGTCTTATGGAACATCTCCTGAAAACACATGTGAAAGTAGGTACGTCAGCATAAAAATGCCTGTGAGATACATAGGTTTTGTGAAAATGTGATTCATGACTTGAGTTTAAAGAATGTTTAATATCAGTCAGTCATGAACCTTGTACTTTGTCTTGCTTTGTAAATCATTTGAAAAACGATAGCATCAGATGATATATGTAGATAAGTGCAAGGTTAAACGAGTAACCAAGTAAAATGAGTTGAATATGATAAGTTGTTTTGTAAGATGATATTTTATGGAAAGTATGTTACTTGTATAAAATGTTATATGTCTAACTGAAATGATTTAGATAACGCTAAGATATGTAATATTATACAAACATTTATATATAGGAAGTACCAGCGGCGTATCCACCATGTTTGCATCATATTATATACTCCACGTTACCCGAACCATTTACCCAAACCAATCCATCATGTAAATTGTTCATGTATAAACCAAATGTCAAGTGTTATTGTGTAAACCATGTCAAATGTTCATGTCAATGTCAACGTGTTTATGTTCAATGTAAATCATGTAATGTGTAATCCCAAAATGTATCATGTATGGTAAGCGAAATGTATCAACTTAAACCATATGCACAAAACGAGTCGTTGAAGTAAAACGTGGTTTAAATCAACGTTATGTTCTGCGGGAAATGCATGCTCTATTGATATTAACATTTATGCGGTATTGTAAACTATGCATACATCCAAGCCTTGAGACTGCGGCGATAAACCCTTAAACAAATTAAAGGTTTATCTAAGTTATGTATATCGAATTCGGTCATTCCTTCCAGTCCTATCAAACCCAGGACTTCAGGAATGGGAGTTGTCAATTCCTATGGTACCACTACCTACTAACGAACGGCGTAGCTAATGTTAATGAATGTATTGTCCCATGTTAAACAAACCAAATGTCATAACAAAATGAAGGCATGTGATGTAAACAATTGTACTAAGTATGCTAAGTAAACATACGAAGCAGAAATGTTCATGTAAATCAATGTGTCCATATGCTGAGTAAACATATGCAACTGAAATGTTCATGTAAATCGATGTGTCCATATGCTGAGTAAACATATGCAACAGAAATGTTATGTAAATCAATGCACTAAGTACGCACACAATGGGCATACATAGCATAAAATGTAATGAAATCGTGTACTATAATGTACTAACAACATAGCAGGCATATGATGTGAAAACATGGAAAGCATGAATGTAACAGATAGGTACATGTGTTTCACCCCGAAACAGTTTGGAAAACAGTAAAAGATGGGGTTCTATGTACTCACCTGAGATTGTTTTGAGTTCCTTGTATAATAACCAGATAATGCTAAAGATCACGGAATACCAACGGCACCTAATAGGTAGCTTATGTTAATATACCGGACCAAATCGGAAGGATCGGACAGTACGCGGTTTCGAAAACCAAACGAGTATGGAGACTCGTGTGATATGGTTTAACAAAGCCTACATACTAAAATGAAACTTAACCTAAGTGCTTACGGTCCATCACGACTCGTTTAGGTGGCTTATGCTACCCTAACGCGTCGTTCGCGTAGAACGCGTTCGGAACGCCTAACATCGTGACCACAAGGTATAACCTCGGAAGGTTATAGCTATGGTCACCTAATGTGTTTGGTCAGATCCTAAAGATCGACCAAATGGGTCGGGTTCGAAAGTATAAGCGATGGTTTAGATCGCTTACCTTACGACCCTATATAAGCACTATACTAAACGTGACGAGCTAAGCATGTTAGAACATGCTTAACTAAGTTTAGAAAACAGGTTTGGCATCAAAACAAACGGCTTTGATGCTCACGAGTAGTTTGGTTACAAAATACGCAAGAATGCGCATTTTGGCCGAAACTACGACTCGTCACTGAGCCTAGATAACGGGGTAATCAGTAGGTATGGTCACTACGGACCATAACCATCGTGATCACGCTCACGTTATGAAGTTCCATGAACTTCGCATCGACCATAAGCTGGTCAATGCAGAAAGTCAACAAAACGTTGACTTTCGGACTCGAAAAGCGAATAAAAGAGCGAAAGAAGACTTACGGAGGGTCCCCGAGTGCTAATCTAGATCAAATAGCTCAGGTATGAAACAATGGTTCCAACTTAGAGCTTTAGATCTGATTCTTGTGGGTTTTTACACAAAAGGGGGGGGGTATTTATAGGAAAAGTGGAACCGTTAGGATCGTTTATCGAATATCGTGCCGTGATCTCGAGCGTACACTTGTCAAATTCTTGTGGTAAGTCAGAAATTGCCCCTTGGCTCTTGATTGGGTGAAAGGGCATCGCCTCTTGATCGAACGAAGGGCCAAGTTGCATTAAATGCAAACTATATTCTGTCAGACACCCTCACGCGGCCCACGTGAAAGTGTGTGCAGATCTTACGCGGGCCGCCTGGCCCCGTCTGATCTGCACCACTTGCAGAATTTACATATTTGGTCCCTGTTGCGTGTTTAAGCTATTTCCAGCCCTTCTAAGACCTGTAAAGCCATCTTTAAGGCCCTAAAATGATGCCTAAACATTGTGGACATGAAACATGCTCAAAAATGTTCCGGATGTTGGTTCGTTTGGCCGTACGATCGCGATGTTCGCTTAATTACGACGGAATGCGCATAAGTGTGAAAGACGATCCAAATGACGCAACGAATGGATTTTTCTTATGCCAAACACTAAGGCATAATATTAGGATGCTTACATAAATTTTTGGATGTCCGGATGTATTCAGAACGTAAGTTATGCGCGAAAGTGCAAACTTATGCACTTTTTGACACTTTTAGTCCCTGAATGATCCAAAAGTTTGTTTTAGCATACCAAACCTCTCAAAGCCTATTTCTAAGCTATGTAAAGGATATTTATGGTATGTTTAACTTATGGACATGTTCCGGAATGTTCGTTACAGTTCAAATTGGCATACTTTCACAGTTTGTCAAGTTTAGTCCCTGTAAGCGAATTAACTTGTCTTTGCTATACCAAAGCCTTCAAAACTTATTTCTAAGTTATGTAAAGGTTATTTAAGGTATGTTGAGTATGTGTTGATGTTCCGGAGTATTGGTCGCATTAAACTGAGTACGTTTACGCACCAGTTTGCGTATAATGCTCCAGAAAGTGATGTAGAGTTTGAAATTGAACAAAAGTTAAAACATGAAAAATGTAAAACACAACCAAACAAACATTGGGATCAAATAACATTGTTTTATTGATAATAGAACTGTTCATGACGATTACAAGCACAAATGTTACAGTCTCCCCTACTTGTGGAAATTTCGTCCCGAAATTTATTTAGAGGAAACTCGTGGAAAAAGATGCGGATATTTTGCCTTCATTTGATCCTCGCGTTCCCAAGTAAACTCGGGTCCACGCTTAGATTCCCAACGAACCTTGACCAAAGGAATGCGCTTGCGTTTAAGCCACTTGGCTTCACGTTCCATGATTTCTACCGGTTTCTCAACAAACTTTAGTGTCTTATCAACACGAATTTCGTCAAGCGGTATGTGGAGGTTTTCATCAGCTAAACACCTCTTGAGATTGGACACGTGAAAGGTTGGATGAACATTTCCAAGTTCAGGAGGTAACTCAAGTCTGTAGGCTACCTTACTGATTCTTTCGACGATCTTGAACGGTCCAACATATCTAGGTGCAAGTTTTCCTTTCTTTCCAAATCTAATCACACCTTTCCAAGGTGAGACCTTAAGTAATACACGATCACCGACTTGAAAATCCAAGGGTTTGCGTTTTAGGTCCGCGTAATTCTTCTGACGGCTTCTAGCTGTCTGAAGGTTATCACGTACTTTCTTTACCTTTTCTGTTGTCTCTAGAATGATGGCAGGTCCAGTAAGCTGAGCCTCACCGATCTCATTCCAGCAGACTGGTGAACGACATTTTCGACCATAGAGAGCCTCGAAAGGAGCCATGTTGATGCTGGAGTGATAACTGTTGTTGTAGGAGAATTCAATCAACGGAAGATGTGAATCCCAACTACCACCAAAGTCGATCACACAAGCTCTAAGCATATCCTCCAGTGTCTGGATTGTTCTTTCAGATTGACCATCCGTTTGCGGATGATAAGCTGTGCTCAGATTAAGTTGGGACCCCATAGCAGATTGCATGGTTCTCCAAAAATGAGAAGTGAAACGAGCATCTCTGTCAGAAATGATGCACAAAGGAACACCGTGTCTAGTTACAATTTCATCCACGTAGATTTGAGCAAGTTTGTCAGCCGAAAAATCCTCACGGATTGGCAAGAAATGCGCTGATTTGGTAAGACGATCAACGATTACCCAGATGGCATCGTGACCTTTCTTTGTGCGCGGGAGTTTAGTAATGAGATCCATAGTAATGTTTTCCCATTTCCAAACTGGGATCTCTGGTTGCTCCAATAAACCAGAAGGACGCTGACGTTCAGCCTTAACCTTAAGACAAGTAAGGCATTTTGATACATATAAGGCAATGTCTTTCTTCATACCAGGCCACCAATACTGTATACGAAGATCCTTATACATCTTATCTGAGCCAGGATGAATAGAATAACGAGACTTATGGGCTTCATCCATAAGCAAGGTACGAAGATTATCTTGGCTCGGGACCCACAAACGGTCCATGAAGTAATATGATCCATTGTCCTTCAGTTCAAGAGCAGGTGTTATGTGATAAGGAAATTCCTTATCCATTAAACCTTGTGAAACACAAGCTTGTTGAGCCTGAGAAATACGGGCTTGGATATCAGTTTGAATAACAGATTGGACACGTACACAATGAAGCCTAGTACGTTCCTTGCGACTCAATGCATCGGCTACGACATTCGCCTTACCAGGATGGTAGCGGATCTCGCAGTCGTAGTCATTTAGAAGTTCAACCCAACGTCTTTGCCTCATGTTGAGTTCTTTCTGGTTGAAGATGTGTTGAAGACTCTTGTGGTCAGTGAAAACCACACATTTTGTACCGTACAAGTAGTGTCTCCAAATCTTAAGAGCGAAGACAACTGCACCTAACTCAAGATCATGAGTGGTGTAGTTTTTCTCATGTATCTTCAACTGCCTTGATGCGTATGCTATGACTTTGTTTCTTTGCATCAGGACGCAGCCAAGTCCTAATTTAGATGCGTCGCAATAAATGACGAAATCATCGTTGCCCTCAGGCAATGTTAGGATAGGCGCGTCGCAAAGCTTTTGTTTCAAAGTCTGAAACGCTTCCTCTTGTTTGACTCCCCAATCAAATGGCTTGTTCTTCTGAGTTAGAGCAGTTAGAGGAACTGCAATCTTTGAGAAATTTTCTATGAAGCAGCGGTAATAACCCGCTAGACCAAGAAAAGAACGAACTTCAGTAGGAGTAGTAGGTGTATCCCAATCCCTAATCGCACTGATCTTGGAGGGATCTACATGAATACCTTGTTCGTTGACAATATGTCCTAAGAATTGAACCTCTTTAAGCCAGAATTCACACTTGGAGAATTTGGCGAAAAGTTGTTCTTTCTTTAGGAGTTCCAAAGTAAGACGGAGATGTTGCTCATGATCAGCTCGCGTCTTAGAATATATCAAAATGTCGTCAATGAAAACGATGATGAACTTATCTAAATAAGGCTTGCAGACCCTATTCATTAAGTCCATGAAAACAGCAGGAGCATTAGTCAAACCGAATGGCATGACTGTGAACTCGTAATGTCCATAACGAGTACGGAACGCTGTCTTGGGAATGTCTTCTTCATGTACACGAAGCTGATGATATCCAGATCGTAGATCAATCTTTGAAAAATAAGATGCGCCTTGTAATTGATCAAAGAGATCATCAATGCGAGGTAGGGGATATCGATTTTTGATGGTAAGCTTGTTAAGCTCACGATAATCGATACACATCCTAAAAGATCCATCCTTCTTCTTTACAAAGAGAACGGGAGCACCCCAGGGTGAAAAGCTAGGATGGATAAAACCTTTGTCGGAGAGTTCCTGCAGCTGTTTAGATAATTCTTGCATCTCTGACAGTGCAAGACGGTATGGAGCTCTGGCAACGGGATTTGCACCAGGTACGAGATCAATACGGAACTCGACTTGGCGTGCTGGAGGTAGACCAGGTAAGTCTTCAAGGAATACTTCGGAATAATCCCGAACGACAGGAATATTTGAAATAGACTTACCCTTGCCTTTATCTGCTGTAACATGTGCTAAGAAAGCCACATAGTGCTTTCGCAGATACTTCCGTGCTTTAAAACAGGACATGAGTTTGAGACCACCGGCAGGCTTCTCACCACGAACCTGTAGGATCTCGCCTGTCGACAGCAGTACACGAACAATCTTCTCAGAACAAACTATCTCTGCGCGATGCTTGGATAACCAATCCATTCCCACTATAATGTCGAAGCTTCCAAGTTGCATTGGCTTGAGGTCAATAGGAAAAATATGGTCGTTAAGGTTCAACTGGCAGTTGCGTAGAACAGAATTAAGAACAATGGGTTCACCACTGGCAACCTCTACTGTCAAAGGTTTACCTAGTTTCATTCTAGACACGCGAAGCATTGTCTCAAAAGACAATGACACAAAGCTCTTGTCGGCACCCGAATCAAAAAGAACAGATGCTGGCTGATTATTAATAAAGAACGTACCGTTCACCACCTCGTTGTCTGCTTGTGCTTCTTATGCATTCATGTTGAAGACTCGACCTCGAGCCGGTGCCGGATTCTGGTTTGCATTCTGGTTCTGGTTGACTAGTCTTGGACACCGATTTCTGTAGTGGGTCAGATCCCCACAGTTATAACAAGCACCTGGTGGGTAGTTTGGTCGTGCAACCTGACCCTGTTGTTGAGCAACTTGTGGAGCAGGGTTCTGTACTGCGCGGTTCTGAGCAAACCGACAGACATTGGCAAGATGACCTGACTTCCCACAGTTAGTACAGAAACGGCACTGATATTGCGGCTGATGGTGACTGTTGCATTGATTGCACAAAGGTGCACTTCCTGAGTAGGGTTTCTTTGTTGGAGGCTGGTCGGGAGCTGCCTGGTTAGCTTGGGCAGTCACAGCAAAATTTTGGGAAGCCTTACGCTTCCTTGACCCCCTTGAGGAACCAGAATCCTTTCCCTTCTTGTTCTGACCTTTCTTACTATCCTCCTTGTCAGCCGACCGCTTCTTGCCCTTGTCACCCTTCCTGTGTAGTTTATTCTTTCGGATCTGCGACTCAGTCAACGTCGCTGATAACTCGATTGCCTGACGGAGTGTGGTAGGGTTGCTACCAGTAAGGATGTCTTGTACTGAGTCAGGCAGGCCGTCGATGTACCTTTCGATAGCCTTGTCGAGTGGGGCAACCATAGTCGGGCAAAGCAGACTTAACTCCTCAAACCTGTCAGTATAAGCCCTGTGCTCACCACTATCCTGTTTCAAATCATCAAACTCTTTCTCTAACGCTCGTTGCTCATGACGGGGACAAAACTCCCTCATCATAAGAGCTCTCAGTTCAGCCCACGTCTGTGCTAGAGCAACTTCCGCACCACGGTCTCTCATTACCCCGTTCCACCATGTAAGAGCCCTCTTCTGAAACACACTCGAAGAAAACTTGACCTTGCGATTGTCAGGACACTGAACATGACGGAAAGTGTTCTCGATGCTCTCGAACCACTGAAGAAGCCCAGTTGCTCCCTCAGAACCACTAAACTTGAGTGGCTTAGCCGAGTTAAAATCTTTGTATTTGCATGTACCGTTGTTGTTGTTGTTGGCCTGGTTCCATTGAGTAAAGAGATTCGGGAATTGAGCAGCCATCTGCTGCGCAATGATCTCTGCCAGTTCAGCAGTCGCTATTTGGTGTTCACGTCGAGGAGGCATTCTGGAAGAGGAAAACATGAAAGGAAACGAGTGAGATGATTGGGTGTAGAGAATGAGATGAAACAGAATCAATAAAAGCAAAGATGGTGGTTATGCATCGCAATGCAAACAAGCGATATGAAACGTCCAGTCAAAGTAAATGGGTCAGAATTAGTGTATCGCGAAGACATGCTCGCCTATAAGTGAACACTCACCCCAAGAGTTCCCAGGTAAGAGTGACTGGTCCGATTATGTGGATTTGTACGAACACTCTAGCCTTAGACAGAAAACTCAGGGTACAGGCATTCACCCTTCCAGTTCGCACGTGTTCACACTATTAACCCAACACTTTGACGGGATTTTTGAAAATCCAAAGGGGTTCAAAACCTTATAATAGAGGGTTCAAAACCTAGTAATCAATCATCCTAGAACAGATGATTAATTTTCAAAGCGGATTCGGAACCGAAGTTCCCGTTGTGGTTATCACCTAAGGATAGGTGATGTGCATGTTTTAAACTCTAAACACAAGATAACTTGTGTTAGGGTCCTAGAAAGTTATAGTCTAGGTCAAAGCATTACTAATAACCTAATTCCCTATAACCATTGGCTCTGATACCAACCCTTCTGTCACACCCCGGCCGCGTATAACATGCAACCGCGGCGGAAACGCCGGGGAGTGTTGTGGACAGAATTAAATTGTTTCATAACCATGGCATACAAGTTGTATTTTATTTATAAACAAGAGTAGTACATTGTTTCAAAACAAGAAATACCAAGTTCATAACATATTTATACTAGCCTATCTTCATTGTTAGGCTCTAAGGCACAGGTCCGCCCTAGTATTGTGAACAACGTCTTATGGAACATCTCCTGAAAACACATGTGAAAGTAGGTACGTCAGCATAAAAATGCCTGTGAGATACATAGGTTTTGTGAAAATGTGATTCATGACTTGAGTTTAAAGAATGTTTAATAACAGTCAGTCATGAACCTTGTACTTTGTCTTGCTTTGTAAATCATTTGAAAAACGATAGCATCAGATGATATATGTAGATAAGTGCAAGGTTAAACGAGTAACCAAGTAAAATGAGTTGAATATGATAAGTTGTTTTGTAAGATGATATTTTATGGAAAGTATGTTACTTGTATAAAATGTTATATGTCTAACTGAAATGATTTAGATAACGCTAAGATATGTAATATTATACAAACATTTATATATAGGAAGTACCAGCGGCGTATCCACCATGTTTGCATCATATTATATACTCCACGTTACCCGAACCATTTACCCAAACCAATCCATCATGTAAATTGTTCATGTATAAACCAAATGTCAAGTGTTATTGTGTAAACCATGTCAAATGTTCATGTCAATGTCAACGTGTTTATGTTCAATGTAAATCATGTAATGTGTAATCCCAAAATGTATCATGTATGGTAAGCGAAATGTATCAACTTAAACCATATGCACAAAACAAGTCGTTGAAGTAAAACGTGGTTTAAATCAACGTTATGTTCTGCGGGAAATGCATGCTCTATTGATATTAACATTTATGCGGTATTGTAAACTATGCATACATCCAAGCCTTGAGACTGCGGCGATAAACCCTTAAACAAATTAAAGGTTTATCTAAGTTATGTATATCGAATTCGGTCATTCCTTCCAGTCCTATCAAACCCAGGACTTCAGGAATGGGAGTTGTCAATTCCTATGGTACCACTACCTACTAACGAACGGCGTAGCTAATGTTAATGAATGTATTGTCCCATGTTAAACAAACCAAATGTCATAACAAAATGAAGGCATGCGATGTAAACAATTGTACTAAGTATGCTAAGTAAACATACGAAGCAGAAATGTTCATGTAAATCAATGTGTCCATATGCTGAGTAAACATATGCAACTGAAATGTTCATGTAAATCGATGTGTCCATATGCTGAGTAAACATATGCAACAGAAATGTTATGTAAATCAATGCACTAAGTACGCACACAATGGGCATACATAGCATAAAATGTAATGAAATCGTGTACTATAATGTACTAACAACATAGCAGGCATATGATGTGAAAACATGGAAAGCATGAATGTAACAGATAGGTACATGTGTTTCACCCCAAAACAGTTTGGAAAATAGTAAAAGATGGGGTTCTATGTAGTCACCTGAGATTGTTTTGAGTTCCTTGTATAATAACCAGATAATGCTAAAGATCACGGAATACCAACGGCACCTAATAGGTAGCTTATGTTAATATACCGGACCAAATCGGAAGGATCGGACAGTACGCGGTTTCGAAAACCAAACGAGTATGGAGACTCGTGTGATATGGTTTAACAAAGCCTACATACTAAAATGAAACTTAACCTAAGTGCTTACGGTCCATCACGACTCGTTTAGGTGGCTTATGCTACCCTAACGCGTCGTTCGCGTAGAACGCGTTCGGAACGCCTAACATCGTGACCACAAGGTATAACCTCGGAAGGTTATAGCTATGGTCACCTAATGTGTTTGGTCGGATCCTAAAGATCGACCAAATGGGTCGGGTTCGAAAGTATAAGCGATGGTTTAGATCGCTTACCTTACGACCCTATATAAGCACTATACTAAACGTGACAAGCTAAGCATGTTAGAACATGCTTAACTAAGTTTAGAAAACAGGTTTGGCATCAAAACAAACGGCTTTGATGCTCACGAGTAGTTTGGTTACAAAATACGCAAGAATGCGCATTTTGGCCGAAACTACGACTCGTCACTGAGCCTAGATAACGGGGTAATCAGTAGGTATGGTCACTACGGACCATAACCATCGTGATCACGCTCACGTTATGAAGTTCCATGAACTTCGCATCGACCATAAGCTGGTCAATGCAGAAAGTCAACAAAACGTTGACTTTCGGACTCGAAAAGCGAATAAAAGAGCGAAAGAAGACTTACGGAGGGTCCCCGAGTGCTAATCTAGATCAAATAGCTCAGGTATGAAACAATGGTTCCAACTTAGAGCTTTAGATCTGATTCTTGTGGGTTTTTACACAAAAGGGGGGGGGTATTTATAGGAAAAGTGGAACCGTTAGGATCGTTTATCGAATATCGTGCCGCGATCTCGAGCGTACACTTGTCAAATTCTTGTGGTAAGTCAGAAATTGCCCCTTGGCTCTTGATTGGGTGAAAGGGCATCGCCTCTTGATCGAACGAAGGGCCAAGTTGCATTAAATGCAAAATATATTCTGTCAGACACCCTCACGCGGCCCGCGTGAAAGTGTGTGCAGATCTTACGCGGGCCGCCTGGCCCCGTCTGATCTGCACCACTTGCAGAATTTACATATTTGGTCCTTGTTGCGTGTTTAAGCTATTTTCAACCCTTCTAAGACCTGTAAAGCCATCTTTAAGGCCCTAAAATGATGCCTAAACATTGTGGACATGAAACATGCTCAAAAATGTTCCGGATGTTGGTTCGTTTGGCCGTACGATCGCGATGTTCGCTTAATTACGACGGAATGCGCATAAGTGTGAAAGACGATCCAAATGACGCAACGAATGGATTTTTCTTATGCCAAACACTAAGGCATAATATTAGGATGCTTACATAAATTTTTGGATGTCCGGATGTATTCAGAACGTAAGTTATGCGCGAAAGTGCAAACTTATGCACTTTTTGACACTTTTAGTCCCTGAATGATCCAAAAGTTTGTTTTAGCATACCAAACCTCTCAAAGCCTATTTCTAAGCTATGTAAAGGATATTTATGGTATGTTTAACTTATGGACATGTTCCGGAATGTTCGTTACAGTTCAAATTGGCATACTTTCACAGTTTGTCAAGTTTAGTCCCTGTAAGCGAATTAACTTGTCTTTGCTATACCAAAGCCTTCAAAACTTATTTCTAAGTTATGTAAAGGTTATTTAAGGTATGTTGAGTATCTGTTGATGTTCCGGAGTATTGGTCGCATTAAACTGAGTACGTTTACGCACCAGTTTGCGTATAATGCTCCAGAAAGTGATGTAGAGTTTGAAATTGAACAAAAGTTAAAACATGAAAAATGTAAAACACAACCAAACAAACATTGGGATCAAATAACATTGTTTTATTGATAATAGAACTGTTCATGACGATTACAAGCACAAATGTTACATTATAGCTGGAAATTGTCCTCCCTCGCGCCACGCGAAGAAGACATGCATACCCGTCGCGTGGCGCGACGGGTCTATTTCTTAGCCTAGGTTGTTTCGTGTCCCAATTAGCCTTGGTGAGTAAGTTAAACGAATAAATTTCGTTTCTACAGCAAATTTAGAAGATAAACATCACTAGGGTTTAACCCCCCTCTGAGTTTTAGGGGCCCTGATCTTGATTCCGATTGTTATGAAAATTTTTAGGGTTTATGCGGAATCACTTGGGTTTCTCAATTAGGGTTTCCTTAATAGTTAATTACCATTCTAATTATGGATTTTAGTGGCAGTTGTTACATCCTCTCCACCTTGAGAAAAATCTCGTCCTCGAGATTTATGGGAATAAATGAGGATATTTGCGCTTCATTTCTGATTCTAGCTCCCAAGTGTATTCTGGTCCTCTTCTTGAATTCCATTTGACTTTGACCAACACCAGTCGTTTATGTTTGAGAAATTTGACTTTTCTATCTTCGATCTGTAGTGGTTTTTCTATAAACTTCAACTTTTCGTTCACCTCTACGTCTTGAAGAGGTACTACCAGGGACTCATCTGATAGACATTTCTTGAGATTGGATACATGAAATACATCATGTACTCCAGCTAATTCTTCTGGTAGTTGTAAACGATAAGCAACTGGTCCTATTCGTTGGCTTATTGGAAATGGTCCAACGTATCTGGGACTCAGCTTTCCTTTCTTACCGAATCGTACTACTCCTTTCCAAGGAGAAACTTTTAAAAGTACTTTATCTCCGACTTGAAATTCTAAAGGCTTGCGACGATTGTCTGCATAGCTTTTCTGACGATCTCGAGCTATTTTCAGTCTTTCCTTGATTTGAGTTATCTTGTCAGTAGTTTCTTGTACAATCTCAGGACCTGATAATTGACTTTCTCCTATTTCTGCCCAACATACTGGGGTTCTGCACTTGCGTCCATACAGTGCTTCGAATGGTGCAGCTTCGATGCTTAAATGATAACTATTGTTATAGGAGAATTCAATTAATGGCAAATGGCTATCCCAGTTACCACCAAAGTCAATTACACATGCTCGGAGCATGTCTTCTAGAGTTTGTATTGTCCTTTCACTTTGTCCGTCTGTTTGTGGATGATAAGCAGTACTTAGATTTAGTCGAGTTCCCATTGCTTTTTGAAAACTTGTCCAGAAATGAGAAGTAAAACGACTATCTCTATCCGATACAATGGAGAGCGGGACTCCATGTAGGGATACTACTTCGTCCACGTACAGTTGTGCTAACCTTTCCATGCTAAAGGTTTCCTTTATTGGTAGGAAATGAGCTGATTTGGTTAATCGATCGACAATTACCCAAATAGCATCATTACCTTTTCTGTTTCTGGGTAACTTGGTAACAAAATCCATTGTTATGAGTTCCCATTTCCATACAGGCATTTCTAGTTGTTGAAGTAATCCTGAAGGTTTCTGGTGTTCTGCCTTAACTTGTGAACAAGTTAAGCACTTGGATACGTATTCGGCTATATCCTTTTTCATTCCTATCCACCAGAAATTATTCCTTAAATCTTGGTACATTTTATTGTTTCCTGGGTGCATGGTATACCTAGATTTATGAGCTTCTTCTAAAATCTTATTTCTTAACTCTCCTTGCTTAGGTACCCAAATTCGTTTCTTATGGAATTTCCAAATTCCATCATTTCCTTGTTCTAGTTCTTTTAGGTAACCTTTCATTCCTTCAGCATCGTCTTGGATTGCTGTTTTCTGAATTTCTTTAATTTGTGCCATTAAATCTACTTGTAGATTTAACCTCAGAGCACGGACTCGTTTCTGTTTCTCATGGTACTTACGACTTAAGGCATCTGCAACTACATTTGCCTTTCCTTCGTGATATTGAATATCACAGTCGTAGTCGCTCAGCATCTCCATCCATCTTCTTTGCCTCATGTTTAACTCTTTTTGCCCAAATATATATCTTAAACTCTTATGATCTGTATAAACAGTAAACTTACTTCCATACAGATAATGTCTCCATATCTTAAGGGCAAAAATTATGGCTCCTAGTTCTAGATCATGAGTCGTATAATTTTCTTCGTGCTTTTTCAATTGTCTCGAAGCATACGCAATTACCTTCTTGCGTTGCATTAACACACATCCATAGCCTAATTTTGAAGCATCACAATATACTTCAAAGTCTTCTGTTCCTTCAGGTAAAGCTAAGATTGGTGCATTCGTTAATCTATGCTTTAAAATCTTAAAGGCTTCTTCTTGTCTAGGTCCCCATTCAAACTTAGCAGCTTTACAGGTTAACTTAGTTAATGGTACGGCTATCTTAGAAAAATCTTTGATAAATCGTCTATAGTATCCAGCTAAGCCTAGAAAACTTCTTATCTCCATAGCTGTTTGTGGGACTTTCCACTTTGTAATTGCCTCTATCTTAGCAGGATCTACATGGATACCTTCATGATTTACCACATGACCTAAGAATTGTACTTCTTGCAGCCAAAATTCACATTTCGAGAATTTGGCATAAAGCCTTTCTTTTCTTAACAAAGTTAAGAGTGCATGTAAGTGTTCACAATGTTCTTTTTGGCTTTTGGAATAAATAAGTATATCTTCGATGAAAACGATCACAAATTTATCCAAGTATGGTTTACAGATCCGATTCATCATGTCCATGAATGCTGCTGGGGCATTCGTTAATCCAAAGGGCATGACTGTAAACTCATAATGACCATACCTAGTTCTGAAGGCAGTTTTAGGTATGTCTTCTTCTTGTACTTTCAACTGATGATATCCAGATCTTAAATCTATCTTAGAGAAATACCTAGCTCCTTGCAATTGATCAAAAAGATCATCAATCCTAGGTAGTGGGTATCGATTCTTAATCGTAACCTTATTCAACTCTCTATAATCGATACACATTCTCATTGATCCATCTTTCTTTTTCACAAACAGTACTGGTGCACCCCAAGGGGATGAACTTGGTTGTATGAATCCTTTGCTTAATAATTCATCTAATTGCTTTTTCAATTCTAGCATTTCGGTAGGTGCTAATCTATATGGTGTTTTGGCTATTGGTGCAGTACCTGGAATTAAATGAATTCTAAATTCTACTTCTCTATCAGGTGGTAATCCAGGTAATTCTTCTGGAAAAACGTCTGGGTATTCTGAGACTACGGGGATGTCCTGAAGTTCTTTATCTTTAGTGTTAATGATTACGGAAATCATATACACCATTTCCTGTTTTCTCGAACAGCTAGCCAATTTCATTACTGATATGAATTTCAATGGCTTTCGAGGTTTATTTCCAGTAATCAAAATTACTTCTCCTGTAGGGGTTTGAATTTCTACTGCATTTTTGTCACATAGGATTCGTGCATGGTTGGCTATTAACCAATCCATTCCTAATACTACATCGAATCCGGCTAAATTCATTGGTAACAGATTTGCAGAAAACTTATGGCCTAATAATTCTATTTTTCCTTCTTGCCAGATTTTATCTATGTTCACAGAATTTCCTTCTGCGGTTTCAACTGTGAAAATTTGCCTAAGAGTGGTTAATGGTAACTTAAGATCTTGACAAAATGAAGTATTAATAAAACTTTGGTTCGCACCAGAGTCAAATAATACTTTTGCAAATACGTCATGTACTAGGAACGTACCGGCTATCACATCTGGAATGAGTTCGGCCTCTTGGGTGGTCAGCTGGAATGCACGGGCATTTCTCTTGGTTGCTCCTTCAGCTGGTTTAGTTTGGTTGGTTACAGGTTTAGCTAACTTAGGACATTCGGATTGGAAATGACCTCTTTCTCGGCAATTATAGCAAATTCTTGTTTTCTTCCTGCAGTCTTCTTCCCGATGTCCTTTTGTCTTGCAAAAATTGCAAACCATGTTGCATTGTCCATAATGCTTCTTTTTGCAAGTTTTGCAGAAAGGAGGTGATGAGGATTGCCCCGTTCCTCTTTTCTTGGTATTACCCACACGAAATCCTTGGGTAATCTATTGAGCTAATTCCTTCTTGCGATCTTCCTCTCTTGTGCGTACCAACTCATCCGTCAGGGTATTAGCTAATTCTACCGCATCGTCAATGGTACGAGGTCTCGCAGCTTTAACGATGTTTCGGATTTCACTAATTAACCCCCAGATGTAACGAGAAATGAGTACCGGTTCTGGAGAAGCCAGTGTTGGCACTACTCTCGCGTATTCAAAGAATGTCGAAGTATAGCCCCGGCAATCTACACCTAACATACGATAACTCAGGAACTTGTTTGCCATTTGTTCCTTCTCGTATTCGGGACAGAATTTTCTTTCTACCAGACTCTTAAATTCTTCCCAACTCATGGCATAGGCTATTCTTCTTCCTTTTGCCTGGAGGATCGTGTTCCACCATTCGAGTGCTCCTTCTTTGAACAGATTTGATGCATACATCACTTGATCCTCTTTAGCACATTTGCTTATTGCAATTACTGCCTCGGTTTTCTCTAACCAACGCAGTGTTGCAGTTGCCCCTTCATTACCTGCAAATTCTGCGGGTTTGCAAGCAAGAAATTCCTTGTAAGTGCAACCAGGCGTTGCAGCTTTTATTCTCTTAGGGAGTGGGGCCTGTTGCGGATCATGATCATCATGATTGCCGCCTCCATTTATGCTGTTACTGCCGTTATCTTCTGGAATACGTTTACTAGGAATTAATTGTGGTTCGGCAGGTTTCTGAACAGCAGCCACAATTTCTGGAATAGCATGAGCTATCCCTTGGGCGATAAAGTGCTCGATATCTTGTCGAGTTATATATTGGTCTTCTTGTTCTTGCTCAGATTGATTTACTTCATTAATTGGTTCATTATTAGCGTTTTCCATCTGCTAATTGGTGAAAATTATTAGTGTCTAGCTTACCAATGACAAAATTCACATAGATAAACACATAGATTATCACAACATACAGGCATAACCAAAATTGTCGATTTCTCGACTTTTACTTTGTTATGGTATATTGTATATGCATCCATACACACCGTATTTTACAAGGTTTTATTGCTCATTTTACAGAATCAGTTTTACTATATTGGTTATAATACAGACAAACTTTTTCCAGCCCTTCCTATTTTTTGGTCCACTGGCAGTTTTAGTAACGACGCTCCCTCTCGTCATACTTCCAAGAGATCTGCTCCCCCATTTCCCGGATCCTATTCCCCGTGCCTATCAGTTCTTCACCGAACTGACGTAACTCAGCTAAATTTTCATAGCTCATTGGCGGATTAGGGATAGGTTCTGGATCAAATTGTGGGAGAAAACTATAGGGACTATTAACTATATTTTGGAATTGCCAGTCATTAGTCCACCATTCCTCCATTTGGCCTAATGGTCTAGTGTGAACTAGTGGGTCTGGAATAGCTGGTCCTAGGTTTAGTGGAAATTGGGCTGTAACAGGATAAGAGAAAAGATTATTGTTGATAGGCTCTAGAACATCACAATTATCCAGTAGGCGATCTATTTCGTCCTGGAATGTGATTTCCTCAGAACGTTTAGAGCTTTCTCCGATCTCTATTCCCTTTTACTTAAGATCTATTCCTATTTCCTTTTCTGGTGGTTTCGAACTTTCTCCAGTTTCTATTTCCTTTCCCTTGTTCATGCTCACAGGATTTTCTATTTTAGGAAGTCTCCTAGTGGTTGGTTTCCTACGGCGTACTTTCCTCCACCCTACGTATCTTCTTTTCTTTTTAGGTTTGGCTTTTTCCAGCGGTGGAGCTTTGAATTCTACAGGTTCTTCTATGTCAGCAATGTAACCAGTAAAGTCGTGAGAGACTTCGATAGGCACTGGATATAAGTTGAGATTCTGGAATGCTTCCGACATCTCATTCATGCTGCATAGTATATATGCAAAATACAAGAATGCAATGTTAAAACTTTGGAACAAAGTATAACAAACAAACACTGAAGTTTTATTGCATACCAATTTATACAAAGGACAACAGAAATAAACACACTAGGACTTTATTTATTTACTGGATTGTGATTTCTCTTACTAGACCCAACTTATCGGATATTTAGAGATTGGCATTTTCTGCTACAGTAGCTAGCATATAGAGATTTGCCCATTTCTTGTCTATTTTATCTTCCCAAGGTGTACTATTACCCAACTCTTGGACTTCTGGGTTAAACCTAACTCTCTTGGTTCGGGGTTTCTTTTTCTCCTGACTCTTTTTAAGTATCGAATCCCTTTTCTCTGGGGAAAGAGGATTTTCATAGTTTGCCTTGCGGACAAAGATTCCTTCTTCTAAATTTACTGGGTTTTTAGAAGAAGATGCAACATCTAGTTTGTGGTAGATAGCAGACAGCTTTTGTTTACCCATACTGTAACTATCAAATAATCAGTTAAAACAAATAATCATAGAATGATAACTAATAGGATTAAGTATTTTGTCAAATACTTAATTCCGTAATAGGCTTAAATCAGTGGCTCGATCAGTGGTTCAATAGTTATTAATTATTAGCTCTGATACCACCTTCTGTCACGACCCCCGACCCACCCTGGACGGAATCGGGAGCCGCGAGCAGTTCCCGGTGGTACCCGTGGTATTTAATTTATGCGGCAGCGAAAGTCTTTTATTACAGGATCTTTTCACCGTAAAATGCTCGTTTAATATATTACACAAAGTTTTAAGGGATAAATCCCATAATTTACAATAAGTTGATTTCACACAGAAATCTTTATTTTTCAAAACACGTTTTATTGGTTTATTTACACTGAGCCACTTCTTGAGCTTGATAGTGCTTTACTGCACTTTTCCTGGATCACACAGATCACCTGAAACATGTTTGAAAAAGGTTTTGTCAGCGGGGAAATACTGAGTGAATCATTCTATTTTCTAAAATGACCCGTTAGTTATTAATTTACAGTATTAAGAGCGATTACAATGTTTCTATCAACCAATTATCAAGAATGGGTATTTGTCACTCGACCGGATCTGTGACTGTGGTCATATCACTATTGGATCCCGTCGCCTCAATAATGACGGTTTACTCACACAGAGTAATAATCACTCACATAGAGTAATACTCACTCACATAGAGTGATAGAAATAGTAATGTGCACAATACCCCACATACCAGCTGTAATTTGGTGATTACAAAGACTTAATCCCTGTAATTATAACCTTGAAAATAATTTGAGGTATTGTAATACTTACTCACAAACGGTGAGAAAACAATTTAAAAAGAAGAATGACTCACAAACTGTGAGAAAAGAGAATGACTCACATTGCAGATTAACGAGCAAATAGATAAGCCTACTGATTAGCCTTGATTAAACCTAATTTAACACAATGCACACACAGGCAGGTTAGTAACTAATACAGCAGTTACGTCAATTCACGAGATTAAACCTTCACAACGATTAATCAGTGCAATACTCGATAATTCAATCGGATTCACAACGAATAACAGAGCATAGTCCGAATTCGAACAGCACTCAAATATTCAAGTCGAAATCACGACGAATAATCAAAGTACAAGCTCAATTGAGCAGCACCTGGACTATCGTTGGATAGTTATAATCGATCGGACTTTGAATCGTAATAGCGATCGAGTTATTACCCTGATTGCGGCAGCACTTCGTGATCGGTGTGTGTTTTGTGTGAACGATATTCGCTATAACTCGATGGTTACAGAGAATTTGGACGTCGATTTTGTACCAAAGTTCAAGTGCCAACGTCCCCTATTTATAGCTGGAAATTGTCCTCCCTCGCGCCACGCGAAGAAGACATGCATACCCGTCGCGTGGCGCGACGGGTCTATTTCTTAGCCTAGGTTGTTTCGTGTCCCAATTAGCCTTGGTGAGTAAGTTAAACGAATAAATTTCGTTTCTACAGCAAATTTAGAAGATAAACATCACTAGGGTTTAACCCCCCCTCTGAGTTTTAGGGGCCCTGATCCTGATTCCGATTGTTATGAAAATTTTTAGGGTTTATGCGGAATCACTTGGGTTTCTCAATTAGGGTTTCCTTAATAGTTAATTACCATTCTAATTATGGATTTTAGTGGCAGTTGTTACCCATGCTTGGCCGACTACATAGGGGGGGGGGGTATTAGCTTAGGTCTTAACTAATTAGTTACAATCTTGTTTAATTTCAAGTATTAATTACTTACACTAGTTAGTAGATATTTTTAGTGGGTGTTATGATGTTTAGGGGTCATAACTAGCTTGGGAACATTAAAACAATGCTTCTAGTGTAATTTTGATGTTTCGGGTAGTGTCCGGTTGTTCGGTTAGATATTGGTTCGTTAAAGTGTCAAACTATACCGTTTAGTGTTCTTTATGTACCCTTTTCTGACACTTTTAATTCCCGACACTTAGGAAAGCATTCAGGACCATTTAGTCATATTTTTGCATGATACTATCTTATTAAAAAGCGGATTTTTGCTGATTTATGCTGAATTCAGCATTTTGAGTGAGTTTTAGGCACTTCCCGGCACTCGAACTATGACCTAGAAAAGCAGTTTTGTGGTCATTACCTCCCTACACTCTATACTAGTGTAGTACTTAGTTTCTGGCTCATACTGTGTCAAAACAACGTCTGTCTATGTACTGAACTCCGTTAGCATTTTCCCGGTTTGTCTGTTAACTGTGCTGACTGTGCTTTGTGCATCATTTATGTCAATGTGTTTGTATGCAGTCAATGATGTGTCATTTGCAATATGTGATGCACATGTAAGTATAATGCAGTAATCAGAAAGCAATTCAAGTCATAAATTGTAAATCAGCACAGTCATTAAGCACTAATCATCATTTAATAATTGTACGGATGCATACAAATTTGACAGTTGTCACAAAAAAGGGGTAAAATGGTAACATAGTCATGGAATGACGAACATACAATGAGTTATGAAATGTTGCGTTATGGGGTAACTCATAATAAGGATTGGGGTAAAATGATAATTTAGTCATGAGTCGACAAACATAAGTTAAAGTTAATCATAAAAAGTCAACAGAAACCAAATTTTCGCATAAACACATAATTAACAATGTAGAAGCCATGCAACCTGTTTTTATCACTCATATAACTTGGTAATTAATGTAAGAACATGTCTAAACATGTTCAACCCGACAATTTTCGGTTTAAGCTCGGTTCGGAACCGAAAGTCGCAAAAGTAGACTTTTGCTTTGACTTTCAGTTCTGACCCATTAGAGCATAGTTTAGAAATGCCTTAGAGCTTTATTAGGACCATGTTACATGTTATTATAACCCTCTGTGATTATACAACTTGGTTCATTAGTTATCCGATTCATATGCATGTTTCCATTATATGCCTAAATGTTGACTATTATGCCCTTTTGACCTTAAAACGTGATTTTTGAAAATGTAAAAGAATAGAAACCTTAGTTACTGATTTATAAACTTGCCCTAAAAATTTGACATCAGTTTGAGGTCTAGATTAGGAGTTATGCTCATTAGCGTAAATGAAAAGCTTTTTATTAATTAAACAGTGTAATTAGCATTAAGCCTATCTAAACCCAATTTTTGATACCAAAATTTTTACCTACTGATATAAAATAATATTTTGGGATTTTTGAAGATTTTTATTTATTTTTAGGCTGAGCATAACATAGGGTTTTAGCTTTGATTCGGTTATTGTCGGTTTTGCCCTTTTCCTATAAAATGAGTTTTACAAATTATTTTGACACCCAACCTTTTTCTACTGATCTAATATGATAAAGAGAATATTTTAAGTCTTCTAGAATAATAAAAATATCAGCTTTCATTATAAAACCCGGAAATCGCTTAAAACCGTCTTTTTACGCGTTTTAAACGCATAGTATGTATTAAAACCATTTTATATATATAAGACTTGATACCTACTGATATTTTAAGTAAATTATTATACTTTAACAGTAAGCAAAAGTTTTAAACTCGGAATTCCAGATTTGACCTTTAAACCTTATGTGAAATTACCAAAATGCCCATTCGGTGTATAGTTTGGTTATAAACAATAAATTTCACATATATGTAATACCCTACTGATGTAACTTGTTAAACTAAGTGTTTTTACTGATTATATCAGACTTGAAACTCAGATTTATATTTAATCTATTTTATAACCTTTTAAATGACCAAAATACCCCTACGGGGCATAATTTGAGTTTAAATTTGTTTTGGGCATAATAGAAGATACCTTACTGATGTCACAACATATTTAAGGCATATTAACTTAGGAAACTTGTATATGACTCGTATGGTTACCCGTTATGCATTTTTCGCGTTCGGTTCGGTTTATGTAACTAGTTTGCATAAATTGACCGAAACGGGTCAAACCTTATCATTTTTGCCTCAAAATCCAGAATGTGTTTAGTTTACCCATATTATACAAGTCTTCAAACTTGTCGGCTCTAAATCACATTCTATTCTGGTCTTCGGTTAATCATGCGTTTGAACCGTATAGTTTCCTTTAAAACTAACCGGTCTAAGTTTAGGCTTAATTAAGACCCGTTAGGAATCTAATAGGTTATTAAAAACCTTCGTTCCAGATTAGGAGCCCAGTAAAAGCTACTTGCACTTGCTGTTTGTGAATTATACTTGCTCAGGTAAAAACTTTTAACTTATTTTCCCTTATACGGGCTTGGGCGCTTGGTCGGGCATTGAATCTTTAAACGTATGAAGGTTAATTTATTGAAATGAACCGTTTAAATTGTTTTGTTTGCTCAAAGCCTTTGGGGGGGGGGTTTAATGACCATGTACCGGATATCCTTGGCATCATTCATAGAATGGCCACGACCTTAGCACGGGGTGTAGGCATACACCCGCCAGTGCACATATATATATATATATATATATATATATAAAGGTATAACCGCCGGTTTCGAGAATAACTCGCTGCGGGACTATATCATGTGGTGTGTCTATTAATCTTTAACTCGGTATTCAACCCGGGCTACTGAACGTATAACGAACATGTAATTCTTTTACAAGTTTATATATAAATAATTATCCCAAGTTATAAAATATTTTTGTGCCTTGTGCATTCAAATCAATTTTCCTAAACCTTTTCAAAATGAGTCAGTTAATTGTATTTACCAGTGTAAACTGACGTATTTTCCCAAAAAGGCTAAGTGCAGGTACTAATCGAAATAGGTTGGCCTCTCCTTAGCATCAATAAGAGTCTTGCAAGCTTAGATGCATTTAAATCTGATGAACAAAATTTCCTTTTATTTGATCCGCCTGTGGATCCTTTACATTCCGTTTGTAATAGTTTGATATTACTTTTATTCGGTTTGTAATGTTATCTATCTTTTGCTTCCGCTGTGCATTTAAATTGTGTTGTTTGACTATGACGATATCAACTACGTCACGATACTCCCCACCGGGCCCACCGGTAATACGTGGAAATATCAGGGTGTGACATCTGACAAGCCTCACACCGTGCCGCATAGGACGTGCATGGACTAATGTACTTGGGCACTTAGTCAATGAGGATAGACATTGACTTGGGGCACGCAACATAACTTAAGTCAGTAGTCGATATGATACAGGTCTAGTGGTTTAAAACTATGGGGTAGCCCCCACGGCATATGGTTATGAGAACAAGGAACTTGACAACTTTTGGTTTTTGGAACAACTTTAAAACAGACAACCAACTGTGAACTCGCCAACATTTTTGTTGTTACGTTACTACATGCTTTGCAGGTCGTTAGGTTATTTGCTGGAGCTTGCATGGAGAAGAGTCGTTGTGGGACATGAACCAATGTGTGTTCCTGATAAACTTAATAAAATTTAAACTTATACTTTGGTTTTGAACTTAATGCTTCCGCTGTTAGCTTAAACTTTGCCAAATTGTTTGACACTAATCATATTGATTGTTTGGGTTTTTATTTACTTTATTATATTGTTCAATATGATTGGTGGCTTGATCCTGGTCAGTCACACGCCCTGCGGTGATACTCCGCTTGTGAATTTTGGGGGTGTGACAAAAATGTTTGGTCGTTTAGACCAAACGGGTTAAATGGTGATTTTTAGCGCCATTTAACAAATAACAACTAATAAGTATTTGTCGAGTCTAATGCTCACAGGGTAAAACGGTTTATGGAATTTGCATTGCTATGAATTAGCAAATCATTAAGGCAAGGTATTAAAACGGGTCAATACTTGACCCGAGCCAGATACGCGTAAATAAGATTATAGTTAAACGTGTGATTTTGGTCAAATGACTTATTGAAAGTCCTTCGTTGAAAAAGGAGGGACTAAAAGTTTAAGATTATAGTTAAACGTGTGATTTTGGTCAAATGACTTATAGTTAAACGTGTGTAGAGGTTGTTTAAGAACATGTTTTATGATCATGTAAGTTATAGATAAGCATAAAAGTTGTAGGCATAAGCCTTTTTGGGTCAAATGTATCAAAATGGTCTTTGCCGTAAATTGACATTTCAAATAGTACAATTTGGAATAAGTAATCTACATCGTTAAAATCACCACAATTATAGTTGTGGTGGCGGATAACTGATATCTTAATATGGAGTTGAATGTGCGTAAAGAAAGGGAAAGATTTAAACTTAAAGGTTTAAATCTTCTAAACGGGTCTAAACGAATTATGCGCATAAATTGGGTATGGGCCGCATAATTCATAAAAGTTAAGAGTCCAAGCTAAAGATTTTGAGTTAAATACATGGGTGTATGCTCTATGACTATTTAGAAACAAGTTTGTGGCTTTAAATACGAACGGGTCAAAAATGTTATAATTAAAATTTAAGCCAAAGGCTTAGAATCTAGAAAATTTTTAATCCAGATGTCGGATTTTAACTCCATGTGATGGAGAATCAAATTACGATCACGTAGGAAGACACGGATCGTAAAACGGACTAATAACGAGTAAGATATGGCTGATTTCGTAAAAAAAGAATTGCTGGAAAAATGCAGGTTTTTAACCAAACCTTCTGGAAAAAGAAGGTCCTCGCGCCACGCGACGGAGAATCTTTCTTCTCTTACGACACGCGACAGGATCGGTGAACGCAGCGACACACGCGACGACTGATGATTCTGGAAAATTGTTGTTGAACTTGTTGTTTGCTTGTTTTGACTCACGAACTTGTTCGAACATGTTTTTAAACGCCAAATGACTAACTCATTTCATGGTTTATGAAATGTAGGATCTTGGGATGCCGGATGACGATCAAGCTTGATGAAGAACCGAACACGATTAAGATACAAGCTTTCGCATTATGTTTCGTCGTCATTTTTAAATGACGAACTTATTTACATTATGTTGTATTGTTTTAATTTTGAGAAAAGTTTTAATAAACCCGTATTTTTCAAATGTATGTGTAAACATAATTACACATTTATGGTCGAAATCTGTACAAAAACTGTTAAATAGAAGGGTCATGCAATCATCTTTCAACCTGCAACATGTATTAAAATAAAGTTCAACAAATATGTTGGTGGGTATACAAGTTTGAATACATAGAATAATATGAAAATGTTTTAACTGAGCTCATATCCAACATGATAAACGTATACAAGTTACTAATATGCTGAACGTGTGTAAGCTATATGCCAAACCAGAGTTTAACACAATCGTGATTACCCAACATCGTCGAAACAAAAAGGGTGTAATGTGTTTTACTTAACAATACCTCAAGAATATGGACGGGCGTTAATCCTATAGCGATATAATTGTTAAGGTAGGCTTGCAAAGTTAATGAGCATATAGACACAATGTATATAGAGCATAAGAGTCTAACAAGTATATCATGTTTTCATGTTTAATTGTGGATAGAGTGTGATTTGAATAAATAAGTGTCATAGTGTTGCGTGTTTTTATATAATATACATGTTGCACCCAAAGTGATTAAAATGAAAATGGGAGCGAATATATTCATAGTTTTACGTAGGGTTCCACGAAACCGAGAGCTGAGTTGGTGGAGTTTGGGACACCGAAGTCACCCTGAAATGGGTAAACAGTAGTGTGAGTGTTCTGTTGTGAAAGAGGTTCGGATCAGATTGCAAGATACGGGAATAATACAAAATAAAACGAGTAATAGACCCGTCGTACGAATGGGCCCTTCGTACGAATGGGCAAAGGCCGTTCATATAAATGGGGGTTCCCTTTCGAACAAACCGAGCTGTTTAAATGCGTAATGCTTAGTTATAAACTGATTAGATGTAAACAGTAAGATATTCGTTAAACCAATTGAAAACAGAACGTAAAATGGTCAAACAGCCAAGTGAGGACAACCCAGGTGTGCCAACACGACATGGAAAGCGTGAGCTAAGTGTTAGAGGTTGGACGGGGTTAACTCATTTTATGACCAGTAACTGTTTGAGGTTCATCACTGATGAACTAATGCAAAACAGAAACGAAATCGAAAACAGAACATGTGTAAAATGTCCCTTTCTTACGAATGGGACATGCCCATTCGTACGAACGTGACTGTTTGTCGAAAAACATATGTTTCATCCATCCAAAGCAGATCATTTCTTGATGGAAATTAACCCTAATGCAAACCCTTAATTATAGAATGAGTTGAGGGTCTGATGGGTTTCAGATTCCATCAAGACCGTACAATAAACAAAACCAAATTATGAACAATTTGAGAAATATTTAGGGTTTATAAATCTCGATTCGAATCTTGTATATGAGATGCTCCAACAACAGTTTGCCTAAGCAAACTAGTGGAAACCATCTTTGAGATAGGTTGAATCAAGAAAGTTTTTGTCAAAGTGTTTTAAGGAATCACATAATGAAGTAAGAAATGTGTTACAGAAATGTAAAAGATGGGAGAAATCATACGAGTTGCTTCTGATCACGAGCAAGAGAGTTCTGAAGAGAGTTGGTGAATGGTGCAAGAAAATGGAGTGGAGTACACCTATTTATAGGTGGCGGGTGAAATTAGGGTTTCTGAAAATTTCGGGCAAATGCGTGTGTTGGGACGAATGCGCACATTCGTGCGAATGGGCTCATTCGTACGAATGTGGCTTCCCTATTTCTTTCGAGGTTCAAGTTTGATTACTTACATATTTTAACCGATTTTACGTGTAACGAGCATAAATGTGTATCATGAAATCAAGAATCATGTATACCATAGTGTTTAAAATGTTGATTATAAGTATAATCATGCACATAAGTTTAATGTGAATAACATGAAAGCGAATAAAATACTTGCGTTCTCATTATGATCACTTGTCTCAGAGTACAAAAGGAAACAAGACAGAATACAACATGAGTACAAATGTCTAAAAATAGAATGTACAACTATACTTGCTAAATCGGGAAAGTACAAATACACGGAGCGTTACACAAATAAGCAAGAGGACAACTTGATCACATGATGGTGATTTAATTACGAGTTTTAGAAATATGACCCCATGGTGTAAATCATAACGGGTCAAACGAGCAAAATGGCTAATAACCATGTATCGGATATTAACAAAATGAATTTTAGAAACAAGACCCTATGGTGCGAACCATAGCGGGTCAAAAGAATAAAATGGTAAGTAAATAACGTTTAGCAATAAACAATGCTTAGTAATATCAATATGCGAAAAGGGTGAACCAAGAAATGGGTCAAATGGACTTTCTGGTCAAATGGTGATGGTATCACCATTTGAATATGATATTTAATGATTTGCTTGTTAAGTTTCATGCTTACAGGAAAGCATAATGATTGGGCATGCATTGCCGTGAATTAGAACATAGTAGTTAGGTATTGCTAATGGGTCATTGCTTTGATCCGCGCCCGGTATGTGTAATGGGTCATACTCTTGGTGAGGGCTTATGGTCCGACTAGTGTTGGTTGAGACAAGGGTGGACACTGGTCCATCTCAAGCGAGGCATAACTAATATTAGGGTAAAATGACCTTAAGAGCCAAGGATGTGAAAATATGCTTGAAAGAGTTTAAATACTAAATCATGGGGAATCTTTATGTCTTTAGGGACATAATTGATCTTGATGGGATTACGACTTAAACATATCCGCTCGTTTTCATCTGAACTTTAAAAGTTAGCCGATTTGGAAAAAGGCTTCAAATTGACTAAAACGCCATTAGATAACGGGATTGGGCAAAATTACCTCAAGAGTAGTTTAGATAAGGGGTCCTATGTTCGAATTATTCTCCCGGTACTTATGTACGGGAGACTTGAGCTAAAAAGGGTTAAAGTCTTATAACATGTCATTTTGGTAAAATGTCATACCGGAGGGTAAAATTGGAATATAAAGGTTTTCCTAGAATAACCCACCACAATTGAAGTTGTGGTGGAGGATATAATGAGAAATCTTGATAAGAAAGTAGGAGGCATGCGCTATAATGCGAAATGCCTCCTACAAGTCGGTTGGGTAATTAATTTCGAACCGAAAAAATGATTTAAAAGCTAGAGGATCTGGGTTCGGATCAAGGTTTTAAAACCTACAAATGTGGGGGAAGGTTCAAAAAATGATAAACTTGAAGTTGGATAAAGTTCACTGCAAAAACTACAAAATGTTGGCTAGGTTCTTCACAGGAGTAAAAACTGCTAGTTCCGGAAACAAGTGTAACAACTGCCACTAAAATCCATAATTAGGATGGTAATTAACTATTAAGGAAACCCTAATTGAGAAACCCAAGTGATTCCGCATAAACCCTAAAAATTTTCATAACAATCGGAATCAGGATCAGGGCCCCTAAAACTCAGGGGGGGTTAAACCCTAGTGATGTTTATCTTCTAAATTTGCTGTAGAAATGAAATTTATTCGTTTAACTTACTCACCAAGGCTAATTGGGACACGAAACAACCTAGGCTAAGAAATAGACCCGTCGCGCCACGCGACGGGTATGCATGTCTTCTTCGCGTGGCGCGAGGGAGGACAATTTCCAGCTATAAATAGGGGACGTTGGCACTTGAACTTTGGTATAAAATCGACGTCCAAATTCTCTGTAACCATCGAGTTATAGCGAATATCGTTCACACAAAACACACACCGATCACGAAGTGCTGCCGCAATCAGGGTAATAACTCGATCGCTATTACGATTCAAAGTCCGATCGATTATAACTATCCAACGATAGTCCAGGTGCTGCTCAATTGAGCTTGTACTTTGATTATTCGTCGTGATTTCGACTTGAATATTTGAGTGTTGTTCGAATTCGGACTATGCTCTGTTATTCGTTGTGAATCCGATTGAATTATCGAGTATTGCACTGATTAATCGTTGTGAGGGTTTAATCTCGTGAATTGACGTAACTGCTGTATTAGTTACTAACCTGCCTGTGTGTGCATTGTGTTAAACTAGGTATAATCGAGGCTAATCAGTAGGCTTATATCTATTGCTCGTTAATCTGCAATGTGAGTCATTCTCTTTTCTCACAGTTTGTGAGTCATTCTTCTTTTTAAATTGTTTTCTCACCGTTTGTGAGTAAGTATTACAATACCTCAAATTATTTTCAAGGTTATAATTACAGGGATTAAGTCTTTGTAATCACCAAATTACAGCTGGTATGTGGGGTATTGTGCACATTACTATTTCTATCACTCTATGTGAGTGAGTATTACTCTATGTGAGTGATTATTACTCTGTGTGAGTAAACCGTCATTATTGGGGCGACGGGATCCAATATTGATATGACCACAGTCACAGATCCCGTCGAGTGACAAATACCCATTCTTGATAATTGGTTGATAGAAACATTGTAATCGCTCTTAATACTGTAAATTAATAACTAACGGGTCATTTTAGAAAATAGAATGATTCACTCAGTATTTCCCCGCTGACAAAACCTTTTTCAAACATGTTTCAGGTGATCTGTGTGATCCAGGAAAAGTGCAGTAAAGCACTATCAAGCTCAAGAAGTGGCTCAGTGTAAATAAACCAATAAAACGTGTTTTGAAAAATAAAGATTTCTGTGTGAAATCAACTTATTGTAAATTATGGGATTTATCCCTTAAAACTTTGTGTAATATATTAAACGAGCATTTTACGGTGAAAAGATCCTGTAATAAAAGACTTCCGCTGCCGCATAAATTAAATACCACGGGTACCACCGGGAACTGCTCGCGGCTCCCGATTCCGTCCAGGGTGGGTCGGGGGTCGTGACAACAAGTCCTTTTCACGCCACGCATTAGGATAAATGTGCTCCATCATGTGGCGTGAGGGAGCCTTGTTTCTACAAACATGTTTTTTTCGTCATTTTAACTTGCGTTGACCGTTTATTTTAAATAGTAATTGTTTTTAGTGTTTATGATAGGTTTTCTCTAAGGCGGGAACCAGATAGAAGGACAACCAAGCACACGAAGAACCGAATAATCTAAAACCGCCATTTCTGCAGGAGCATCCTATCGGGAAACCTTAAGTTTTCGACGATAACTTATTTATGAATAAACCGTTAAGTTGGTTTGTCTGGGTTATCCGTTAACCCAGGCTCGTACGTTAATTATTTTAAATAAAAAAAATCCAGGACCTAATTATCTGCATTTTTCTAATTAGTTATACGATAATGGGTTAGAGTGTTACATTTAGAGTATCTTCAATGGCGGTGGTATAATTGTCTAACCGCATGGCGATGTCAACATACACGCAGTGACCAAAAAGGACCAACGTTGGTTTTACAAGCAGTTGCCTCATACGACCTTTGGGTTTGGTAGACCTTCTTTGGTGTCATCGGGTGTATGAACGACATAAATACTTTCGAGTGTTTACCATTGCTAGAGGGTTACATTTCGAGTACGATACCGAAAGTCGGGTTTCATGTAAATGGAAATGACTACATGCATTGATCTATTTGGCCGATGGTATATACCCGCAGTATTCAAATAATTTGAAGAAGTTTTATGAAACACTCGATATAGAAAGACAATATTTTAAGAAACTGCAAGAGTCTTCGCGAAAGGATATCGATAGGTGTTTTGGGGTTCTTCAACAACGATAGCATTTTGTTAGAAATCCTTGTCGTGTATGGGATAAAGAAAAAATTAGAATAATGATGTATGCTTGTATCATATTGCATAATATGATTACAGAAGACGAAGGAAAAGCAATATGTCAAAACTATTTTCTGAAAGATGTTGTAGGAACACAAGTCACAATGGAGGAGAGAATCTTAAATGCTCAACTCTTGCGTTCCAAGGAATTACATAACGTATTAAAGAGGGGATTTGGTCGGGCATGCTTGGGCGATTCACCCAATTTGACATGATGGTGATGACGAAGAGGACTCAGAAGGCGAAGAAGAAGAAGATTTCGAAGTTCGAGCCTATGAAGACAAAGGTTTGGATGATGGAGATCATGAAAAAGGAGGCGACAACGGCGATGAAGACGAGTAGTATTAAATATATTTTATTGTAATGTTTTTTTTAATTTAATGAAATGTTATTTGTTTTTAAATTTTACAAATTTAGAGATTAAATAAAAATTAAAAATAATAATAATTGATTAATTATTGGTAGAGGGTTATGGGGCTCCATCCACTACACACGGATGTTAAATGACCCCTCATAACCCCCCACATTTGACTTTATTTGCCACTTGTCACATAAACCCCTAAAGGGGGTTATAGGGGGTTATGACGACACATGGCCTCATTAGAATTGTAAACTAACTGCACGAGCCTGTTCAGGTGGTTAGGGATGGAAATGAGTCGGACATTGGAATCTCATTCTCATACTTGATTTTATAATTGTGTCTCATATCTAGCTCATTACCTGTTGGGTATTTTTCAGGTATCGAGTATACCTCCTAATTTTTTTAAAGGTGTCGATTTGGATTTCCAAATACATTTCTTTATTACTATTATAACTAGTTATTTTCCGCCCGCGCGTTGCGGCGGTACCCAATGACTACAAAAGGCGTGTCAGCAACGGCAAACAGATACCAAATATCAAAACATAAATAAAATGACATGGTAAGGATAGTCACCCCGTAATAAAAAACGATTTTAAATCTATACTATATAATAAAAGAAACCACTTTGGGGACACTTGTCATTATATTAGACCATCTCTTATAGATAATCATTGAAATTCTTTATTAAAGTTTAGATATCTACAAATACGTATTTGTTTTAATATTTATATTAAATAATATTTATAGCTATGTAATTTACAATGTAAGATACTTGAAAAATGTTGGGTTGCATATAACATCCTTCAAAAGTGGGTTTAGTTGTACGTTACATAGCTACAGGTATATAAAAAAATTTGTATATTAAAGATATTTACCAATTAATACAATCTATATCTATACTATATAATAAAAAAACTTACAGGGACATAAATCGCAATTTTTAAATTAATTGACTGAAATAGTGATTTTTGACAAACCACAAGGACGAAAACAGTAATTAACTCAATTAGTTATTACTTTTATATTTATCTATTTACTTTAAATTCAAACTAAACTTAGTTATCTAATTTGATCTTAACTATATATCTGAACGTTTTGTTTAGTTTGGTATCAAATAGATTTTACGAAACTTGAAATAAAATTAACTAATTTATAGAGTTTTAAATAAAGGGTTACATTTATTGAGATTTCGTTAACAAATTTTGCAACAACAGAGTAATCTATTTTTATCACGAAAACCAATCTTTGTATTAATATACTAAATCTTTTTATTTTCACTATACAAAATTACATTTACTCAACCCATGTAATACATGAGGTTTTTTAAGATATAACTTTTTATTATTTGATATATAAAATTAGATTTATTCAATTCGTACAATATACAGGGTTTTTTAAGGATTTATATTTTTTTATTATTTAGTACAGAAAATTACATTTATTCAAACCGTGTAATACGCATATTTTTAAAGATGTAATTTTTTTTATTATTTGGTATATAAAATCACATTTATTCAACACGTGTAATAAATGGGGTTTTTTAAAGATGTATTATTTTATTATTTAGTAAAAAATTATTTAGTATATAAAATTTATTTATTCAACCCGTGTAATACACGGGGTTATAACCTAGTAACCTAATATATAATAATAGGACTCACACGCCCTACACGTTGGAAATTCGGTTGTTTTCAGTTCAGTTATTATGGTGCTAACACGTTAAAATACGGATGAGCTCGGTACCGGTAACGGCAGTGAAAGTACCGATCCAGAAAATCATCGAATATAGGTACCGGCATCGAAAATGCTCGGTACAATACGGTATGGTATTTGAAGGTAAAAATCAATAAATACAGGTATGGTGCTAGACCGATATCGAACCGAAAGTAACGATTCTGAAAACGCCAAAAGGTGGGTACCAAATTGGTACCGAAAATGATTTGGTATAGTAAATTTGGTACCGATACGATACGTGTTCGTTTACAGGATTTGATACAATTTGCTCATCAATTATCTAAATATCCAAGTGAATTTTACATGCTACAATTCATTCATTACAGAAAAAGACAAAAAAGAAAGCAAAATAAGTTGTGTGTATATAAAACCTCATTCAAACGAAATACAGTTTACTTACTATGTGTATGAAAAGTAATCTAAACGGTGCAATTACTTGCATTGCTGCGTTGCTACAGGATTTGATGAGCTAGTTACCAACCGGTACCGAAAAACAGATGTCATTTCTAGTCTATCTCTTTCTATTTCTTTTCTATATATCCAAAAGTTGGTACCGGTACCGAATATACCTAGTATGGCATGGTTCGGTACAGGTCGGTATTGGTACGGCACCGGTATTTGAGGGTAAAAACCGGTGAATACCTGTACGGAACCGGTACCAAAAATACACCGATTTGGTAAATTTGAGACCGGTACCTATACCCAATACCATTTGCTACTTGCATTGCTGCGTTGCTATAGGATTTGATGTGCTCGTTACCAACCGGTACCGAAAATACTGGTACCGAAATCCCCAAAAGTGGGTACCAGTACCGAATATACCTAGTATGGCACGGTTCGTCGGTATTGGTACGGCACCGGTATTTGAGGGTAAAAACCGGTGAATACCTGTGCGGAACCGGTACCAAAAATACACCGATTTAGTAATTTTGAGACCGGTACCTATACCCAATACCATTTGCTCATCTCTTAATCATATATGAGTTTTAAATAATTCTAATCTAATTCGAATATTAATTTAATAATCTAATTGTAATATTAATTTAATAATAAATCCATTGTAATATTAATTTAATAATAAATCACTGTTCATTATGTTTATTTTTTATCATATATGAATTATCATAAAATTTTTGTTTATATAATAACTATTATAAATTCAAAATATACACTACGCACATATAAGTTTTATCATAAATAAATTGTAACTTCATAATTTATATATAGTTTTATTCATATACTTCACACCACATAAAACATTAATAATATTATCAAATACATACAACAAATTTTTTTTCACATAATGTACTTACTATATTATGTCACTAATAGATAAAATATAAATAGAAATAGAAAATTTTGGGTATATAGTTTCGGGTAATCAGACCAGATATCACCTAATCCCATACACGCATTTTTTTAAACTAATCCCATACCCCTCGGGCTTCGAGTATACCCAACCCATGTTTTTTCGGGTTTCGGCTATAGCCGTCGGGCTCGGCTTTTTTGCCATCCCTTGTTGTTGCGTGGAATACAGTGTTAGGGATGATAATGTGTTGGGTATGCTTAATCCTAGATTCATACCAGGTCGGTTGTAAAATCTTGCATAATATTAGGTTCATTACTTGTCAGGTATTTACCTGTCAGGCATTGGACATACCTGTAGGTACCGGATATACCCGTTAGTGTTTTAAAAAATATACGTTGAGATTTTGACATGGGCGTAGCTTAGTGTGAGCCCCCCTGGCGCCTATTTAGTAGGTTAAGCTCCGCCACTGGATTTTCATGCATACACAATTTTTTGCTTTCTTTCATAATTATATGTTTTTAAAATTTAGACAATATCCCATTGGATAGAGGTAAGGTATGCTTACATCCCACCCTCCTCATACCTGACCATTAGCTTTTGACTATGAGTGAGATTACACTGGGTATCTTTATTGTTGTTCTAAAATTCATACAATATATTAAATTATGATAAATAACACACGTGTTATCATGACCATATAAATAGTTAAGACTAGTTTTTTACGCGTGTCGCGCGTTGCGCCGACAACCTAGCGTTTGCAGCTTCGTTACATGTATGTGGTACAATGATGACATTAACGTATACATGACATATAGTACGCGGTACAATGATGACATTAACGTATACATGACATATACAGCAAAGCGGCCCACCGCGTGGTGTCGGCTCGTTAATCGTAATTTTGCCATTAATAATTTACACTAAAAGAAAACCATTTCGTTTTAGTATTTTTACAGCCTAAATCAATCCCCGCAAACATATAAAACAGAGTACCATTGTAAGTTTCCTGAATCAAATAGTAACAAACTACAAAGAAATTATGAGAATAATAGTACTTTGGTCTTCTTCTTTAATCGTATGAAGGGACATGTATGTATGAGTTGAAGAAATATACGTACCAACCAGTTTCAATGGTGTTGAGATTGTCACAGAAAGAACCAGAATTGACCCACATTTGTGATAGACTAAACTCAAATCCATCTGTCACCTCTGGATTCCACACATTTATGCTTGGCTTTTGCTCCTAGTATTGTTCTTCACTTACATAACCAACTGTATGTTCTTCATTAGTGACAATATTTATATTTTTAGCAACAAATCTTTGGTTTATGTAAACAAAACTAAAGAATATCACTTACTTGAATATTAAATACAAAAATTATTATGTTTCCAAAAATAATATTATGGTCTGTGAAACAATCTTGTTCAAAATTTCTTCTGATCGGAATTGTTTCCTCCGGGCAGTATTCGCTGGATAAACTCCATAGTTGATACATTTTCTACTGCATCCCTGGATGATGATGATGCCCGTATGGTCTCTTCGGTGGGTCCTAATATTTATTTAAAAAGTAATAACAAAATAAATATAAAGAAGAAAAACAATGAACTTTGTAAATCGTAAAGAAGTAAAGTTAAACCCACCAACGACGTTGTTCCTTTCTGCACCGGGTGGTCAAAAGTTGGCTGGTGATGAACAACGACACAATCCAGTATGTCTCCATATAGGCTCTGTGTCAAATTATTTAAAAATTTATGATTAAAGATCTCCGATCATACATCTGTAGGCCCATCGGAGCCCGACCGCCATGTTGTAATTCGCCACATCACGAGCATTAACCCTCCAATTGACACTAATTCCCCATAGGCCGTTGGCTGTTCGGTAGCACCAAAAGAAATTGGTAAATACATTCTAGAAGTTGCAAACGTTGAAATAACAAACTGGGGACTTCCAACTTGACCCGCTTCACATCTAGGGATGCTCTTTGTCACACCCCAACCGATGGCGAAATCATCGGGGCGCGGCACTGAGCGAAACAGATTGTCCAGAAGTTTCCACAACAACTATTCTTACAAATTCAGTTAAGTGATACGTCTCATACCGTATCCCAAATAAATAAACAAGTTATCATAGAATTCAACTAAACAAACAATACTATTTCGACAACGCAGATTTAATTTATTACAAACCAAATGTTTAAAAGTACGGCCCAGAGTCATTAAGACTCGTCCGGACAAGATCTACCGACAACTAATGCCATAGATGCTTGATCGAACAACTCCAACGGCTCCATGGCTATAGTTTATTTGCTTCTAGAGACCCCTAGGTAGGCTACGACCAACAACTGCTAGATGGGCTCTAAAGCTTTATTATTGCCTCGCTTTCCTAGCAAGTAAGCATCCTAATTACCTGTCACATACGTTAAAATAAAGTCAATACATAAAATGTAAGGGTGAGCACACAAGTTTGATAATAGCATATAGAGTTCGAATAGTTTACGCATAACCAGGCACGTACACAGAGGAAAACGATGCATGTTAATTATCGACATGGGACCATCGGTACCAACGACTGCGGGTTGACCGTCCGAGACGGTTCGCAATACATGATTACCACCGTAATCCATGCAAGTATTTGTCCTTAACAACCCCCGTGTGAACGGGTGCTGAGTCCAAACTATAGTACTATGTTGCTAAGGCAGGTAGATAGCACTCCACGTGTAAACATAATAAACAGCATTCATTTAGTCAAATAGCACATGCAAGTTGGTTAGCGTTCAAATAGTTTGTGTTTGATTGTGATTTGATAGGTAATGTATGTAACACCCAAAAGTGCTAAAAGCAAAAAGGGATCGAGTATACTGACAGTGATTGATTGTGGATTGAAGGGAGCGCTGAGGGTAAGATTAGCCTGAACAGTTCGATAGCATAACGATGAGTAACGCGGAAAAGTAAACAAGTATGGATGGATCGAATGGGCTGGTCAATCGAACGACAGGTTCGATCGGACGGCTTGTTCGATCGACTGGTGTATCCGATTGGACAGTCCTGTTCGATCGGCCGGTTGGCTCGATCGGCTGAACCATTCGAGTGGATTGTTTCTTCCTCTAGTGTGTTTGTGTCAGGGGATTTGAACTTTTGAAGTTTTTGTTGCAGTATTTGAGAACACTGAAGTGTTCCTACCTTTTCAAGTCGTTCGATCGAACGGTTCATTCGATCGGCTAGCTCGCTCGATCGGCTAGCTCACTCGATCGGCTAGGAGCTTCAAGGTTAGCCCTCAATTGAATGTCACTCGGTCGAATAGTCTATTCGATCGGCTGACACTCTCTACTACGAACAAGTTGTGAAAACGATTAAGTATTGAAGCATAGTATCTCATGATCCGAACAGTAATGTTTACCCATCGAGTGACCCATTCGATTGAACATTACTTCGTCAATACTATTCTTCAAAAGTTTGGGAGTGTGGGGCCAGGTGCTAGCCAATCGGCTGGCCCGGTCGATCGGCTGGCATATCCGATCCGCTGGGCTGTTCGGCAGCCTAGCCGTTCGGCCAGCATTTCTGACCTGGTCGGCCTTTCGTCTAACACTTGGTTGTTTGTTTATCTGTCATTCATTCTTTCAAGGTATCTTGACAACGTGTTGAACTATGATATCCTTCGTTCCCACCTGTTCCCTTGGCTCGAACAGGAATCACCCAAGTCCGGCCGGTTGAACGGTTTGGAATGCCGGTTTGTAGTTTAACCGTTATCGGTGAACCTTGTTTATAGACCCGAATCTTGAACCTCTTAACTGTTAGAATGATTTGTTAGCCGATTCAAGCTCCGTTTCTATTGATTTGAAGGCATTGAGTGTAAAAGAGTTGAAAGAAAGTTGGAAATCCTTCTTTCAATCCTTTACATCATGAAAATGTTTAGATCCATGGTGGATCTTAGCTTGTTTATATGGAAATCGGTTAGATCTAAGCTAATCATAGTGGAATGAGGCCAAAACATGATGTTCTTTAAGAACACCATGATGACATCACCCAAGAACACTTAGATCTTGGTGATTTCACGGTTAAATTCCAAGTTTTGAAAGATAGAAAGGTGTAGAATCAAGTGATGATCAAGGACGTACAAGAATTAGAGTGAAAACTTACCGGGATTGAGAGAAATCTGAGAAAAGGTGAAGAAGATGCCTGGTTCGGTCAGAGCTTTCCAAAAGTAGAAAGTATGAAAATGACAGCCCTATTTATAGGCTTCCAAAAGAGGAAAGTGGCAGCCGATCGGCTGGGAACTCCGATCGGGTGGGCTGCTCGATCGGCTGGCAGGGTGCTAGCCGATCGGCTGGCCTGTTCGATCAGGATGCTTCCTGTTCGATCCGCCACGCACTTCGAATGTTTTGCGACGATTTTCGATGTTTCGATTTCGATGGGCGATGATACAGATACGATAGAGTTCCTAGTCAAATTACTTTTAATCCCAACCACTATATCTAACATACAATCTTCCATAAGTTACGTTTCGATGTCGGTTTCGATTGAGTTCGATTGCCTTTCGAGTTTCGATTCAATTTTTGATTGATTTGATTGATTACCACACCAGACATAAAGTAAACACGCACAATTAACACATAAGGCACACACACACGTATATCAATACCTTAATTCGCATAATTCGAGCCTCGAGTTCGATTGATTGTTAGATCGGTTTGATTGCTGATTAGGTTATTTATCGCATTGTTACTTCCTATCATTCATAGTCGTAGATCGGTTCGCATTAAAACACGTTCGATTACTTCGATTCTGGCTGATTACAACACTTACTCCACATAATACAACTAAAACACAAAATCGACTATCTATAGTCAAAGAAGGTCAAAGTTGACTTGGACTTTGACTTTGACTTTGACATTCGAAAACACGGGGTGTTACACTCTTAATTTTATATTTAACTCATTGGAGAACTCAAATCAACCAATTTTCAAGTAAATGGGTCGAAATTAACATCTCTAGTTAACACTTAAGTATGCGTAGAAATACTATATGGATCACATCTAGGTATGCTCTTAAGTTATATATTTGACTCATCTTAGAACTCGAATCAACCTATTTTCAAGTAAATGGGTCGAAATCAACATTTCTAGTTAACACTAAAGTATTTGTAGAAGTACTATATGGAAAACATCTAAATGCTTTTATTAATTCCAAAACAGTGAAGGGTGATTTACATGAGACCTAGGATTGGTGTAAAGCATGAAGTTTGTTTTGGTCAAAAATTACCGAAGTAATTAAGTGATCAAATTAGTTAAGTGAGGTAGTGTGCTAGAAATGTGTGTTGAAAAATATATTAGCCAAGTTAATTACAAAAACAGTTTAAGGATACGACTCAGGATATAGAGTTGTATCTATGATCAAACAATGAGCAAAAAAGTAAAGGTTGACACGTGATATACGAGGAAAGCCCTTGATCAATCTAGATCGCCGGCACAAAACCTCGGGAGCTGACAATCGCAGCTGCCTAGTTCTTCTATTGCTTCAAATATCAGGATACAGTGCAGGATGTGGTGCGGATCAACTAGGTGTTACAAGGTAATTCGAATACAAGTGTTTGTGTATAATGTTTGCAGTGAGCTAGAGAGCAAAAGTGTTCGAAAGTGTGTGTGAAAGATTGCGTGCCTTAATCTGATCCGCCCCCATCTATTTATAGTAAAAGAAATGCAACAAACTATCCTAAATAACCGGGATCCGGCGAATATTCCCCACTCGAACGTTGCAGACCTGGTCTTTCGGGTTCAACGTCTCTCACATAACAGATACGCCCGAGTCTTGAGGAGAAGAAGTCCATCTGACCGTTGGTGACTTGTAGCCTCTTACCTGCACGTGAATTATTAGGTTAACACCAGGATATCGCCCAGGATGTTACCAGTATCCCGATTCAGTATCCTGATCACAAACAAAAAACCAAAAGCAGGATATTAGTCAGGATATGCACGCACAGAAAATGAACAAAGGCAGTGTGCATTTTCTTGACTTTGATAGACTTAAATATGCAAAAATTAAAATAAAAAATAAATAAATTGACACCTATTATAAAATACTAATATTCTAAAGATTAACTTACCATGGTGTCATAGAACTTGAGATAGAAATGTGACTTAGGGATGGATAATTTGATCTCAAGAATTTCTGCAACTGCAATACTCAACTTTTTGTTTACATCATGAAACTATAGCCTCCATTTGCTACATTAGAATACAGATAAGGTCGCCATAACCCTAACCATCATTGCTAATGGGGATGCGTCTTTGAAACCCTAACAGACGCTGTTACCAGGCAACGGAGGACGGCAGACGGGGATTTGATGGCACGTGCGGCGGAGGACGGTGGTGGTCACGTTGATGGTGACGGTGGAAGACAGCGACACATACGATATAGGCGGTGTTCTGATTGCTGGTAGGTGTGTGGTGAATGGTTGAGTGAATGTGCAGACGTGAGCGATTGATTGAAGGTTTGGCAGGTGTGTGGAAGACAATGGGACAACAAAAAAGACAACATTTCTTAGGGGCAGTTTTGTCATTTGGTCGATCACCGACCTTTGTATTTAAGAGTATATAAATATTCATAAATGAAAATATATTATAATATTAATCTCAACAAATAATTTTGTATTTCGTAGTAGTGAAAATAACACCTTTGAGTACTAACTTATTTTTTTAACAGATTCAAGTTCTATGGTTTCAATTTCATAACACCTTTGAGTATTAAAGAATAGTCGTTAGTTTTTCAGTAAAATAAGTGTAAAATGACTAAAATATGCTTATATAATTTTTCGTTAGTACTCAAAAGTGTTACCTTCAATAAACCACAAGGACTATCTGTGTAATTAACTCTAGAAAATATAAAAATTCACTATATTTGTATAAAATAATATTATGAAATATGATACATAAAAATATTTAATAAATATATTTCTAAAATTATTAATATATATACAATTACCAAAAGTAATTATGAGAGAAACACTATAGTAGAGACAATGTTTAGTTGTTTTAAATAATTTTTTAAATAACTATTTTCAAAAAGAATTATGATATATATATATATATATATATATAGGGAGAAGATCATGCGAGAACCACCTCTTATTGTGAGAACCGCGAGAACCAATGTGAACACACCAAAAATGCCTAAAAATAGCTAAAAATCACATAAAAAAATTTTTTTTGATTTTTTTAATATTTTTTAGGTTAAAATCGCTACTTTTCGAAGCAAAAAAAAAATTTTTTTTTTTTAATTTTTTTTTTTTAAAAAAAAATTTTTTTTTTTTTGCTTCGAAAAGTAGCGATTTTAACCTAAAAAATATTAAAAAAATCAAAAAAAAATTTTAGATTTTTTTTTTAATTTTTTTAGATTTTTTTTAGATTTTTTTAGGTTTTTTGGGGGTTTAGTTTTTAGCATTTTAGCTTGGGTGGGGGGGGGGGGTTAGGTTTTTGGGGGGTGGGGGAGGGGGTTTAGGTTTTTGGGGGGGGAGGGGTGGGGGTTAGGTTTTTTTTAGGTTTTTTTAGGTTTTTTTTAGCTTGGGGGGGGTTTAGGTTTTTGGGGGGGGGGTGGGGGTTAGGTTTTTTTTAGGTTTTTTTAGGTTTTTTTAGGTTTTTTTTAGGTTTTTTTAGCTTGGGGGGGGGGGGGTTAGGTTTTTTTGGGTGGGGGGGGTGGGGGTTTAGGTTTTTGGGGGGGGGGGGGGTTGGGGGTTAGGTTTTTTTAGGTTTTTTAGCTATTTTAGGTTGTGTTCACATTGGTTCTCAAGGTTCTCACAATAAGGGTGGTTCTCGCATGAGCTCCTCCCTATATATATATATATATATAGGGTCAGGATTTAGAGAGAACGGTGAAAAGTGTGTGAACGATTTTGGTGGTGACATGTGGCATTGATGTTAAATTACACTAAGGGTAATATTGTCAAAAAACTCACTCACATAATGTTCAAAATAAAACGTCATAAAAACACACTCGATTCAGAAAAACGCCAAACAGTCAAAAGCTATTTTTTAAGCTATAATTTACAACAACTCAAAAAAACCATTTTGTTGAACGCCATAAAACACTCAAAAGCTATTTTTTTGAGCTATAATTTACAACAGCTCAAAAAAACCATTTTTTGAACGCCATAAAAAAAGCTACTTTTTTAAGCTATAAATTACAACAGCTCAAAAAAACCATTTTTTTGAGCTAGCTCCTAGTTAAAACGCCATAACCAAAAAAAGCTATATTTTCAGGGTCCAAAGTGTAACTTATAGCGTGAACAAGTGTAAACAAGTGTGAACACAAGTATTTAATTAGTTTTTTTGAGCCAGCTCCTAACTAAAACGCCATAACAAAAAAAAACTATATTTTAAGGGTTCAAAGTGTAACTTATAGTATGAACAAGTGTAAACAAGTGTGAACACAAGTATTTAATTAGTTTCAAGCCAGCTCCTAGTTAAAACGCCATAACAAAAAAAAACTATATTTTCAGGGTCCAAAGTGTAACTTATAGTGTGAACACAAGTATTTAATTAGATTCATCATACACAGCTTTGGGGAATGTGATTGGAAATAAAAGAATTCATACTCCAATGAAGACACACAGAGCTCCCAGTTAAAACGCCATAACAAAAAGAAAAGCTATTTTTTGAGCCATAATTTACAACAACTCAAAAAACCTATTTTTTGAGCCATCCGCCTAAATTAATATTTTTTAAGCTCAAAAAAATCATAACTTGTACTGTAAAAACACCGTAAAACACGCAGTTCAGAAAAACGCTATGAAAAACTCAGTTGAAAACGCCATAAAATACTCAGTTCAGAAAAATGCCATGAAAATACCTAGTTAAAACGCCATAAAAACACCTAGTTCAGAAAAACGACATGAAAATACCTAGTCTAAAACGTCATAAAACACCTAGTTCAGAAAAACGCCATAAAACCTGGTTAGTTATTTTTCGAAAAGTATATCAATAGTATACTCATTGGAAAGATAAAAAAACGTTGAGTTTTATGGTGTAATTTTTTCGAAAAATAATCACGTATAAAAAAGTTATTGTCGTTTAAATATGATGGGGGAAAATGGCATGTGATTAGCATGTGCACCTTTGTTTGGATCTTTCTATTTTACCCCTCCTGGTAGTTCCAAGACCCCTATTATTTACAAAAATGCCACCGCATCAATCTCAGCTACAAACCACTAAGATCTTGTGGCTGAGAATCGTTCTTTGAGGCGTTCTCTCCTGATCCTGTTTCTATATATATATATATATATATATATATATATATATATATATAGGGGACCGCTAAAATGAGAACCACCTCGAGTTGTAAGAACCGTGAGAACTACACCGTGCGGGGCGAGGGTGACCAAATTTTTTTTCATAAACGTAGTTGCGTGTATTATAAACACATTTGTACAAAAAATTCAAAAAAATATGCCGTGTGTGTAGTTTTGAGCACCACAAGTTTGTGTTTACGGGTACCGTAAATCTAACCGGAAAATTTACGGGTACCGTAAACACAAACTTGTGGTGCTCAAAACTAAACACACGACATTTTTTTTGAATTTATTTTTACAAATGTGTTTATAATACACGCATCTACGTTTATGAAAAAAAATTTGGTCCACCTCAGCCCGGATCAAAAAGTTCTCACGGTTCTTACAACTCGAGATGGTTCTTATTTTAGCGCAATTCTATATATATATATATATATATATAGAGAGAGAGAGAGAGAGAGCTCATCCATATTATCTCAAATATAATATACGTTACATTATGTCATATTATGTTGTGCTGTATTATGTTACATTCTTTGTTTGCTTTAGGTAACATTACATTACATTATACTATACTACGTGATGTCATGTTATCTAAACTAAATACAAAATATAATATATGATATGATATAATATAATATGATATGCTAAAATATAATATTCTTTGTTTATTTTAATCAACAATAGATTATATTATTTTATATTATATGATGTGATTTCATGTTACCTAAAATAAATATTTTTTTTGATATAGTATAATATAATATAATATAATATAATATAATATAATATAATATAACATAACATAACATAACATAACATAACATAACATAACACAATGTTTATATAATATATTATTAAATAAACTAAACAAAGAATAATATTATGTAATATAATATTAACTAAAACAAAAAAGAATCGTAATAAAAATTTGTAGGTCCGAATATAATAAAAGATAAAAAAACGTGTGTGTTATATTCTATATAATAACAATTGATGATGGATCTTGGCTACAGTACAAACTTTAACCCTGGAATTACACTTAATTACAATAATGACATTTGTTTCCTTTCTATTTTGATGTGAAGTTATATGTTTATATTGTATGCTTCACTTTTAAATAGAGTTGGTGTGGTTACATTAAATATAAAATATCAAATAGTTCTTATATTTTTTACAAAGATGATATTATTTTATTAATAAGTGGTATGTATCAGTTTTAAAACTATAAAGATCATATTATTTTATTAATAAGTGGTATAAATTCAATTTTGTATGTTTTACGCCGGTTCGCGCATGTCTTTTATTTCTCTTTACGTCACGCAGCGGTATAAATTCACAATTTTGTTTTATGATTTTTACTGGTTTTGATGGATGTTTGCTTGCTACTTAGCGAGGGACTGGGCTTAACCAAACGAATTCTCGTCGCATAGCGCGGGGTATTTTTACTAGTTATATATATTATTAGCAAGAACCCATGAACAGTAGCTAAATAATTTTTTTAATATAATTATAATTTTATTATCATGCTTAGTTATTGTTATATATATTAGGAACCTGTAAAAAGAATATTTTTCGTGAGAAGTGTGAGAAGGCATAAGAATTGACATGTAGGCATCATGTTTGGGTTGTTTTGGCATGAAAAACACCAAACATAACAATTTAAGACACAATGCAATGAATTCAAGGCTTAAAACTTGAAACATTGTGCCAAGTACATTAAGTAGCGTGTTTTAAGTGTTAAGAAGTGTTTTTTAGTTGTGTTTCAAATTTCACGCCCATAATACGTTGCATTGTGTTTTTAATTGTTATGTTTGGTGTTTTTATTGGCAGAACAACCCAAAACATCATGCCTAAGTCCAAAACATGATGCCTACATGTCTATTTCTATGCATTCTCACACTTCTCACGAAAAAGTTCCTTTTTACAGGAACCTCACCCTATATATATATATATATATAGGGTAGGGATCCTAAGAGAAGTCCACCCTATTTGAGAAACTTGAGAAGCATTCTGGACCACACATTTTCTCTAAGCTTTTCGTAGTATACACATATGTATATTATAAAATTGACTATATACATATATGTATATTATCAAATCTTGAATTATACACATATGTATATAGTCAATTTTAAACTATACATATGTGTATATTACGAAAAGCTTTGGGAAAATGTGTGGTCCAGGATGCTTCTCAAGTTTCTCAATTAGCCTAGTGCTTCTCACGTGATCCTAACCCTATATATATAGTGTGGATCCTGAGGATAGTGTGTTTTTCCTAGAAAGTCAAGGAAGCGATCTGGGCGATCTGATGGGTGTGTTTAATGGTTGAGATGAAGTCAATGGCAATCTTGTAATATTTATGTTTATTTAATTGATTGTTTTAAAAGGGTAGGGGTAATTTTGTCAATTAACGTGTTTTAAATCAATCACATAACCGTCAGGAATTCCCAACTCCCTATTTTCATGCGATTTTCTCTATCTCTATCTACACCCACTTTCGAAACCCCAATTCGTACCAAAAATACCAATAATCATGGATGAAGATAATAGATTTTGCTTGTTTTATAAACGTAAGAGCAATCTGACATTGTGTTATGTGTTTTATAAGGCGCTGACTGTTGTTTGGTGTTTGTTATTGACCGAATATCTTGGGTGCAAGCAAGAGATTCAAAAACCAGATTACTACTCAAGGTATAGAGAACAGCGGCAGAGGAGAAGGAAGCCGTACGAAGGGCCCCAAAGTTGCATGTATGTGTTTTAACTTAAAGACGTAGTTATGGTTTAATGAGCAGCGATTAGATGAGTTTTATAATGTGTTTTTGTTGATGTGTTATACCATCATACTAAACTTTAGAGCCTCGGAATATATAAAGTGGAGATTTTTTGAACCCTATTTTTGGTTTTAGTTGTGTTTTCATAAAGACAGGGCAGATGAATCCAAGTGTTCATTTGTGTTTTAGTTAATTGTAGTTGTGTTTTTGTAAACAAAAGCGCAGATGAATCCCTGCCTGTTTGGACTGTTTTAGTTGTGTTTTACACAATGGGTGTAAAAAAAAGAAGTTTCCATGACCCTGTATAGTTGTAATGTCACACCCCAACCGATGGCGGAAACATCGGGGTGTGGCACTAAGTGTTCAGATTGCTCATGAGTTTCCATAACACTATAGTTTCAATATAGATTAATTTGAATTTAAAACATTGTCTAAACAAGTTTCACAACCCCATGTATGGATTACAACACATCAAAATATTGTTCAACTTGATAATTAACTAGGTGAGTTTCTAAGCATCATCCTAGCTTGTTTCTGACTTTCCTCAGCTACTATCAACCTGCAACATGTATTAAAATAATGTCAATACAATAATGTACTGACGAGTATACAAGTTTGAATATATAGTATAATAGTTTAAAAGACTCATATCCGTCATGTAAACATATAAAAGTTTCAGCCATGCTAGTTCACGCAGTCCAAGTGATAGCCCAAGTATCCCAATGTGTTAACCACCTTCCCAAGTCTCAAGGAAAGCAAAATAGACTCTTCCAAACAATACCCCCGAGAATAATGGGGAGGTGCATATACTCCTATAGTGCTACTATTGTTAAGGCAGAACTAAACACAAGGATTAAACGTTCACATAGCATAAAGTATCAAGAATCAAGAATCCAAAAGTACCAAGTTTCACATTTATAGAGGATAGAGTATGATTTCAAACAAGTTTCAAGTATCCAGTTTATAGAATACATGTTGCATCCCAAAGTATTTAAAACAAAAAGGGATCGAGTATACTCACAGTGGGTGCTAAGTATCGACACCTACTGATTGGATCGAAGGGAGCGTTGAGATTAGCCTAATTATAGTTTAACAGATAAGCGTCGGACAGAAAGTAGAATCTTGCAAAGTGTCGGACCAGTCTCCTGTTCGGATGGCCATCCGGACGGATGGTCATCCGGTCGGATGACCTGTTGACTAGACGGATCACCATCCGGTTGGATGGTCATCCGGACGGATGACCATTCGATCGAATGGTCATTCGATCCAAAAGGTGTGTTTCCAAAATGTTTCAACTTTTGAACTTTTTGTTGTAGTATAAGTCCAAGTAGTTCGATCGGATGGTCATCCGATCGGATGGTCATCCGATCGGATGACCGTTCGGTCGAATGACTGTTTGAGTGTAAGTTTCAAAGTTCAAAGTTCTGATTCAAAATAGTTTAAATGTTGAAGGTTGTGAGGAACATGTCGTTCAGTCGGATGACCGTTCGATTGGATGGTCGTCCGATCGGATGGTCATTTGACTGGTGCGATCTGTTCCTTTTGCAACCTTCGTAAAGTTTCTAAGTTTAAGTTTAACAGAATCGACATGGTAACATATCAAGACAACGGAAACCCACTAAGGTTTAGCTCGTCTAATCGGATGGGAATCACCCCGTTCGACCGGACGGCTGTTCTTGGTTGGGTTTCATGTCTGACCCGCAACCCGGTCATCTTCTCCGGTGGAAATCAGTTATCGAGCCGACTCCAAACTAAGGAACAAGTCCTAAGCCTGTTTTTGGATCTAGATTCCGCCGTTTTGAGTAAAAGTGTTTAAGAAAGTTTGAAGGTAAACATGAAATTGACTAAAAAGCTTAGATTTGGCAAAGATTCATGGTAAAACACATAGAAATCTCCTAGATCTGAGCTAAAGCTTGACGAAAATGACATCACACAGCTGATTGTTCAAGCCGCCATGATGACGTCAACCTCAAGAGCTTGAATCTTAGTGATTTCACGGTGAAAAGTGTGATTTTGATGAAGAATCGTGTGAGGAAATGTGTATAAATGAAAGTTGTACAAGAATTAAGTGGAAAACTTACAAGAATCACCGAAAATGGAAGAAAAGTGACTTAGAACGGAGAGTGCGTGCGCCTGGTCGGAGGAGTTTGTCACATCAGTGAAGAATGATGTGACAGCTCGTATTTATAGTGTCAGAGGTGAGAAAGGCGGTGCTAGGAAGCTGGGTCGGATGGTCGTTCGGTCGAATGGCCCTCCGATCGGATGGTCATCCGATCGGATGTCCATTCGGACAGTCCAATCCTTTCAGCTACTTTTCCGTCTTTGGTTCGTTTTGCGAGTTAGGTTAAGCGTTGCATTACGTATTATTGTGTAGTATTATTTCATGACAAGATTGTTTAATTAACACAAAAGATTCGAAGTTTACATAAGTGTCAGGCCTCTAGTTCCTCGTTTAACAAGTCTCAAAGTTTTATGAGTCTCAAGAGTCAAGAATCAAGTATCAAGAGTCCAGCGTCAAGTCTCTAGAATCAAGCATCTAGTATTAAGTATCAAGTATCAACGATCAAGGATAAAGAATCAAGTATCAAGAATCAAGTATCACCAAGATTCAAGTTTCAAAGTATCACGATTCACAAAGTTTCTAGATTCAAAGTTCCAAGATTCAAGTATCAAAGAGTCAAGTTTCACATAGTATAAGGACACAAAAAGGGAAAAGTTCAGGGACGCAGGGGGTTACATGTAATCCAATATAGAAGGCGTATGTGTGTTTTAGTATTGAATATAAGGTTGTTGTAAAAAAAATTGAATGCTTAAAAAATGTTTTTTAGTAAGACGGAGGAAGAGTGAACGATTAAAGGGAAAATGGCTTTCAAAAAAAACCCGGAAACAAACCTGATCAACCAATTAGGTTGGACGAATCAGAAACGGACGAATCATCACCTATACAAGGTGCGGTTACTTATGGAGTGAGGGTGGGGGGTTATTTGTAAAGTTAATTGTCTGACCACTTGTGTTTTGTTATAAGCAGTTATAGTTGGTAACAAAACAACTGAAACGGTAGACAATGTTAGTGACTGTGCACAACCCCCGCCTGCTGGCACCATTATGTCAAGATATTGCCAATCTTTTCCCATACGTAATGGATAGAAATGTTGAATTACAATCTGAAACCGTCCAACTTCGTGAATTGCCTATATGTAAGTTGGAAGTACACTCAGACCTACCCTAAGTTTGTTGTGGTAAACACAATGCACTACTAACATCAACTTTTATGTGTTTTTTTCAGCTGATGCAAAACAGAAGGGTATCAAGACTGTTAAGAAACGGAAGGGCCAGAAAGCTGCAATCAAACCGAAGCAAAAGTAGGTTGTTGTTAAACCAACAGATAAGAAACCTGATGAAGTAGCAAACGGTAGATTGGAATGATACACTGATTACTAGTAATAAGTTTGTCTTGCTAATAAGTTTTATATGTTGGTGTGTTGTCAGATGCCAGCATAGAAGATTCAGATGACGACTTTGACAACCCTCCATGGAAAAAAGCGAAGTCGGATCCTAAGCAACCCGTAATTGAAAAACACAACAACCCCCGGTTGCTCGATCAAGCGAAACCTCAAAAACACGCAAACAGTCAACAACGATCAAAACTTACCTACCATTAGCAGATGGGAAACTGACATTACGAACCGCTCTTCGCCACATGGGGGACTGATGCAAACTTTGAACGAAGATCAACGGGCTGCGGTCAAAAACACAGGGTTTGGATCAATACTTAGGTTTAAAATGGGTCAAATTTCATTAGCTTTGGGATGGTGGTTGGTGAAAAACTACGACCCTAAAACACGAGTGTTAAACTGCGGTAGCCACCACATACAAATTACGGAGGAATTGGTGCACGATGTCTTTGGCGTACCGAAAGGGAAGGTAGAAATAAAAGAGGTTGAGAGAGCAAGGGCAGATTTCCATGAGGTTATCGTGGAATAGAGAAGCCAATTCGAAAACGCTCCTACATGTTTGAAACCTGTTCAATTCAAGACGCACTTGTAGGCACAAAATGCGAGAGGGAGAATTTTTGTGTTGAACTTCCTGCTATTCAACAACACACTACTAGGAGAGACAACACACAATTCGTCAATTAATATGAGGTTTCTACTAGCCTTGCGTCGAGGGATTGAAATCAAGAGTTTCAACTGGTGTGAATACATGATAAGGTGTCTGGATAGAACTGTGGATGAATGGATGAATGCCTTTGCTAGTGGTATGTTCCGTATATTTACACACTTTTGTTTGTATACAATTTTCTTAACACACACTTGGAAAATCACACGTACAACTTAGACTTATACATGTTAGCTGGAAAACTACACTTAAAACATATCTTAGACTTATAATGTGAACACAGTCTTAAAACACATCTTAGACTTATACATGTTCAAACACATCTTAACACACACTTGGGAACTACACTTAATACACATCTTAAAAACACAACTTAGACTTATACATGTTAGCTGTATAATGTGAACACATCTTAAAACACATCTTAGACTTATACATGTTAAAACACATCTTAACACACATGTTAGACTTATACATGTTAAAACACATCTTAAAACTCAACTTATACTTATACATGTTAGCTGTATAATGTGAACATGATCTTAAAACACATCTTAACACACACTTGAAAAACTACACTTAAAACACATATTAAAACACAACTTAGACTTATACATGTTAGCTATATAATGTGAACACATTCTAAGTTTTTGTAAAACTGTTTGTTAACGTAAAACACATTCTTAGAGTTATAAATTGCAAAAGCTTTGTTAGACTCCAGTTTAAAACACAATGTGAATCTCGTATAAAAATGCATATAGAAATATGAATCTCGTCATTACTTGTTCCGCTTGTAGGTAGCATCAAAGGATACAACGCCTCCAAACATATAAAAATTTCTCTTCATGTCCTCGTCAGCCCAGAAAATACACTTCAACACACCTTCATCCATCATTTGATATTTACAAGAAAAGTTCGGTAAAAAAAAATTTTTCCTCATTAGTCGCTTGACAAACATTTCAGCATCAGACTCTCCGATGAACAAATTTAATTCTTTTTTGAAATTTTTGAAATCAACTTTGGTCGCACCGACTTTATCGAACCCGCCACACACCTCCTTCATAATATTAAATGCCCGAACAGGACCAATGTTAAGATTTGACATCTTATTTATCATATCTTCATGCGCACGATCAACCCCTCGGTTTTCCTTAAGAAAATGTAAATCTTCTTCATGCACAAAATCATGGTTGTGCGCCTCTGTGAAATGATATAGCTCATACTTCTTGACATCATTCAGCTTTATTCTGATTATCGCTTGGCATCCAGTCCTTTTGGATGGTACCCTACGTACCCACCTGTCAGAAGGTTGTTCGACAGAAGTATCCACCGGTCGAAACTCTTTGTGGCCCTCTTTTGAACAGAAAAAATACTTATTTATTATAATACCACGATTTTCATGTTGTGTGCCCTTCCTAACTGTCCAACCTCCAGCATCTGCATAAGCTTTGTAAAAGTTATACGCAGCATCAAGTGTGTCAAATAACATGCCCTCTGCTGGAGTCAGCGAAGATGATGAAGTTGGAATATATGTCTTTGTTCCTGAGTTGGGAGAAACTTGTTCCACGCCATGTGGTTGGTAATTGGGAACATCTACAAACATGACAAAAATAATGCATACACATCATTAACGTAGACTACAGGTTTACCTCACACATAAAATAAAATAATGCATACACATCATTAACGCCACTAGTTTATGAAAGTCCTCTTTTTTGTCAACACTCGTAACCTAGCGACGCTAAAACATTTCAACCGCAATGTTTATATATGTTACATTGAGTTGAGTTGAATACGTCGAAACATGCATTTTCATATGGTTAACGCATGATATTACCCTTGGACTAATCCATTCGATGTTTACAACGGGTCCGCAACGTATCGTTTGCGGGTCATATTACTAGTTTAAATAATCGGTACGAGTACAGGTACGGGTACGAGTACGGGATCCTACCCTTTATTCTTCTTTTTTCCCAGCAAGTCCTTCAGATACCCCTTGCTTAACAGGTAACCTATCTCTTTCCTTAGAGCAATGCAATCCTCGGTCATATGTCCGAAGTCTTCGTGGAAGGCACACCATTTGGATTTATCCTTCCAATCAGCTTTCTGCTGGTTCTTTCGAGGCCACCTAGCTTTGTCCCCTAAACCCTGCATAGCATACATTAACTCATGTATATTAACAGAAAATCAGTATTCAGATAAGTCAGGATATTCTTCAGGATCCTCGTCTTCAACAGCATTCACTTTCTTGTTATCATTTCTGCCATATGGCTTGGAGCGATATGGCTTGTATGAGGTTTCTGATTTCCTGTTAGTTGATTCATAGGTTGAGGTAGAATTCATCCTCTCCTGCATCTTCTTGTCATCTTCCAAACGGATATATCTCAAAGCTCTGTTACGAGCTTCGTCGAGATTCCTGCAGGGATTCATTACAAGATCCTGATAAAACTGTGAATCCTTTTGTAACCCCATCTTAAAAGCTTGCACAGCTGTTGCAACATCAAGATGTGGGATATCCAAGGATTCTCGACTGAATTTGTTCACATAATCCCTCAAGGATTCCTGAGGCCCTTGAGTTATCCTGTAAAGATCACTGGTTAGTTTCTCAAAACTCCGACTACAAGAAAATTGACTGTTAAATAAATTAACCAAATGAGCAAACGAAGTAATTGAGTGAGGAGGAACGTTTAACAACCATTTTAAGGCTGATCCTGTCAGAGTAGAACCAAATCCCTTGCATAAGCATGCTTCCTTGAGCTCCGGAGGGATAGGGTTAATCTCCATTCTTTCCCTATACTGGGCAATATGCTCTTCAGGGTCCGTAGTCCCATCATACAGCTTCATGTTGGGAGTTTGAAATCTTTTTGGGATTTCAGCATCACAGATAGGATATGCAAAGCGGGATATTCCTCCCACATGCAACTTGCATGAGGAAACAACACTAGACTGGGGGACTTGAAGGGGTATTGTTTTGGTCAAAAATTACCTAAACAATTAAGTGATCAAATTAGTTAGGTGAGGTAGTGTGCTAAAATTATATGTGAAAAATGTATTGGCCAAATTAGATATGAAAACAGTTTCAGGATACAGCCCGGGATATAGAGCTGTATCAATGATCAAACAATGAGCAAAAAAAGTAAAGGTTGACACGTGATGTACGAGGAAAGCCCTTGATCAATCTAGATCGCCGACATAAAACCTCGGGAGCTGACAATCGCAGCTGCCTTGTTCTTCTTATTGCTTCAAATATCAGGATACAGTGCAGGATGTGGTGCGGATCGACTATGTGTTACAATGTAATTTGAATACAAGTGTTTGAGTGTGGTGTTTGCGGTGAGCTAGAGAGTAAAAGTGTTCGAGAGTGTAAGTGTAAAATTGTGTGTCTTAAACTGATCCGCCCCCATCTATTTATAGTAAAGATAATGTAACAAACTATCCTAAACTTCCGGGATCCAACGAATATTCCCACTCGAACGTTGAGAACCAAGTCTTTCGGGTTCAACGGCTTCCTTATAACAAATACGCCCGAGTCTTGAGGAGAAGAAGTCCTGATGACCGTTAGTAACTTACAGCCATTAACCTGCACGTGTTTAATTCACTCAACCTTAGGATATCGCCCAGGATGTTAACAATATCCCCGTCCAGTATCCTGATCACAAATAAACAATTAAAAGCGGGATATTAGTCAGGATATGTATACTCAGAAAATGACCCATAACAGGTACGGTCCCAGATCTCGCACCAGCATGGCTGCGAGTGACCATTACCCTCATCAAGAACCCCCCTCAGCAAGAACTTATCTGTGTCCGTGCGGACACGCGCGAACACAGCGGTCGAATCCAATCTGTCAAGTGATGAGAAGACTTACCTTGTGTATGAAAATGGGTGTACACATAGCGATGCGGCTTGGCACCACATCCTATGAACATTTTCGTCATGACAAGGGATCTGGACAATAGCAACAGTCACCACAAGTGGCGATGCGGCCTGGCACCGCATCCCGCAGTCCTAGCCAGAGTGAGAATGCGGAAACTGTGACAACTCGTACTTTGAACCTACTTTGTGTATCGTTACGTGTTTATGTGAACTTTGTGATTATATGAATGTTATGTTGATACGTGCCTTGTGTAATATATGTATGTTTATAAACGGCCCAATCGCACAACACCTACTCGATTGCACAAACCCACTCGGTCCGTATGGTTGGACTCGAGACCACTAGGTCGCCCAAGTGGGGGTTTCGGCCCACTTCCATTCCATACGTATACATGTTCACTCATACCTTTAGGGTTTTAGTTTCACAACTTTGCAATCAAGAACACACACTAAACACCCTCTCTCTCTCTCTCTCGGCTCGGAACCGAAGGCAGCCAAGAATCCCTCCTTCACCGAAGATCATTGTGCTCGGATCAATCCCATCCTCTTTTCAATCGGTTAGTATGATGCCACTAATTGTATGCGTTATGTGTTTTGTTAGTTATCGGATTTTTGTGATCGGTTAGGATTTACACTAGGGTTTCGGTTCACATATGAAAACATGATAGTTGAATTATGAACTCATTGTTCCTGTTATTGTTTCTGATGCATATATGATTGATATTCGGTCCGGGTATAACCGGCTAGGTTGCATGCTAGCCTAATAATATGATTTATGATTCGGTTTTACGTTCTTGATTTAGATGTTAATGATCCGATTGTATGATGATAATATGAATGTTCATGAATATCGATTAATTGCTGTTTGATTCTGAATTGATTGTTGCTTAATCGGATTGTGAAACTGCCAAACTTGTTAGCTGAAATCACGGAATGATTGTTGACTGAGATATGGAAATCTGTTACAATTTGATAGTCGCGACACGGTTGCGAGTCGAGACCGTGTGATCTCGACCTGAGCATGATAACCCGAGACCTGCATTTCGAGTCCCGTTGCGACTCGAGACCTCACACCCACACACAGCAGCACCAACCGAGACCGAGTTTGCGAGTCCCGTTGCGACTCGAGACCGGACCATGACAACTCGAGACCGCCCTTGTTGCGACTCGAGACCCCGTAATCAGTATGACTCGAGACCAACTACACATGCACGCTGTTGGACCTTTCACTGTTACGAGCCCAACTTATTTGGGCCGGATACATGGACTAGTTTATGTGACTGCTAATTGGACTGTTTAATCTTATTGGGCCGAGAAGAATATTGGATTGTTTATGTTGGGCCGGATACTATTGGGCTTATATTTTAGAACGCACAAGTATGGTTATGTTGTGCTCTTGACTGTTAAACGTGCAATACGTGTTTGCTATGAATTAATACGTGCATTACTTGGAGTCAAAACCTGACTTGTGTGGTAACCCTGTTAGGACGTGATTGACCACTCATAGTTCAAGAAACCCTTTTTGTGTATCTGCCGAGCAAACCAAGGTGAGTTCACACAGCCAAGGCATGGGATTCCCGGGTTGGGAATTGGGTTGGAATATTTGTTATGGAAATGATTACTCGTACTTACGCAATCACTAGACTATAGACCATCGTCCTCAGGATAGTCAGGACACTTACGTAAAACCTACGTAAACTAGTATCTACCATTGTCTCCCGGGTCGGGAGGACACTTACGTAAATCCTACGTAACCTAATACCCACTACTGTCTTCCGGGTCGGAAGGACACTTACGTAAATCCTACGTAAACCCCACGCGTACCACTGTCCTCGGGGAAGGGCACTCACGTAAATCCTGCGTGACCTTGTACGTATTCCTGTTCTCGGATTAAGAAGAACACATGGTTGCAAATAGTCTAGTAAGTACCATAATGGGAAACCCCCATTAGTAAAGATAAACGTGGGAATCCCCCACTAGTAATATATATATATACAAGGCAATGGGAAACCCCCACCATTAGTATATACATGCATGGGAAGCCCCCAACTAGATTAACATACTCATTACTATTACGAACTTACTTTCTGTGAACTCGCTCAACTAGTTGTTGATTATCTGCTGCATGCCTTGCAGGACCTTAGGTACATTATGGAGCTTGCACAGGGAGGAGCAGGTCGTTGTGGGATACGGGTCGTGAACGATATTTGAATTTATAACTTATTTTGGGTTTTCATTATTATGCTTCCGCTACTTAAACAAAGTTTGGTTTGAACATCAATCGTATCGATTTGGGTTTTTGAACTACTTTAACTATTAAATGCTATGTTTGATATGATTGATGGCTTGATCCTGGTCATGTCACGCTCCCAAGCGGTGATACTCCGCGGGTGGATTTTGGGGGTGTGACAGATTGGTATCAGAGCCATTGGTTATAGAGAACTAGGTTTTAATATGGGAAAACGTTTTTATTAAAACCAGACTATAACCAGAACAGTGCTCTCAACGATCCACAACGATGCTTCGCTCCACGTGCAAGACTCGACATCCTAGGTAATAAGGTTTATGTTTATTACCTGCATGCTAGAACTATATAGAACTTTGCTCGCATTACGCATAGATACACATGATACTATTACATGAGAATACCTACGTGCCTACGCTTTTCTGTCATCGCCCTACTCGCGAACCATTCTCACTTACGCTACTTTTACTATGAAGATCATGTCTGGACGAATTAACATGACTCAAGCCCAGCTAGAGGCTCTCGTTCAAGCTCAAGTTGCTGCGGCACTTGCAGCTGCTCAAGCAGGTAGTATACCCTGCCGTATAGATTCACACTAGGATCCTTAGATCCTGCATTCACTCTCGTATTTAATCTCGTCCTATTCATATACAATAGGTCAACACGCGCAGCAACCTGTCTGCACTTTCAAGAACTTCATGGACTGTCGTCCAAGTACTTTCAGCGGCACAGAGGGGGCAGTGGGACTCCTCCACTGGTTTGAGAAGCTAGAGTCAGTATTCGAGATGTGTGAATACCCTGAGGCTCGCAGGGTGAAATACGCCACTGGCACGCTAGAAGGAATAGCACTAACTTGGTGGAACGCCCAAGTTCAGATCTTAGGGTTGGCAGCTGCTAACGCCACACCCTGGAACGATTTCAAGGAACTTATTAAGAGGGAATACTGCACACGTGACGACATTCACAAGCTGGAAAATGAGTTTTATCACTTGAAGATGACGGGGTCAGAGATTGAAGCCTATACAAAGCGGTCAAACGAACTGGCCATTCTGTGTCCAACCATGGTAGACCCTCCGATCAAGCGTATCGAGTTATACCTCAAGGGTCTAGCCTCAGAAATTCAGAGCCATGTTACATCGGCTAACCTCGACAACATTCAAGATATTCAGCGTCTTGCTCATCGCCTCACGGATCAGGCGGTGGAACAGAACAAGTTGCCCAAACGCATCAGTGCTACCACTTCAGCCGCTACTCCCACTACACCCAGTGACAACAAAAGAAAGTGGGAGGGGGATTCTAGCAAAGGTTCAGCATCCGTTCAGTCTCAAGCTCAGCAACAGAAGACTGACCACTACCAGAGTCCTAGTCAGCAATCCTCTGGTGGTCATAGACAGAGAAGGTATCAAGGGTTTCACCCTAAGTGTCACAACTGCAACAGACATCACAGCGGCCAGTGCAACAAGGGTCGTTGTCAAAGATGTCTCAAGATGGGTCACGAGGCCAAAGACTGTAGGAGCCCACGTCCTGCAAATCAGAACCAGCAACCACAACAGCCAGCTCCACAGAACCCGCAGCAGCAGCAGCAGCCACAGCGTGGAAATCAGGGATGTTTCCAGTGTGGGGCTGAAGGTCATTTCAAACGCGATTGTCCTCAGTTGAACCAGAATCGCAACAACAATAACCAGGGCAACGGGAACAACAACGGGGGAAACAACAACAACAATGGCAACGAGGCAAGGGGTCGAGCTTTCGTACTGGGGCGAGGAGACGCAATGAACGATCCCAATGTGGTTATGGGTAAGTTTCTCCTCGACGATATTTATGTTACTGTTTTATTTGATTCGGGTGCGGATACAAGTTATATTTCTGTGAAAGCCAGTAAATTGTTAAAACGTACATCAACACCCCTAAACACCAAACACGTCGTAGAACTAGCTAATGGTAAGAGTTTAGAAGCCACGCAGATAGTCAGGGGTTGTAGTATTGTCTTAGCCGGTCAAGCTTTCTCCATCGACCTTATTCCCATAGTCCTGGGAAGTTTCGATATCGTCATAGGGATGGATTGGTTATCCCAACATCAGGCAGAGATCTTATGCAGCGAGAAGATTATTCGCATTCCCCGTTCTGGTCAAGAACCCCTCGAAGTTCAAGGTGACAAGAGTGGTGCAGTGGTAGGCATCATCTCTTTCTTGAAGGCTCAGAAGTGTCTGCGGAAGGGTCACACCGCAATCTTGGCACTCGTTTCAGATGCATCAGCGAAGGAAAAGAAACTGGAGGATATTCCAGTTGTACGCAACTACCCTCAGGTGTTTCCTGAAGACTTACCTGGATTACCGCCTCATCGCCAGGTCGAATTTCAAATCGAGCTCGCTCCAGGAGCAGCACCCATAGCTCGCGCACCATACCGTCTAGCTCCATCAGAATTGGAGGAACTGTCAAAGCAGCTACAAGAGCTCTTGGAAAAGGGCTTCATACGTCCAAGCTCTTCGCCTTGGGGAGCTCCAGTGTTATTTGTGAAGAAGAAAGACGGTACCTTCAGGATGTGTATAGACTACAGGGAACTGAACAAGGTGACGGTGAAGAACCGTTATCCTCTTCCACGCATAGACGACTTATTCGACCAGTTGCAAGGGTCGTGTTACTATTCCAAGATAGACTTGAGGTCTGGTTATCATCAGCTGAGAGTCCGGGATGAGGACGTCTCCAAGACAGCCTTCAGAACTCGTTACGGTCACTACGAGTTTCTCGTCATGCCATTTGGATTAACAAACGCGCCTGCTGTATTTATGGACCTTATGAACAGGGTGTGCAAACCCTACCTAGACAAGTTCGTCATAGTATTCATCGACGACATTCTGATTTACTCCAAGAGTCAGGAGGAGCACGAGCAGCACCTACGCCTTATTTTGGAACTCCTACGGAAGGAACAGTTGTACGCTAAGTTTTCGAAATGCGGCTTCTGGCTTCGTGAAGTCCATTTCTTAGGCCATGTAGTGAACAAGGATGGGATCCACGTCGATCCATCCAAGGTAGACTCGATCAGAAACTGGCCTGCACCACGTACGCCAACGGAAATACGCCAATTCTTGGGTTTGGCGGGGTATTACAAACGGTTTATTAAAGACTTTTCAAGGATTGCTCAGCCGCTTACGCTACTGACACAGAAGGGTGTCACCTATCGCTGGGGAGAGCCCCAGGAGACTGCTTTCCAGCACCTAAAGGATAGACTTTGCAGTGCACCTATCCTCTCACTGCCTGAGGGCACAGACGACTTCGTGGTTTATTGTGATGCATCCATCCAGGGTCTTGGATGTGTGTTGATGCAGCGTGACAAGGTTATTGCTTACGCTTCACGCCAACTTAAGATTCACGAACGGAACTACACGACGCACGATTTAGAGCTGGGAGCTGTTGTTTTCGCGCTTAAGATATGGCGACACTACCTGTACGGTACCAGGTGCACGATTTACACCGATCACAGGAGTCTCGAGCATATTCTTAAGCAGAAGGATTTGAACATGCGTCAACGACGATGGGTCGAGTTACTGAACGATTACGAATGCGCTATCAAGTACCATCCAGGCAAAGCCAATGTTGTGGCTGACGCCCTCAGTCGGAAAGACACTCTACCTAAGCGCGTGCGAGCGCTACAGCTTACGATTCAGTCTAGCCTTCCTACACAGATACGAGATGCTCAGGCAGAAGCATTAAAACCAGAAAACGTCAGGGCTGAAGCCCTACGCGGCTCACGACAGCGGTTAGAACAGAAGGCAGACGGCGCCTACTATGTAACGGGGCGTATTTGGGTCCCACTTTATGGCGGTCTACGCGAGCTAGTAATGGATGAAGCTCACAAGTCTCGCTACTCGGTACATCCAGGGTCAGACAAAATGTACCACGACATCAGAACTACTTATTGGTGGCCTAGCATGAAGGCCCACATTGCTACTTACGTCGGCAAGTGCTTGACCTGTGCGAGAGTCAAGGTTGAATACCAGAAACCAGCGGGTCTACTTCAGCAACCCAAGATACCGCAATGGAAATGGGAAGAAATTTCCATGGATTTCGTTACAGGCCTACCTAGATCCCAGCGGGGGAATGATACCATATGGGTGATCGTGGATCGACTCACCAAGTCTGCACACTTCCTAGCTATAAAGGAAACGGATAAGTTATCCACTCTAGTAGACATATACTTGAAAGAAGTTGTTTCGAGGCACGGAGTGCCCACTTCCATCATTTCGGATCGGGATGCACGATTCACGTCAGAACTATGGCAAGCGATGCACAAATCCTTTGGCTCACGGTTAGACATGAGCACAGCATGTCATCCTCAGACGGATGGGCAGTCTGAGCGAACGATCCAAACTCTTGAAGACATGCTTCGGGCATGCGTTATTGATTTCGGCAACGGCTGGGAAAAGCACCTCCCTTTGGTGGAGTTTTCATACAATAACAGTTATCACACCAGCATACAAGCCGCACCATTCTAAGCATTGTACGGACGTAAATGCCGGTCACCTCTCTGTTGGGCAGAGGTGGGGGATAGTCAGATTACGGGTCCAGAGATTGTAGTGGACGCCACAGAAAAGATTGCACAGATACGACAACGCATGGCGGCAGCACGCGACCGTCAGAAAGCCTACGCGGACAAGCGTAGAAAGCCTTTGGAATTTCAGGTCGGGGACCGGGTTTTACTCAAAGTCTCACCCTGGAAGGGTGTGGTTCGTTTTGGCAAACGGGGCAAACTAAATCCGCGGTATGTCGGACCGTTCGAGATCATTGAGAAAATAGGCAAGGTGGCCTACAAGCTAAACTTACCAGCTGAACTCGGCGCAGTTCACAATGTCTTTCATGTGTCGAATCTGAAGAAGTGCCTGTCAGATGAGACCCTTATCGTTCCTTTTAAGGAACTCACTATCGACGAGCGGTTGCAGTTCGTCGAGGAGCCAGTAGAAATCACGGACCGGGATGTGAAGGTCCTCAAACACAAGAGAATCCCTCTTGTTCGAGTTCGTTGGAACTCCAAACGTGGCCCAGAGTACACCTGGGAACGCGAAGACAGGATGACAGAAAAGTACCCCCAGTTATTCGGAACCAATGCAACCACTACTGAGGCTAAAGCTCCTACTACGGAATTTCGGGACGAAATTCCAGATCAACGGGGGGAGGATGTGACACCCCAGGAAAACCAGTGAACGATATAACCTACCTAGCTTCCTCAGTGAGTGCGTACCAAATTTCGGGACGAAATTTCTTTTAAGTTGGGGATAATGTGACAACTCGTACTTTGAACCTACTTTGTGTATCGTTACGTGTTTATGTGAACTTTGTGATTATATGAATGTTATGTTGATACGTGCCTTGTGTAATATATGTATGTTTATAAACGGCCCAATCGCACAACACCTACTCGATTGCACAAACCCACTCGGTCCGTATGGTTGGACTCGAGACCACTAGGTGGCCCAAGTGGGGGTTTCGGCCCACTTCCATTCCATACGTATACATGTTCACTCATACCTTTAGGGTTTTAGTTTCACAACTTTGCAATCAAGAACACACACTAAACACCCTCTCTCTCTCTCTCTCTCTCGGCTCGGAACCGAAGGCAGCCAAGAATCCCTCCTTCACCGAAGATCATTGTGCTCGGATCAATCCCATCCTCTTTTCAATCGGTTAGTATGATGCCACTAATTGTATGTGTTATGTGTTTTGTTAGTTATCGGATTTTTGTGATCGGTTAGGATTTACACTAGGGTTTCGGTTCACATATGAAAACATGATAGTTGAATTATGAACTCATTGTTCCTGTTATTGTTTCTGATGCATATATGATTGATATTCGGTCCGGGTATAACCGGCTAGGTTGCATGCTAGCCTAATAATATGATTTATGATTCGGTTTTACGTTCTTGATTTAGATGTTAATGATCCGATTGTATGATGATAATATGAATGTTCATGAATATCGATTAATTGCTGTTTGATTCTGAATTAATTGTTGTTTAATCGGATTGTGAAACTGCCAAACTTGTTAGCTGAAATCACGGAATGATTGTTGACTGAGATATGGAAATCTGTTACAATTTGATAGTCGCGACACGGTTGCGAGTCGAGACCGTGTGATCTCGACCTGAGCATGATAACCCGAGACCTGCATTTCGAGTCCCGTTGCGACTCGAGACCTCACACCCACACACAGCAGCACCAACCGAGACCGAGTTTGCGAGTCCCGTTGCGACTCGAGACCGGACCATGACAACTCGAGACCGCCCTTGTTGCGACTCGAGACCCCGTAATCAGTATGACTCGAGACCAACTACACATGCACGCTGTTGGACCTTTCACTGTTACTAGCCTAACTTATTTGGGCCGGATACATGGACTAGTTTATGTGACTGCTAATTGGACTGTTTAATCTTATTGGGCCGAGAAGAATATTGGATTGTTTATGTTGGGCCGGATACTATTGGGCTTATATTTTAGAACGCACAAGTATGGTTATGCTGTGCTCTTGACTGTTAAACGTGCAATACGTGTTTGCTATGAATTAATACGTGCATTACTTGGAGTCAAAACCTGACTTGTGTGGTAACCCTGTTAGGACGTGATTGACCACTCATAGTTCAAGAAACCCTTTTTGTGTATCTGCCGAGCAAACCAAGGTGAGTTCACACAGCCAAGGCATGGGATTCCCGGGTTGGGAATTGGGTTGGAATATTTGTTATGGAAATGATTACTCGTACTTACGCAATCACTAGACTATAGACCATCGTCCTCAGGATAGTCAGGACACTTACGTAAAACCTACGTAAACTAGTATCTACCATTGTCTCCTGGGTCGGGAGGACACTTACGTAAATCCTACGTAACCTAATACCCACTACTGTCTTCCGGGTCGGAAGGACACTTACGTAAATCCTACGTAAACCCCACGCGTACCACTGTCCTCGGGGAAGGGCACTCACGTAAATCCTGCGTGACCTTGTACGTATTCCTGTTCTCGGATTAAGAAGAACACATGGTTGCAAATAGTCTAGTAAGTACCATAATGGGAAACCCCCATTAGTAAAGATAAACGTGGGAATCCCCCACTAGTAATATATATATATACAAGGCAATGGGAAACCCCCACCATTAGTACATACATGCATGGGAAGCCCCCAACTAGATTAACATACTCATTACTATTACGAACTTACTTTTTGTGAACTCGCTCAACTAGTTGTTGATTATCTGTTGCATGCCTTGCAGGACCTTAGGTACATTATGGAGCTTGCACAGGGAGGAGCAGGTCGTTGTGGGATACGGGTCGTGAACGATATTTGAATTTATAACTTATTTTGGGTTTTCATTATTATGCTTCCGCTACTTAAACAAAGTTTGGTTTGAACATCAATCGTATCGATTTGGGTTTTTGAACTACTTTAACTATTAAATGCTATGTTTGATATGATTGATGGCTTGATCCTGGTCATGTCACGCTCCCAAGCGGTGATACTCCGCGGGTGGATTTTGGGGGTGTGACAGAAACAACGACAGTTACCGCAAGCAGCGATGCGGGGTGGCACCGCATCCTGCCCACGAGGCAAGTGGGACTGACACCACAGTGCAAGTGGCACCCATGACAGTCGCCTGTCAGCCACACATAAGCAACAGACTGACACCGCAGTAAGACGTGGCTTCGCCTCCACAACCGACAAGCCTGACACACCTGCATAAGGGCTGCGCATTGTCAGTCCAGCCACTCAATTACCCTCCTTCACTCATCGGCTATAAATACTCATCCCAAACCAGGTTTGAGGTATCTCTTCTCAACTCTCTCACTACTACTACTATCACACACTTTGCTTCACAAGCAAATTATTGATTCTCACGCCAGAGAGTGGTAACAAGGAACACCCCCCACCCCATCCTCCTTGTTACGAGTCACGGTTTGTTTTCCTTGTGCAGGAGATAGACCAGCGGACGATCCAGCCACCGATCCTCGGAAAGAAGGGATTACCCTACTTGACGAGACCAGTGAATTAACCTCCCTTGGTTAACCACTGTTTCATCAATGCCCTTTTGAATAAAAAAAACTAAAAGCCACATGTAAAAAGTCACTTGTTCCAGCAAAAAAAGTAAAAAATAAAAAAAAGTTATCGCATGTAAAAATTTACCCCGGATGTAAAAAAAAAATTACATTGCCATAAAGAAAATATACATCAGGCGTAAATAAAATTTATATCGGCGTAACTACCGACTCGACAAATTTTTTTGTTTTTATAGATGTGTTTATAACATTTTTATCTACGTTTGTACAAAAATTGGTGACCCAACTCGCGCGGAAAGTAGGAGTTCTCATGGTTCTCACAACTCGTGATGGTTCTTAATTGAACAGAATCCTATATATATAGGGTGGGGTTCGGCTACAAAGTCCATTTTTCAAACAAAGTGTACAAAGTCATAAAACACCACAATTTCAGCCATAAAACACACTCAAAACCCACAAATAACAGGGTGCATATCATTAAAACACAATGTCCAAACCCTAACAGTCTATAAAAACTTCAAACACACCATCGTAGAACTATGAATATAAAACACAACATGATAATCAACATAAAACACACTAATGTTAATCATTCAATAATCAAAGCCTTACCATCCAAAACACAACACAACCCACAAATATGTCGTTTTAGTAATATTCACTTTGTTATTTGTGGGTTTTTTGAGTGTGTTTTATGGTTGGCATTATGGTGTTTTATGACTTTTTACACTTTGTAGAAAAGGGACTTTGTAGCCAAATCCCACTATATATATAGGAAACTCTTTTAATTGAGAAAACATAGGAAACTCTAACCTCCCGACATTTTTTGCTTTAAAAAAATCACACGTGTAATATACATGTTTTTGAGGGTTTTAAGCAAAAATATCAAAAAAAAAAAAAAAAAAAAGCCTACCAAATTTAAAAAAAAATAAACAAGTTTTTGTGTAACATATGTTACAATCATGTGTAACATGTGTTACAGTAGCTTTGCACAAAACTTGTTTATTTTTTTAAAAAATATCCTTTCGGTGCATTTTGTTTTTTTTTTTCGCTCAAAACTCTTAAAAACGTGTATATTACACGTATGATTTTTTTTTCAAAAAAATTGTCGGGAGATTAGAGTTTCCTAAGTTTTCTTAATTAAAAAGGTTTTCTCCCAATAATTAAATTTTGTTTATATATATATATAGGATGGATCATGAGAAAACTAGTTTAAATGAGAAAACCAAAAAACTAACTAAAAAAGCCTAAAAAACACACCAAAAAAATTTTTTTACAATTTTTTATAAAAAAAATCGCTAGTTTTTATGCATAGAAAAAAATTTTCAAAAGAAAAATAAAAATTTTTTTTGTACTGCACATGTGCACTATTACGGATATAGTGTACATGTGTAGTACACATATAATGCACATGTGCAGTACAACAAAAAAAAATTATTTTTTTTTTGAAATTTTTTTGTATATAAAAAATTGTAAAAAAAAAAATTGGTATGTTTTTTAGCTTTTTTTAGGCTTTTTTAGTTAGTTTTCTAGTTTTCTCATGATCCTCTCCCTATATATATATATATATAGGCCAATTATAGAGGAAACCCTATAAAGTTAAGAAAACTTTAGAAACTCTATATGCGGTCCGGATTCAGACACGTCTTCGTTGTTACATTAGTGGTGAAGGGCATTTTCGGATCTATATTTGTTTACAAAATGCAGGTTGCAGAGGTTGTTGGTTGACCACTTATGTACTTTTTCAAAGCAATGGAAAATGAGTTGTGGATTTGATTTTTTGTGTGGACAAGGAGCAACATGTAACATCATGCTTTTGCATTAAATGTGTATATTTATTTTTAAGTTTTAAATATGGATTTTTCTTTCTTACCAAAAACACACATTAAAAGAGTTTGAAAAAGATTTATTCAGAGACACACATTATCTCTCTCCTCTCAACCAAAACTACTTCTCTCCTCATTCATCTCTCCTTTCAACCAAAACACCCGCCACCACCGTATATTTGTTCCAAATTAAACACCCATTACTATTGCAGTGATGGTTATCAAATCCGGCGTGTGAGACATGTTTTGGTGGTGGTTGTCAACGATATGAACAAATCGGAACATATGGGTTTTAGATCTGAGCGAATCGGAAAATCTCTACAACTCGGTTCAGATCTGAACAAATAGGAACACATCCATGTTGATGCAAGTTCGTGTTTGTTGGGTTCATATCCGAACAAATCGGGTGGAGATTTGGTGGTGTTTGCTAAGTTTTAGGTCTGAACAAGTTCGTGTTTATGGAATTAGTAAAATGGAATATTTTTTCTTTGTTTTATTGTTAGATTTTTTGTTATTATTTGAATATTTTTTCTTAACAGTTTTCAGTTATATAAAAGTAGATTGTTTTTTATTTTAGATATTTATGCCATCTTAAATTTAACATATTTTTATTATTTTAAATTTTTTATAATGATAATTATACGTGTGTAATTAATCATATTTTAATTTATTGTAGTTGTTAAGAACATTAAACTTTAAATATTTTGAATGATAAGAAAAAATAATTTCAAAATCCCAACAAGTATTTTATAAGAAACTAATAGGCATACCCAATAAACCACAAACTTGATTCGCCCCTTTACGTGTTACATGCTGGTTATGCGTAAACGCTTTATTACTATACTTATGCAAAACTTGTGTACTCACCTTTACATTATTGTATTGACTTTTATTTTAACGTATGTGACAGGTTGATGGAATACTGCTGGAAATGGTTTAGGACTCTAGAAACCCGCCTAAACTTAATTGCAAGTTTTGTTATGTTATGTTTTGTTGCTTGAGAAACTACTGGAATCCGTTTCGTTTTTGTGAGAATGTTTGTTTGATTGTATGGGAAATTGAACCTTATTAAATATTGTCACAATTAGTCGTTGTGGATTCTCTCAAGCAACCTATTCGCATCATGCCACATCCCGATTATTCTGCCATCGGTTGGGGTGTGACACCTGGCGTGAATGGGGGTTAGTTTTTGGTGTTAGGTGCGTGTGAAATGACAAAAATACCCTTACTGTCAAATTAATAACTAAAAAGTTAAAAGAAATATAATTAATATTTTACAATTTATGTGGGACTTACCACCCACCCTACCCATTTCATCTTCCCCACTCCACTCCACACCACCACCAACATCTCCACCTTCAACCACCACCACCACCTACCACCCCCCTTCACCGTAACCACCACTGCCATAACCATCGCCGCCACAACCACCACCGCCGCCATCATCACCGCTCGTTCTGGCTTTTTCTTGATTCTATTGAGGAATCAATGCGACATGGTCAAGTCGAGATATGGATTAAGATATAACTATGTTATATATGTTATGTCATAAAGTTTCTTAATAAAGTTCAAGTTCCAAAAGCAGGAATCTAACGCCACTCCGCCAAAGCCAGAACGAGCGAGCGGTGATGATGGCGACGGTGGAGGTTGCGGTGGTTGAAGGTGGAGATGGCGGTGGTGGTGTGGTGTGGAGTGGAGAAGATGAAGTGGGTAGGGTGGGTGGTGGATCCCACATAAATTGTAAAATATGACAGTAAAGGTATTTTTGTCATTTCACACGCACCTAACACCAAAAACTAACCCTCATCCACGCTAGGGACTATCCGTGAACGAAAGTCAAAAACTTGAGAACTATAGGTGTAATTTTAGAAAGTTAGGGACTAAATGTGAAAAATGGACAAACCACAAAGACTATCCGAGCAATTTTCTCATGAAAAAAATTGGAAAGAAGAAACGTAAAATTTTTTATGTTTTGTTTTTCGAGGAGAACCATTTTTTTGCGAAAAGTGGGCCATTAGTTTATGAAAGTCCTCTTTTTTGTCAATAGTCGTAACCTAACGACGCTAAAACATTTCAACCACAATGTTTATATATGTTACATTGAGTTGAACTGAATACGTCGAAACATGTATTTTCATATGGTTAACGCATGATATTACGCTGGACTAATCCATTCGATGTTTACAACAGGCCCGCAACGCATCATTTGCGGGTTATATTATTAGTTTAAATAATAATTACAGTTTATAAGATTATGAAAAATAAGTAAATTATAAAATTATGAAAAATAACATAATAACTAGTATTAAGCACCCCGCGCGTTGCTAATGCGAAGAAAATAAAAGTGAAACGTAAAACATAGAATAAAATAACTAAGTTGATCTAGGACACGTGTGTTGCGATGAACCCGCGTCTATTTTTTCTCGTTTGACATGTTCATCGTAATCTATATCTATATATAATATATATCATTACCACTATACAAACCATAATACATACATAACAACAACCATTGCATCAATTTGTTTGATTTTAAAAAGGACATGGATTTTAAAATTGTAAATTAACTTATATCTTGTTTGATTTGACCAAGAGGCAATAAAAAAAGAAAGGGAAAAAGATCAAATAAATCAGCTTTCTCAAAATTTAGATAATGTGGATCATTCAACAATAAATTAAAGTAAATTATACACCCAACCAAAAGAAGACACCAAAACAATCAATTGAAGTTGTAACTTTGGCATATTTGATTTTACCTCACTTGGTTTTTTTTAATCTTGCTTTTTTCATCTTTTACTCCAATACTTTTACATGTATTTAAAGTTTAACCAAGTAAATTGTACAACATAAATGAGCACAAAAAAGAGTTTATGCATATGGTACAACTAACACCTAACACTAACATGTTGCAAAATATTTTTAACTTGCTTTTTTTATCCTTTTTATACCCTTTACTCCAATACTTTTACATGTATTTAAAGTTTAACCAAGTAAATTGTACAACATAAATGAGCACAAAAAAAAGTTTATGCATATGGTACAACTAACACCAACACTAACATGTTGCAAAATAATAGTATAATAATAATAATAATAATAATAACTAATATAAAGTGATGAATAAATAATAAATGAGCCAAACCTGAGCTTGAAAAACTCCATATAAGCCGAGTGCAAGCTTTAGAAACAGAACTTGAATCGAGATAAGTTTGAGCTTTTTAAGTTAAATAGGCTTGAACCCGGACTCGGCTCGACTCGTTTAGGGTATTTTTATAGTTTCAGTTTTTGAAGATTTCAATTCCTTCTTTATCTAAACAAACCAAACACCTTTCACATTTGAAAATCACTTTATAACTCCAATTTCTTTGAAAACATTCTACGAATCAAACGCTCCTAATTGTTTTTACTCATAAATAAATGTCGAGAAAATTAATCAACATAGGGCTCAACATAACCAATGAATAGTAAGATTCCATATCGATAAAATAACATTAATACTATACTAAAATGCAATTTTGTCCTTTATTTAGCTCCAAATTAGAGAATGTCTCTTAAAAAAAGATTACATTCACTCCCTGTAATAGTTTTTGCTACACTCTTCATCCTTCACATCAACTCCATACAATTTCTCAGTAAACTCTAGCCATGTGCTTGACAAACACATGAAATGGTATTTCAGTCTTTTTACCAAATAGCACTAAAAAAATAAAAAGTTTTAAAAACATATCCAACTCATCTTGCTCTCTCTCTCTCTCTCGTCGATCAGAAACCATCTTCGACTGTCAAATTTCCATCACTGATACCCTTCTTCATCTCTCTCTCAACTGCAACACCCACCCAACCCAAGCCCATAACTCAACATCCATATACGGATGGATGCCCTTCTTCCCACAAGAAGCCCGCCGGTGACATTTTAGTCCCTCTTGTTTAGTGCCAAAGCTGACGGCAGAATTAAGTTTTGGGCCTTTTGCTGTTCACTATATCCCCAAAGGAGTCAACCAACTGTTCTCCTAAGCTTTGAAGGTCATCCCCGAGTGTTCGGATGAAAGCATTGATCACTCTTCGTTCATGCTCGGTTGAACTCAGACTAAACCACGTGAACAGTTTCTGTCTAAATTCTTTTGTGATGTGCCCTTCACGCTCAAGCTTTCGGAACAGCACAAAATATTCATACTTCTGCTCCAGGTTATCAGAATCATGGGCCTCTGTATTAGCTGGCCTCTTTCTTGTCATCCCGGCCTGGGGGTTAACAGCTGCCACTTCCACATTGGGCCCATGTTGGGCCGATTTTTCTGCGTCATCCCTAGGGATATCATTTGGAGCAGCTTCGTCATCTGTATCAAGAACTATGACGATATTCCTGTCCAGCCCATTTGACGTAGATGGTGACCCGTCAGCTTTCGAAGTGTCGGGCCTGACCATATGACCAAGCCCACTCAATTCTGGACCTGACATATCATCCAAGCCTCCTTGTTCTTCAACCCAAGTTAGCTGTGGCAGTTTGCCAGAGTCTCGGACTTTAAGCATGGAGTCTGGTTCAGCATCATTGGCACCAGATGTTCCTTCCTTTTGAAGAACGGAGCCTTCTGCAAAGAGAAAAATAAAACACGCATAGGAATTGAAGGGTCAATTCGGGTCTTTAACAGAAAAAACTAGCTAGAAGAAGCACAAAACCACCTAAATAAAACGCGCATAGGAATAGTACGGTTTTTGTAATCTTAATTGATGTACTAATGATTTTAAAAAAGTACAATTTGGACATAAAACGCATACCCAATTCAACCCAACCCGACCCATTTTTTAAGCGAAAGAAGCCAGGTTGGAGGAGATACCTTTACCACCCAGGGGACTAGAACGTGTGGCAGAAAATTCGTCTGCCTTTTGGAGTGCAGCATTACACAATGCTTGCACTTCTCCTGCGACAGAGAGTTTGCTTACAATAAATGGTGCCACCTTGCCATGGACCCCATCCAGTGGGCCCACTTCCGCCTCTAATTTATTTTTTGCTTCTATAACAAATTGATGTAGGTTTTTAAACCTGGATGTGCCATTTAGAAGCCTAAAACACAAATATATCCTATGGCATAGGATATCGACACTGCGGGACTCCTTTGCAATGGTCAGTTGCCTCTTCCAATACCTAGAATGATAACATGTCAACCAAAAAGAGTAAACTAAACTCAAAAGGAGAAAAACATATTGCAATGAATTTTTGTATAAAAACATTTTCGAACCAAACTCAAGAAGGACTCACCCAAGTATCCCTGAGCGTCTACCACATGACGCGCAACAGTAACCCCCATCGAGCCGCATCCCTTGGCCATGATCAACTACACCGACCCTTCCTCGTCGGAAGGCACACTCAACGTGGCAAGATGACCCACATGAGTCTGATGGAGAATCAGATGCGCATTCCAACCAAAGACTAGGATCTTTGTTGTTATCAAATAAATGGCAAATGTAGCATGAACACCTCTTACAGAAGGGATAAAAAACGCAACGCACAGCCCCACACGCGGAGTTACTGCAAATCAATGTACCTGAGAATCTAGAATCTGTGTTTTGTGGGATTCGCTTAGGGTTTGCCCCTTTTCTCTTGTTCCTTCTTGATGGCTGGCCTTTAGGACCCACGGGTACCTTCTTTGAATCCTGATTCTTCGCAATTTTCTTATCCATCTGTGTTGATTGCTTTATCAAAAAAAATACACAAGAGTTGAGATAAATAAATGATAAAATAATTAATTAAATTGACCCTACCTATGAATGATAAGATGGAACTAACTCTGTATAAAAATTAAGCATGAAATGATGAAAGTCTAAACATAGGGGTGTGAATTTCTGACACGACACGAACCTAACACGAAATTTACGGGTTTGGGTTTAGTCTAAACAGGTTGGGGTCAATTTCAGGTTGAACCCGCAAACCCATTTAGCAAAACAGGCTGGGTTCGTGTCGACCCGACCGAGTTGGTGGGTTGACCCATTTATATTATATATTATTTTTTAACAATATGTTTTATGTTATATCTTAGATTGAGTGTGCATTTTATGCCATAACTAAAGAGAAATTGACATAAGATTTTTTAAATTAAATGTAATTGTATTATATACATTTGTGTTTTTTAGTAATATTTTAATTTTAATACAACAATAAAAAATTAAAAATTCGAGTTGATCGGACCGTGTTCGGGACAACCCACGAATATTCAGGTTGTGTTCGGGTTCATGTGTGACACGATTTTTGGGTTGGGTTCGGGTTGAACCCGCCACCCGCAAACACAACCCGTTTAGCATCTCTAGGTAAACACCAGTAGATCTAAATTAAATTAAACAACGAAAACGGGAATATAAATCTCGACTCGAATGCAATTGAAGACAGAATTCCATCCCTGTGCTTATCAGATATCAGAATCTAGAGCCTAGAGAGTATAACAGACGATACGACAATCCAAAAACAGCAAGAAATATTCTTATTCGTACAGATCCACAATTTAATTCAGCAATATATGAAGTTAAGAACTTTGTAAAAATCACATTGTCAAAATATATATATATCGCATACAAAGATGCAAGAAAGCGGATCACAAATCGTGTGTGAAAAGATTACAGAAGTGAATATACTTACAGAGTTTCAAAAAAAACGAATTATGAGCAGACTGCAGACCAATGAAATCAAGCTAGTGAAGAACAGCGTATCGATGAAGACGTCGGTCGGCGCTCTTGCTTTCTAGGGTTTTGTATTCTATACCTTTAAGGCCTCAACACCAACCATTATATAGAAATTGTGAAAGTAAATACGCGGATATCAGGCATAGGATACGGCCCCTTTTCAACAAACTTGTCTTGAACTTTTCCTCATAAATCATAAATGAAGAAAATTAAAGACCAAATTTATTGTTTATAACAACAATAATCTTATACAAAAACTACACCTACCTCGCGCCTAAGGTGCGCCTAGGCGCGAGGCGCCATCAGCCTACACGAGGCACGAGTTTTACAAGAAGCGCACATGAGGTGCGTTTCTTTTGGCAAAAAGTTGACTCTGAGGAGCGTGCCTCATGTATTTCCATCATTTTTGTGCAATAGATTGTGATACAACGTGCTTTTTAGGTTGTACATTTCGCGCCTCGGTTTTAGACCCCATCGCTTTTGTGCCTTTCTCGTTTTTTAAAACCAAGACACCTACAGATTTATTCAAAAAAAAAATTAGTTCATGACAAAATGAACCTTAACTATTGCTTACCTGGTTTTGAAAAATGAGAGGAGCACCGGGGCGATTGAGTCCCTAGCCGAGGCGCTAAAGCGCACCGCTTCATATATTCGCACAAGGTATTTATATAAATTTCCTTGCATTTCGCATACGCTTCTATGGCACGTACCCAAAACACTGATATCAATAAGCTCTATAGTCTATATATGATACTTTTATATACGTAACCTATATGCATAGTTGTTAATGGCGAATAGCGACAAATAGCAATAAGGTACCTATATGTTACATAGCGAATAGCGATAAATAGCGGGCGGCTATTTTATAAATAGTGATACACTAGAAAAAAAAATTAATTTTATATGTATATTATATCAAAATACACTGGTATATATATGCTACTTTACATGTATATTTAACAAAAACCTAAAACCCAGCTATTTTATAGCTATACAATTGCTATTTATATTTAAAAAAGAGTTAAATGCCATTTTATTCCCTGTGGTTTGGGCCATTTTGCCAGTTTAGTCCAAAGGTTTGAAACGTTGCCATTTTAGTCCAAATAGTTTTAAACGTTGCCATTTTAGTCCACTGGGTTAATTCCATCCCTTTATTTTGTTGACTAGAAGGGCGCATTTCGGTCATTTTATATGTAATTCTGTTAATTAGAAGGGCAATTCGACCATATAAAATGATCGAACTACCCTTCTAGCTAACATAAAAAATGGACAGAGTTAACCCAGTGGACTAAAATGGCAACACTTGAAACTATTTGGACTAAAATGGCAACGTTTCAAACCTTTGGACTAAACTGGCAAAATGGCCCAAACCACAGGGACTAAAATAGCATTTAACTCTTTAAAAAAAGTGTCGTTATTCTCGCTATCCAGAGTGTGCCCCGCGCCTAGGGCACACTTTTTAAAACCAAGCTTGTGGGCGGCAATGGTTTCCTGGGGTTTCAATCGCATGAGTCAACTATTGACAATCTACACATACAGTGATACAGAAAAAAAAAAAAAAAAAAACTTCGAGTTATTGACAATCTACACATTTGATGAGTCGGAAAAATTAACAAATATATCTTAGTTTTACCAACAAGTCTTTAAGAAGTATAATAAATACTTAACTTGATAATATAGTTTGGTATGCTATATTGTTATCCAAGAACTTTATCTCCCCTTCCAATCTTGTTGTGCAATTAACTGCGCATTAGTAAGAAGTCTAAATCCGTGAAGAAAATGTTCAGCAGCACTACATTATTAGGTCGCAATGAACTGAACAGTAATACATATCAAGTTCTCACCTTTTGCAACAAGTATATCATCCATTTCCATTGTACTCAAAGAGACATTCCCTGTAATGAAGTAGCATAAGAATAATCAGCACTACATTAGCCTGAATTCTAATCGTACAGTGTTCGATATGAGAACCGAAAAATAATCAAACAATGACAATTAATGTATACCGAAAATATACTAATTTGAAATCTTTTACCTAATGCTATCTATAGAAGAGCAACAAGAACTAGTTTGATGATGGGAAAACATTAACTACCACGAATTTTCATTGGAAGCAAGTGACAAGAACTTATATCTTGAATCTTTAACAAACCAGTAGTAAGTGGCAATGAACTGAACATTAGCGTTTGTCAAGTTCTCACCTTTAGCAACGAGTTTATCATCCATGTCCATTATACTCAACTCAAGAGACATTCCCTGTAATGAAGTATCATATAAAGTTAAGCACCACATTACTCTAACCCCTAATCATATAGTCTTCAATGTCAAAGAGAATATCATAATATAAACTTATCAAAGGAAGGAACTATAACAATGACAACTCGTTGACGCTTAACTAACGTATAGCAGCGCAAATATACCGATTTGAAAATTTATAGCAACTTGTATGTCTCCAAGAACTAGTTGTCATAATGGGAAAACATTAATTGTTGTTACAAAATTCTGCAAATTATCATTCTAAGCAAGTGACAATAACTTATATCTTTAACCACAACATCCACTAAATACCGTCTTCTGTTTCCTAATCCTATATAAAGTGAACCAACTGAATATTAAAACAACGGATGTGAACACATAAAACCCGTGAAAACAAGATACAGCAAAAACTCCATAAGTATGTAAAGGATCAAGAAAAGATACCTGCAAAGAATGTGGGAGAAAATTAGGGTTTTTATTCATGGAAAGAGGGGGGGTTTTGGTAGCTAAAGATTGGATTTTTAATCTGTCAGGTGGTTGTTGATGATGGTGTAATTTGGGTTTTTTGTTGAAGATTTTGGGTGGGTGGAGATACATTGGTGGGCGCGTGGAGAATGTGAAGCAGTTGAATGTTAGCCGGAGAAGTGAGAGCAACGAGTATTTGACTCATTAGAATTGCTAACTGTACGTGGTTAGTTTGTTCGGATTGTTGAATGTGTAATAGTGTTACGGATGTTAGACCACCAGTAGTCGCCGTTCAGGGCCGGCTTTGGGCCTGTGCGAGAAGTGCCACCGCGCAGGGCCCAAAGCATCTACGGCCCAATATTGTTTAAAAAATATGTATGTTTTTAATATATATAAATTTGATGTAGAAAGTTAATACACAAGTTCTCCCTTTGGCTTAATGGATGCAAGAGTTATGTGATTAACTGAACATTACGAGTTCGGTTCCCACTGTTATGTCTTTTGTGTTCTAAATTTTGTTTTGTCTTCTAGGCTTGTTTCATTAATTGGGGAAACTCATACCAACAATTTGCAAGCTTATTTTTTACTTTTAGTTAGCTTATCTTTTAGTTTTAATTTTGAATTTTCACTTTTAAATTTAGGCTTTCATAAAGTTGTAAGTTCTTTGATTTTTTTTCTTCTATTTAACAATTTACAAAACAAACTTTACATGTTTACTTGTTTAAATTTGTAGGTTTTTTATTTCTCGTTTCTCATTTAACCATTTACAATATAAATTTAGAAGAACTCAGTATCTGGTTCTATTTATTTTATTTGTATGACAAGGTTCGTGTTGCCAAACTAATTTGGATATGTTTACACATATATTACAATTCTTCTTGCTAAAGAAGATTCAAGTGTTGAAACTAATGTTAGGTGTATCAATTTATTTGTAAGATAAAACTAGGATTTCTTGTTTTTAATCAATGTTAATTTATTGAAATATAAGGAAGAATCAGTATGGATTATAAATACTTGATCGAGAGCTTTACTTCCAAAAACTCTAGAAGTGTCTCACGATTTGTTTAAGTAAGTTTGATCATTTTGCTACACTATTTTTGTTTCGTTTATGTTATCACAATTAGCGTCGTAATGTGGGTTTTTGATATATGATTGATGAGTTTAAATTATAGGGAGGGGGCCCAATCTTTTTTGTCTCGCACAAGGCCCAAAAGTTTTATATCATTCTCCGGGACGGCCCTGTCGCCGTTATCCGGCGTTTTCTTCCACTAAACACACCCGAAAACGTCAAATCCTCCACCCCTGCCGGCGTGTTTCGGCGTTTTTTTGCAAAAAAATGAGTTGAGGTGTTTTATATTTCACGCCGGAGAAGAAATGGGTTGACAAATGAGAGTTATCTCCTTTTCCTTTGGCCAATCAATTTTTTTTCATGTTTTTTTAATTTATTTAATTCTTTGTATATAGAGTGGGATCTTGCGGAAAGTGTGTTTTTCCTAGAAAGTGTAGGAAGCGATCTGGGCCATCAGAAGAGTGTGTTTAATGGTTGAGATCATTTTGGTGGCATTTTGGTAATATACGTGTCTTTAAAATATGTTAATTTAATTGATTAGGGTAAATGTATCATTTAAGTTGTTTTAAATAAGGAAATAAATACCAATCATAAAACCACCTCCAAAAATGTCGTAATTTTCTCTCTCTCTCTCTCTCTCTCTCTCTCTAACCCCTCACATTTGAAAACACCAAATCATACAAAAAATAACGATAAATCGGATCTAGATGTGTTCATGGTAGTGTGTTTTAGCGATAAAACACAATGCGACGAACTAGTGACTGACTGCTAAAACACAACATCAAGAATGCCAACTGATAAAACACAATGTGAACCAGTAATTGATAAAACACAACATCAAGAATGTCAAAATCATATCAACCAGTAACTGATAAAATACATTGTGATGAAACCAGTAGTAACTGATAAAACACAACATCAAGAATGC